>NC_136505.1:21506237-21936237 GCF_053919585.1 Euprymna scolopes | reverse complement strand
ACGGCCACCACGGGAGATGGACATGTGGCCTCGCAGAGAGAGAGAGAGAGAGAGAGACAGAGACAGAGAGAGGGGGTAGAGAGCTGGTGTCGAGACGGGGAGAAAGAAAAACGGTAATAAACGACTTGTGTTAAAAAGAAAGAAAAGCCGAGTCGGAACTATTTACTTTTGTTCCTTTTCGACGATGCTGGACGGTGCGAGGCGTTCCAGAGAGGTTTGAACTGTAACAAACACGGTTCAGGCGTAACGGCCACGTTACAAGACAACCTGATCTGGTAGCACCAACTAATAATAACAAGAACCTAGTTGAGGATAAGAATCTGAAATGCGTAGCATTCTAAATAACACCGCATTTTAGAGACATCCTCAAATCAGTTCCAATGTGATTATCGGTGTCTTGGTTGTAGTTGCAAGGTTTCTTTTTAAGTGGGTGGAAAACGCGGCCCGGCTCCAGATAACTCTGCATTGTTAGAATTTCAACGCACATCTGCGTTCTGTAGGAAAGCGAAATTATTTCTTGGTAAAGACAGGTGTGGCTATACTCAAGCAACAGGTGTGTCATTTGGCACGTTGCCCGCGGAGCGAGAAGCTGACTTCTATCTCTTTTGATGAGAAAGAAAACCAAGTACGTAAGCTAGCGAGATGTGCGAACAACAGACGCAGAAATGCCGGTAAAGGGAAACGAATGGGTACAAAAATACCTGCCCGGTACGCATCATCATAAACATTGGGTGTTGTTATTTCAGAGAATGATAAACGCAAGGAGTGGCACGTATGATACGGAAATTCAAATCGACCTAAAATAACACTTGTTGACTTGAAGTAATCATTAAGCCTACTTCGAATCTGTTAACTGATATTCGCGTACGATTAAGTAATTATTTATATACAGACATTGCTCGCGTAATTAATACACGGACAGATTTTGTCTAAATATTATAAAGGCAAGTAAAATGTTTACTATGATAAACAACCAGAAAAATACCCGTCCAAGGACAGGGAAAAATTAATTCTACAAACGGGGACTTTTACACAAGTTTCATGCCATCTTATAAAGATTAAAATCAAGATATAATTCTATGAAACCTTATAAAATATTTAGTTCTCTCCCCGCTGACAACAGTCAAAAAGTGGGATTGAAAAGTCGGCGCCCCCGAGGAGGAGCACTATGACCTGGAAAAAGTGCCTTGGCAGCCCCGTCGGTATTCCCCGGTAAGAGCACCTTAAGCGATTAGCAATAAACTAACCCCTTCTCAAAAAGAGAAGGTAAAGCTCAAAAAGAGAAGGTAAAGCCTGGGAGAGTGGATCTCCCAAAACTGCACAGAACTAAACTTCCACCGCAAAATCAACAGAGACCGGATCATTACAGGAATGCTCTACTCTCTGTTGATTTTTGGGAACAAGGATTTGTATTATTCGAACTACTATTTTCATCTTGTATACTCCTTCCATAACGTTTCGGCCGATGTAACCTCTAACCTTCTCCAGGAGTATCTTACCGAACTTGGGATTTTTTGCTGTCATGCAGGAATCTGCATGGAATTTCAAATGAAAGTCTTTATTTAATCCACAGAGGTTCTATCAGGCATGGCGGAGTAGAAGTCCTAAGTAATTTGCAATTGTATTTTTGTATTACCCTCACTGAAGATTGAACCTTCAACATCTAGAACAGTGCCACTTACAACTGAAATTATCTAGTATTTTCTGTTACGCCATGGGTCCTTATGGAAACCTTATAGTTGGAATTCTTATTCCATGTTTGATCAAAATCCATTACATCATTTTTTTTATTATTGTAAATATCTAAAAAAAATTATGTCTTAAGCTTAAGTAATCTTAAAAGAAATTGACATTCAGGGAATTTTGCTTAATTAGTGCTTAATGATCATGACATTGAATTTTTAAATGGTGTATTGTGTTCATATTATGCCTTCAAACCCTGTAAATTACTCGAAAGAAACTGAACTTTGTGAAATATTTATTTATTACTGACTAATACTAATTGTTATACTTTCAAAAAAAATCAGATACGAGGGGCGTGCAATAAGTAATGCCTCTGACCCACTTCCAGTTGTCTGACCTAGCTGAAATTTTGTATGTATACTGATTTATCTCTCTACGGGTTATGTGGTAAATTACAGCCCTGAACTAATTGTGGTTTCTGTTTTACAGGTGTTTGAACTGAGTCAGGTGTGAATTGGAGCCTGTTGAATGTCGAGCAGTGATCCGGTTTTGGTATTTGAAAGGACGCACACCAAGGGAGACTTTTGATGAAATGAAAGAAACTTATTGTGATAATGCCCCATCATATGACCTTGTAAAACTCTGGGACCAGGACGGAGTAGTGATGACAGATTTCCTGGCAAAGGGTACCACAATTACAGGAGCCTATTATGCTTCACTTTTGAGGAAATTAAGGAAGCTATCAAAATCAAGAGGCGGAGCAAGATCAGCAAAGGTACCCTCCTCCTGCAGGACAACACTCCGGTCCACAACTCGCATATCGCCAGATCAGAAGCACAAGCGTGTGGTTATAAAATCTTTCTCCCTACTCTCCTGATTTTGCACCCTCTGACTTTCACCTCTTCGCAGCCGTGAAGTTGTTTTTGAAAGGAAAATGTTTCCCAGATGATGCAGCCTTGATTTCTGAAGTCACGTCGTGGTTGGATGACCAACATGGGGTGTTCTACAAAAACGGTTTCCAGAGCTGCATCAAACGATGGGAGAAACGCATAACTCTGGGTGATTACTATGTAGAGAAAGACTAATAACTGTGCTAAGTTTCGTTGCTCTACTGCTATGGGAAGTGGGTCAGGGCCATTACTTATTGTACACCCCTCGTATATCTGAATTGCAACCGAAAGGCTTCAATTTACTTTTTACTCCATTTATATAAAACTAAACTAAAATAAATATAGCTCACACTATGACACCGTAATATATATATAATTATTTACTATAATAATTATTAAATACCCACAGACACTAGTGTTTCATCCTTTCGGGAATCATCAGGGTGTCACGATTAACACCAGTCGATGGATTCGAACCTGGCAACAGAAGCTATCTCTGGCTTCATTAGCAAGGACTTAATCCATTCGGCTACCGTTAACTACGAGAAATACTGATGAAATTTAAACATTTATTTTTAAGTGTTTTTTAACGTCTGCCAGAGTGATTGATTCATTATATGGTGATCTGTGCATAAGAGCTAAATTGATCCATTTTATTTCCAGTTTCTTAAAGGGGCTGACATAATTATTTTTTTATTTTTATTTTTATTTTTTTTATTACATTTTCACTCCAAACAAGGCACATTGCCACTTTGGTGTAGGGGGCTACTATCAGGGGCAGTAACTACTGGGGTACTATGTAGGGATTTGGGCAGCAAGATGTTTGTTCACGTTGCACTTGAACTTCTGCACGTCAGTACAGTTGGGGAAGCAGGGACCTGGAATGGAATTCCAAAGTCTAGCGGTTCTGGGGAAGAAACTACTGGAGTAGAAAGATCTTTTACATCTAGCGATCTCTACAGTGTGGGTGTGGGATTTTGCAGCCTGTTGGGTCTGTTGAGAGTGTTCACGTCGTGGGGGCACAAGTCTTGCAGTTCGTCAGAGCATTCACCATTAAAATACTTGTAGAACAGGCAGAGGGATGTGACGTTTCGTCGATGGGACAGAGGCTAAAGCTTGGATGCCAGTTCAGGGCCTATCAGATTTGCGACTCTCTTTTGAACTTTGTCAAGGAGCGAGAGACTAGTAGCCGATGCACCAGCCCAAATATGACAGCAATACTCCATACATGGGCGAATGGTTGCCTTATAGAGGTACAGGATACTTTTGGGTGTTAGTAGTTTTCTAGCACGGTAGAGAGAACCTACCTTCCTTGCAGCAGCCCTGGCAATGCCCTCGATGTAATTGTTCCAACTCATGTTTTCTGTGAACGTTAGGCCAAGGACCTTGAAAGACGTACTGTCAGATAAAGAGTCGTTGGCCATTGCTATAAGTGGTAGAGAAGGTTTCTTGTAATTATTGAATGAAACTAGTTTAGTCTTGGCGGCATTGAACGTGACCATCCACTTTTGTCCCCATTCCACTACAGATTGGAGGTCATCCTCTAGTTTACTATAATAATTATTAAATACCTACAGCCACTATATAACAGATACTACACCTTGTTACTATCTAAAAGGTCAAATGACGTAATGACTTAATTAGATTAAGAGAGGATTTCCTCGGTCTTCCATTGACTTTATTTTAGATGTATTCATTGACAAATGCAGACTAACGATACTATTTAGCACAATCAATTGTCCACCTTGTTAATCCTATAATACCACATTTACTCTATTGACTTTGTAGCACGCATGCGTGGAAGCAATCAAGAATTGTGTGTCAGTGTCTTAGTCAGGCCCACCTATGATGAAAATGAGTCATTCAGAAAGTAACTGCCAAGGTTGTTCTGGTAATGCAAAATAACGCTAGTTATTTAATTTCTATATGTAAATTATTATTTCTGATGACAACAAGAAAAAATTACATAGCACTGACTATTTATTTAGAGTGGAGATTTTCTTTTCAAATTCATTTCAGACAATGGGGATGTCTGTCTTTCAATTTGCTTTCCAATGCAAGTCTTCCTAATGTTTTTTTTTCTATTTCAACAGAAAAGTACTTAACTATTAAGAGTTGATAAATGTGTAACAGAGCGCGGATGTGCGTATGGCAGCTGTATGCAAATGACCGAGCAAGGTAAAAAGGAAAAAGATTATAAAAAGAAGAATGCGAACGCGTGTTCGCATTGTGTTGGGTCATGTTGATGGAGTTGTTCAGGGTCGTATCATGTCATGTCGATGGAGTTGTTCAGGATCGTATCATGTCATGTTAATGGAGTTGTTCAGGGTCGTATCATGTCATGTTAATGGATTGTTCAGGGTCGTATCATGTCATGTTAATGGAGTTGTTCAGGATCATGTCGGGTAATATCAATGTTGGGTTGTGTCAATGGAGTTATTCAAGATTGTGCCGAGTCATGTCGACCGAATTGTTCGGCACTATGCCAGGTCATGACGATGGTTAGGGTTGAGTCGTACTGACGGTATTGTTTGGTTTCAGTTGTGAAGACTGTTGTTCAGTTGACTTGACGGTTGTCGTACTGCCGTGTTTGATAACAATATTTTTCTTTTTTGGTTTTGTCTCTTTTCCATCGTGAAACTACAGACTAAACTATCAAAATTTAACAAAGCCTTTATTTTTTTTTTTTTTTTTAGTTGGATCATGGCTCAAAGAAGTCATCTGGAATACCGTGAACGAATTTTTGCGATGTAAAAAAAAATATGGCCGACATGTATCATATCTTGTTGTCTGAGACCCATCTGGCATTATTTATAGTAGCAGTTGTAGAATCGTACCTCTTTTTCTAACTCATCAATGTGTAATAACACATTATTTTTGGGAGTGTTTAAATTCCATCAGAGCATCATGAGTTTTCCTGGGGGAGAAAAAATCTTTTAAAACACGTCTGCCTTATTTTACGGATAGAACCAAACAGAGAGAGAGAGAGAGAGAGAGAGAGAGAGAGAGAGAGAGAGAGAGAGAGAGAGAGAGAGAGAGAGAGAGTCTAGGCTTTCTTATTTGTCACGTTTCACTATACTACATCACTTCTGAAAAATGGCTTTTTTTTACATAGAATTACACACTTAGCAAGGCCCTGAGACGAATCGAGGATAAAGGTTAATGACTGTACAGTAGTCAATGGAAAAATGTCGTAGTAATCGTTAGCAGTGGAACTTGGGTAAATTGGGTTACTTAAGGGAACGGTTCAAGAAGAATTTGTTCACGTTGGACTTGAAGACAACCATGTTGTAATCAGTTGGAAAGCAGGAAACCGGAACAGAGGTTCGCAGGCGTGCAGTTCTAAGAAAGAAGCTTTGTTCATGAAATCTACGTTTAGGTTTAGGCACAGATACGTTACTCTCTTTGCTTATATTTTGTGTAATCTAATTATTTCAGGTTAAATATTGTTACATCACGAGAGGATAAAACTCGTAACAAAACATTTAAAAAAAGAAGAAGAAAATCAGCTGCAGATTAGTAAGCATCTCTAAGGACAGAACATCCACTCTTTTCCAACTATAACACGGAAAATTTTCTCCAATGTTATCATTCTTATTTATTAATGTTTACACTGATATTCGTGTCTGTGACAGAGGTTGAGATATTCAATTCATATGCGTACTTGTAATCCTACGTTTAATCGGCTGTGTTATTTATTAATCCATGTAAAAAAATAATTTTTCATGTAAAAATAAAATATTTTCTGCAAAAAGTATTTTCATATGTTAAAAATGTATTTCCATGTCAAAAATTATTTTTACATGTAAAAAAATATTTCCATATAAAAAACTATTTTTACATGGAAATAATGTTTTAAATAGTTATTAGCTCTGAAAATGTAGAGGCTATGTGTTCGGTAGAGTTTGTTTTTATCATGTTTGTTTAAAACTTACAGTTCACATGACTTGACTAATCATCACCAAGCTTGGTCAAAACATCATTGGTGTTTAAGGTAGAAGTGATTTAATATTAAGGTTTCTAGGTTAAAAATCAAGGTCACAGAAAAGGTTCAAGTCATACATTTAGCGATATCTTCGTTTTTTTTTTAGCACATACACTCACTATTGAGCGTGTATTATAGTCAATTAAGTCCAGCATCTTATATGACATTGACTTTTGATCTCGACATAGAAAAATTAGACCATGTTTTGACAGAATTTCAATTTTCGATTTTTCCAAATTGGAGTTTTTTTATTTCATGCTCTTTAGTAACAGTAAAAAATAACAAATGGTGAGATAAATTTACATCAAGTGCAGAAGTAATATGTCGTCAGAAATTGATTCTTGATTGATCATAACCACCCTTATCACTATTCGTGATGTTGGGAGGATCTGATTCTCTTTGATAACAATAAACATTGTGCAAAATTGTAGTCTAATCAGATAAATTGTTTTTGTGTTATTGAGGTTTCCAGGGCATAATTTCGGGAATACTTTGGCCTATCCTTACATTGTTAGGCGAAGTTATGCAGTCACATAGCTCGCTTATGGTCTTTTTGTGTTTATACAGAACATTTCTTTCTCTTTTTCTCTCTTTATGTATATATATCCTGGCTTGAGGCAGTTGCCTGTCTAGTTGTATTAATGAGCTGTGAAACAGCGAAACAGTACTGTATATGGATGACTATATATATATATATATATATATATATATATATATATGGCGATTAAGCTACACTGAATATTCCGCATTTCATCCACTCTAGGATTCTTCAGGCTTATGCGCATAAGCCTGAAAAATCCTAGAGTAAATGAAATGCGGAATATTCAGTGTAGCTTAATCGCCATATATATTTTATAACTAACTAACTAGCTCTACCTACGTATTGAGCACTCTTGAAGTAAATACTTAAAGTTTACGCATAAATTTATACTTTCGTATATTAATTTTATGTGAGTAAATGAAGTAGTTATATATATATATATATATATATATATATATATTCACTGATTTTAATGACAGTAAAAGTATGTGAAATGTAGCACATTCATTGATCCTCATTCAATCCCGGATAACGTCGGGGCTCCCTGATAGTATATATATATATATATATATATATATATATATATTACTAGCATTTCAGCCCGGCGTTGCCCGGCTGTTTGGAGGTGTGTGCTGAGCAATAAAAGAAAAACGGTCAATTTTTTTAAACTTTGACCCCTATTATGACTCTTTAACATTTATTGTTTTGAGCTCAACTCGAGTAATTAAGTTAGATCCATGTCCAAGGAACCTATATCTAAAATTTCAAGTGTTTAGACCCAAAATTCTTGGAGGAGTTTGGTAGAGTTCTCAAAAGTCAAATTATTGAAATTTGACCCCTTAATAGCCAAATCTCTGGCCGAAAACCAATCACAGCGATTTTTTCAAATCTCAGTGCCCTGTATATCAAATTTCGAGTCTGTAGACTAAAAATTGACAGAGTTATTGCGTAGGGAAATGTATACAGACACACAGACAGACACCCAGACACGTTCACTTTTATATATATACTAGCATTTCAGCCTCGCGTTGCCTGGGTGTTTGGATGTGCATGTTGAGCAAAAAATTTTTAAAAAGTGTTAGTAGGAAGGCAGGCTCGAACCCGTACCGCAAAGGAGGAAAAGAACGGTATAAAACCTAACGTTTATGCTGTTACGACCACCGCCATACCGGAAGCGACATTTTTTAAAATTAAGGCTAGACAATCTAAAGGAGAGGATAACTTTAAAAAATATCGGCGCAAAAAAGTGTAAAAAACTGTAGAAAAGTGCCTAGTTGAAGGGGAAGATATTAATGTTTTTAACCAATTTCTCGATATTTGTCGTATGAAAGGTCGAACTTTAAAACGATACTAGTCTTGGTAAAATCCGTCGCCTCTATTGAAAGTTTAAGGCAGACATGCAAACATACATGCATACATACATACATTTATATATTGGTAACTTAAAATTTTCGACCCAAACTGATGAAAAAGCTTGCCCTATCTCTGAATACCCTTTATGTAAAATTTCAAATATTTAGATCAGAAATTATCTGAGTAATTTGAAAGAAACCGCAGAGGTCAATTTTTTTTTAAACTTTGACCCCTATTATGAACCCTTAAAATTTATTGTTTTAGGCTCAAATCAAGTTAAGTTAGATCCATGTCCAAAGAACCTATATCTAAAATTTCAAGTGCGTAGACCCAAATTTGCCGGAGGAGTTTGGTAGAGTTCTCAAAGGTCAAATCGTTGAACTTTGACCCTTTAATCGCCAAATCTCTGGCAAAAACCGATCACATCGATTTTCCCAAATCTCAGTACCCTGTATATCAAACTTCGAGTCTGTAGACTAAAAATTGACAGAGTTATTGCGTAGGGAAATGTACACAGACACACAGACACTTTCACTTTTATATATATATATATATATATATATATATATATATATATATAGAGAGAGAGAGAGAGAGAGAGCGAGAGAGAGAGAGAGAGGGGGGGAAGAGAGAGAGTATTATCTTGTTTGCACACAGGTTTCCGTAGTTAATAATTGTTAAGCTCTGTAAGTGCTAGATGGGTGACGATGCTCTCTACTGCTCTCTGCATTGTTTCCAGTCGTCCTAGACTTCTTGCCACTCAGGAGAGGAGTGGTACGAGATTGCACAACCCTTGCGTCACAGTTCAGTGCGTGTCATTCATTATCCGTCCTATCCATCCAGTATGATTAAATTGATTTAATCATACTGGATGTCATCGTGATTCCGACGGACGGACATCCACAAAACCCTGTCTCTGCTTAGACATCAGTAAGTGGGGATATCAATTCCATTATGCACACGTCTCATATTTAGAATGAAGTGAAAATAATCTTTCTAAACTTATTCACCAGTCCGACATCATGGACGAAGAATAGTATTCTTATTCAATCATTAGTTTATATCGTCCATAACTCAATATTCAAACTATCTCTCTCATCTTAATTCCTTCAAAGCTGCGCAATAATTCTTGATATAATCTCAGGTCTGAATGATTTCATTTCGTCTATATTCTGAATTGCTAATTTCTAACTGACAAATCTTCGTCAGATTACAATTACAAATTCTCTAGCCACAATTCGTTGTTCTAATTGCCACAGTTGAACTTCCTTACTTTCAGACAATCATCGCAACAAATCAATCTGTGCATTATCGAAATTCACATTGTGTAGAATACGATTAGACAGAACCAATTTGTTCAAACATTCACATCAAAAGAAAAAAGATTTTCGTTTGGTGAAAAAATAAAGAGAAACAATTCACAATGAAAGATTTTGTTTTACATATTATTTGGATATTTTGGACTACGCTTCTCTTCTGGAGTGTTAGAAGGTGACGGTAGTTCAGTGGTTAACGACACCGACTGTGATCCTAGGTGTCCCAAGTTCAAATCCAGTTCGTTCCAAAAAATTCACTTTCATTTAGGGCGTTGACAACCTTCACGTTGTACCTCACAGAAGTACCCGATGTCTTTCTAGAAAGAATTCTGACTAAAACAAAATTCAGAGAAAGCAATGCCAACAATAGGATTTTCGGATTCATACAATATGATCATGATTTTCAGTGTTATTTTTACGACGTTTCGGTCGATGTAACTTTCGGCCTACTTCAGGTGTAGAACTCGGGAATTTTTCTGTCTTTTTGGTTTCAGGCTCACAAAATTTATACTAGAATTGTCTGTAAAAACCCATAGCATAGTGGATAACGTACTTGGTAAAAATTCCGTCACAAATTACACTCCTCTGGGGGTTATATGAATAATTCGGACTACTGTTCTCATCTTGAGTGTTATTTTCACAATGTTTCGGTCAATTTAACCTTCAATCTTCTTCAGGTGTATCTTGCTGAATTAAGGATAAAACCATCAGCCTCCAATTAAATTACTACCGAATTTTAACTTTGCCTGTTACACCACGTGTGCTTGCAGGCGACACTCAAAATAGAATTGCAACTTACTTTGAACTTTTGACGTAACATAACGTAACATGCAGCTGCAGCCGAGATTGAACTCACTACATGAGTTTGTAGTGTAATTCAAATCTTGTCCGTAGTTGAATACTTGATGCTCCGCTAGGGCTATCAAGGGTATTTTTTCTTATCATGACGCCATCACTGGGTTGCCTACCATGGTTTAAGAGCGGCCCATTACCCTCGAGAGAAGGATAGACCACGCCAGTTTCCCAAGCTGGTATTTTAGCTCGCAGTACATACAGCGCCTCGCTTTCCCAAATGGTCACCCATCTGTTACTGGCCAGGTTCGATGTTGCTTAACTTCGGTCATCTGACGAGAACCGGTGTGTCAACGTGATTGTGCAGTATACTTTTACCCGGTCATGGTTGACGGAACAAGAGCCTTTTTGAAATTATTTTTCATTAGTTTGGTTGCTCCTATAATAATTGGAATGATGGAGAGCTTGAGATTTCAATTTTGTTTTTTCATATCCTCGGCTTCAGTGTTTAGTTATTTGCTCCTCAGTTCTGTTAAGGCCAGCATGATTATGGACACTCACTTCACTTTTTGGTTCATTTTATTTCAGTCGAAGTTCTCAGAAATAAAGCCCCCCCACTTCCCAGGTCTAACACCTGATCTCTATATGAGATACATAGATATTCGAATGTTTTATTAAAGTTCTTCTGTATCTCTCAAGCACTGAGTATTTCACGGTTTATGGATTTCCAAATGAAATCAAAATGGAATAAAAAGTGGTTAATGTATATGTCTCGAATTCAAGCACATTCAACATTCAATCATATTCCTGAAACATCACAAAATACATTCGAATGCGCTTAAGTAGTCCCCAGTGATAATTGCTGTCTTCATTGTCGATTTTGGGATTCTTACTCATCAGATTGGCTCAGACAACTCCTCGCTCAACCTGTTATCCAATCCTACTGGTTGCCACCTTGTAAAGCTTTGTGCTACTGTTCACTTTGCAGAATTTACAATTCCCTCTTTTCTTCCTACTTGCGAGTCAGTCAATGAAAAGGAAGCGTGTTTTCAAATCTCTACAATTATATATATGCAACTATCTCTGTGATTGTGTGAATTTGTTCCTTATAGACTCCGAAACCGCTGAACAGATTTTCTTTAAAATTTACAGAACTTTAGTGCATAAGTCTGGGAGTGATCTTAGTTAAGTTTTGACTCAGAAAGAAGTAATCAGTTCTGCTCAATGTGGGGCAACTCTTCATATCGGACAATTGCTTTTTAAGTCAATTAGTTTGGTCAATGTGTGGAAAACCCTTCATATCAGACAATTGCTAATTTTGGACCCTGCCAGAGTGCCCCCTTGGGGGGCTGGTTTTTCCTCTCCACATTAAAAAACGGCCTTGTGCCTAATTTGCTCAGTGGGGAAGCAAATAAACAGAATGCTTCCGATAACTACCGATAATCGAAACCGTTATTTTAATTTATTCATCATCGCTAAAGCTATTTTTCCATGTCGTCGCTTAGTGTCAATGATAGAACAACGGGCGGTGAAAATTCTACCGTGGATAAGTTGATAGTGTGTTTTTTCTTTCGTTCTTTTTTTTTTTTGCATTACGTGGTCTGTAGGATCAAACTCCGCACGTAAACTTCTTCATTTCTTTTTCATTAACTGCAAAGAATTTTATGTGACTTAACAATTTGCGTGCTTTTTTTCTTTCTTTTATGCATGACGTGGTCTGTAGGTTCAAACCACGCACGTAAATTTCTTAATGTTTTTTTCCGTTAACTGGAAAGAAGTTTATATAAAATAATTTTATAAAAGAAACAGTAGGTTCTCTAGAGTGCAATGTAGAATAACATATTTGGGACTAAGTTACTGCACGGAGGCATGTGAAGCTTGTTCCCGGGCGATTTTATGGATTTCGATAGCAATAGAAATATAGGAGTGTGAAATATTCGTTGATCATCATTCAATCCCGGCCAACGTCGAGTCTCTCTGCTAGTAAATCTATATATCTATAAAAGTGAACGTGTCTGTCTGTCTGTCTGTGTGTCTGTCTGTGTACATTTCCCTACGCATTAACTCTGTCAATTTTTAGTCTATAGACTCGAAGTTTGAAATACCGGGTACTGAGATTTGGGAAAATCGATGTGACGGGTGTCAGCCAGAAATTTGGCTGTTAAGGTGTCAAATTTCAACGATTTGACCTTTAAGAACTCTACCAAACTCCTCCGACAATTTTGGGTCTAGACACTTGAAATTTTAGATATAGGTTCCTTGAACATGGATCTAACTTAATAAAGTTATTTGAGCCCGAAACAATAAATTTTAAGGGGTCATAATAGGGGTCAAAGTTTAAAAAAATTAACCATTTTTTTTGTTTTTTTGCTTGTTTTGCACAGCATACACCCCCAAACACCCGAGCAAGGGGTCAAAGTTCAACGATTTGACCTTTGAGAATTCTACCAAACTTCCCCGCCAATTGTGGGTCTAAACACTTGAAATTTTAGATATAGGTTCCTTGGACATGGATCTAACTTAATAACGTGATTTGAGTCCAAAACAATAAATGTTAAGGGGACATAATAGGGGTCAAAGTTTAAAAAAATTGACCGCTTTTTCTTTTTCTTTTTTTTTCTCAACATACACCTCCAAACACCCGGGCAACGCCGAGCTGAAATGCTAGTAAATAAATAAACTTAAACAAATAAGTGAGAAGGGCAAATCCTTTATTCTATCCTTAACTAATTGGATTACTAATCATTACTAATCATTACTAATTGGATTACTAATCATTACTAATCATTACTAATCATACCTAGTTTCGCTGAAACGGTTTGTTCGAAAGGATCGAATTACTAGTAAACAAATTTAATCTCGTCCGACAATGGGGAAATTTTAAATGAACGTACTTCAAAATATATGACGAATACGTATGGATAGGATGGCTTTTATTTAAAATATTAACACTATCGTATGGGACTGATGGACTTTAACTTAAAGAGACTATAACAACATTATCATAAGTAAAGTATGGAGTTTTAAATTACTAAAGTTAAATTACATGACAAATATTATCGTATAAAACAGACTTCAATATATCATCAGTACTAATATATAAAAAACACCGAATAATAAGGATATATTTTATTTATGGTAATTAAATGATCCGTGACTAAAAACAAAAGTACTATCAAGTTCGGTGAGTTTGAATGAGCAGGAATGGGTTTCATTAGAGCCATATCGAGTCTTAATATTCGCTCACAAATCTAAAATTAAACAAAATACTAATAAAACATTACATTTTCACGCAATGAGTGATATACTTTGGATGTGTTACTACCAGTAATGTGTTTAATTTTCAACTTTTAGCGATTATCGAAGCTCGACATGGCTGTAATGAAACGGCCATTATTTCGTTCTAACTCAGCAGACATGACACTACTTTTGTTTCGAAGTAAATAAATGCTTTAAACTAAGTTGAAACACAAACTCTTGTCCAGGGTGGTAGAAGAGTAACTTATATTGCCTTTGGTAACATTCATTTGTTATATATTTCATTTTTTCGCTCCATTTTTTTGTTTTGTTGACTGTTGTAAAAATGCCTAAAACGCCTAAAGGAAACAAACATTAATTAACTCACATTTAATATAATATTAAAGTATATAGCAAAAAGCCATAGGAGAACAAACGTTGATTAACTCACATTTTGTATAATGATTGAGTTTGGTTTAGTTTGTTTATTGTAATACCATTGGGTTGATAATTCATTTTAATAAGCTAATTTATTTAGACGATATAACGAAAACAACTCAACCGACATTTATAGATTCTATACTTAACGCGTCTGTCAAACTCTTCAATAGAGCAATATTTTCAGTAATAAAGATAACAATATTTATCTTAATATCTTTGCTTCGAAAAGCAAAACAAAAGTATCAGGTAACGATTTCCTCAGCAAGAGGAAAGGGAAGAAAGAGATTTTCATAGGAAGACAATGTGCCAACATTTTTTGTTTTTAAGAGGTGCGAATACCGAGTTGTGCCATCAAGTTTGTTTTAGCCTGTTTGTTTGCAAGGTGAAGACATCAAACTATTTTCTCGCGTCAGCTTTCAAGGGTGGCTGTTATCAACTCTGCAAATAAACACTGAACTCTAAACAAGCAAAAAAAAAAAAAAAAAAAAAAAAGAAAGAAAAGAAAAGAAAGTGGAATGCAAGAAGTGGCAACCTAAAACTGAAATATAGGTGAACAAAAACAAAAATAAAAAAGACTTACAAGGTGCCTTCAATAAGTTTCCAGACTTTTTTGTTCAAACATTTAAAATTGTCATAGACTCTTAAAAATACAATATGTTATTGCCATAAATCTTTTAAGATAACTAACCAATTTTTATGATTTCAGGTTCAAATGAACAGCTACAGCAAGAATTGGAATACACCCTACTAAAGTCTGATTGTTACAGATAGTGAATTTGAAAAATGAAATCTGGACATAAGGACACGTTAGAAGAACGATATGCAATAAAATTCTGTTTTAAACTTGGAAAAAATGTCACAGAAACGTCTGGAGTGCTTCAGACTGCTTTTGGACCATCTTGCATGAATCGAGCATTAGTTTTTCAGTGGCATAAGAGATTCAAGGAAGGCAGGTAGTGTGTGAGGGATGATGAGAGGCGTGGAAATAGTAAGGAAGTCAGAACACTACAGTTGATTGGCCAAATAAAGAATTTCATGTATAAGAACCGTCGTGTGTCTATAGAGAATATAAGGGTACACAATTATTTGCGAAAAATTGAAGATGCGGAAGATTTGTGCAAAGTTTGTCCGAAGAGTGCTCCATCCTTGTTACAGACTATTTGGCCATAATAAGCACCAAGATAGTTTCTCACGCTCCTTATAGTCTAGACCTTACTCCCTGTAACTTTTCTTTATCCTTTAAGCGGAAGGAAAACCTTGGAGGCTGTCATTATGAGACAATTGAGGAGATGAAAGAGGCTGTGGCGAGGGTCATTGTTATGCTGATACAAAAGTACTTCTATGGTGCTTTCCAGAAGTTGTTGGAACGATAAAGCAAGTGCACTGCAGCCAAAGGAAATTACTTCGACGGGGAGTAGAGTGTCATGTGTGCACTATCAATAAAAGTGTCCATACGGAAAAAGCCTGGAAACTTACTGAAGGTACCTCATACGTTGTAATTAAAGTATTAATTCTTCCAGAATATTAATACGTAAATACAGCAAATATAAGTAGCATACAGAAAAAATATAAAAACCATGTTTATAAATAAATAACGCATTTATACGACATAATTCACATTGACACACCAGTTTCACTAAAGTTAAGCAACATTGAGCCTGGTCAATACTAAATTGGAGGACCATTTGGGAATTGTAGGTGCTGTATGCGCTCTCCGCTTATCTCGCTATTGTTTCCAGTCGTCTAGCACTTTTCTTTGCCACTGGACTCGAGCAGTGCCGATTTAGGAGAGGTGCGGTTGGGGGTTGCGCAACACTTACACGTGCAGCTACCCTTATGTAGGGTATCCTTTGTTTCTTGAGATGGAATGGAGGCATCGAACATACATACACCTAACTAATCAACATTCCTGTCCCTTCTTCCAATGTAAGAAGATTTTAGTTGATAACCTATCAAAACTTGAACGGACTAATAATAAACGAAAACTTGAAATACAAGAAGCATTGCTAATAAACGCTAAAAATTACTATCAGTAAAATAAACTTTACCTATTATAGTAACATCCTGAAATGTCTGTAAAGTTATTAAAATAATTAACCAAGGAAACATATATATATATATATATATATATATATATATATATATATATATATATATATATATATACAGGGTGTCCACAAAGTCTGGCTACATTATGTAGCCAGACTTTGTGGAAGCATCCTGTAGATTATGTAGCCAGACTTTGTGGGCACCCTGTATATATATATATATATATATATATATATATATATATATATATATATATATATATATATATAGTAGGTAGAGCTAGTTAGTAAGTTATAAAATGTATATGGCGATTAAGCTACACTAAATATTCCGCGTTTCATCCACTTTAGGATTCTTCAGGCTTATGCCTTATGGTTTGGTTTGATTTGATATTATAGTATGCAACATTTTATAGATTGGATTTAGAATGATTTCATATCATATTATCTTTTTATTAGTTTGGTATGATTAGATTTTAAGGCGTATCAACCTATTATCGGGTTGGGTTTAATTTCATCTGATTTTATGGCATATGTAACCTTTAGAATTATGTTTTGTTTTACTTAATTTTATAGCAAACATTTTCAAATCTTTTCATCTTATTATTATATAAACTTTTTTTTAGTTTAATTTTATGGCATATAAACCCTTGAGAAAATATCAACTTTTTTTTCTATATTTATTAAAGTCTGGTTTATTATTTTTATATATCAATCTATTTACATTTAGTTTGTTTTTGCTTTTATGGTGTTAAATAATCGTCTACCTAGGGTTAAATAAACCAAGAATTCACGGCTGAGAGTAACAATTAAATAAACCAAGAATTCACGGCTGAGAGTAACAATTGACGCCGAACCAACCCTAGGTGTTCAGGAGATAGATCCTAGGGGAAGGTCATGGGACGTCCGATACGTATTCTTTAAACCCGTTTCGAAAGAAAGAAACTCGTTCGAACTGAATTATAAATTGTGGATCTGAAGCAAAAAAATAGTTTCTTCATGAAAACAAATCCCTTAAACCTACGAAGTGAAGTGGTCAACCCAGACCAGAGCATAGACGCGAGGACAAGGAGTTGTTAATGCGCGAGCTTGACGTTGTCAGATTTATTCTCTCTCACAATCCTTCTCATGGTGGCTGCCGACTGCTATGGCCGTTAATAGTATTGACGAAGTAAAAAAAAATAAAAGAAAGGACAAACCATACAAGCATCGTGTGTTTTGCACACGGGTTCACTTGTTACACTATATTTTTTTCTTTTCATTTTTTCTTCGTTCTTGGTGATTCTCTTTCTGCAAATTCTCTTTATACTTTCCCAAATATATATTTATCTAACTTAAATTACTTGTCGTCCGTTGTGAATTAGTTTCAGACATCACAGCAAATAACGGAACAGCACAAGTGGTGAAATTTGAACTTTTATTAAGCTCAGCCATCCGTGAGGTTTGCCAAGAACTTTGTAACTGTCTGACTACGACCTCTGTCACGGCCTATAAACAGAGGTCAAGGCTTGGAAGGTCATAATGGTATGTCAACCATTTTTCAGTTAATTTCATTTTCTTGCATGTTTTTTTGTATATTTTCTGACGTACATATAATAATCAAGTGAATTTCAACATTATGGTAACATGTGATTATGTTTTACCTTCAGTAAATGAAACCGTTTTTTACATAAAATTTCTTGTGATACATGAAACCTTCCCTTTTTTTTTTGATAAAAAAAGGTTTTAATGAAATTTGCATTTGTTAGAAAATTCTTACTAGAGTTCCAGATGCAGCACATATTAAATAATACCTTCACCTTGAAAAACTGTTGAAGTGTTCTCCCAAGATAATCTTAACACGGTGATTTAATCAAGCTAATTTGAAAATCTGAACTGAAATTCAAATGACGTTCATACAGGATTCTTTAATTTGATCTTGTTAAACATAACTTCACATACAGGATTTTTTAATTTGATCTTGTTAAACATCGTTTTTATATTAAAAAAAAACACAATTTATCGAATTGGGTAAGCAAAAATATATTGTCACTCGCAAATAACCAGTGCATGAAAATAAAATCGAAAAAGGTTTGAATTTTTGTCTATTATGATTGATTCGGAGAGGAAATTTTGTCTATCTGCCCCCATCTTCTTTCATTGTAGCTTCATCAACACTTGTTCTGTTTTTCTTCTTATTTAAAGTATTTTAATGTATTAGTGTTTAATATATGCACAAATATTCGTGCTAAACATACACTGATATTAGTGCTTAATATGCATTGAAAAATTATTTTTATGGAAATCATTCCAGACAAGGTATACAATCACTTGACGTAAGGATCTAAAAAGAATACTACTTCAAGGTCAAAAGTTTCCCAATGATAAGTGTTGGATTGAATAAATTCAGACCCAGAAAACAGCAATTATTCACTCTTTGTCAGAAACACTGCTCCTGGAATGTGAGGACTAAAGGACAAAATAATAAAAGCTAGAGTTAAGTAAACTCCAGATCCACATTCTACTCCTCTTTAAGGTTATTAGATCTTGAATTGAAAGCAATTTTTGGTTCAAGACGAAAGGAAAAAATAAACTTGCTTCAAACAAAATGCCAGTCGTCAACCAGAGAAGCTTTGAAGTGTAAAAGCCAAGACAGGGATAGATATAGAGAAAGGTTAGTTTAAAAGTCAATTTCTGAAAACCGTTCAAACATATGTGAACATGTTAAACAGGTGATCAAGCGTATATGATAAATGATGATTAAATATTGAAATATGGCAAGGTAAAGACAATCAACATTCCATATTTCAGTTATCTTTGAGATATAAATGCATAAATGGCGCTATCAGATCTGGCTGCCTAAAAATACTTTCTTCTTGACCTAAAATGCATCTAACTTGATGTTATTATTTTTTTCCTCTTTCTCTGTGCAACTCAATCATATTCTGCAAAGCCAAAAACAAAAACATTTTTCTCCAAATCTACCAAACTAAACACCATGGATAAATATTTGAAGACATAAACAATTTGAAGCATAATATATGATGAAAATGTTGATTGAATAAACGCAATGTTTAATAAATACGCTATCATTAGTGATTACAAAATTGTTGATATCTTTTACCATAAATATTTTTTACAAGCAAGAACCGTGGAAATTCCACAGAATGAAAAATATATCCCATCAAAAAATATGTTTTGAGAAATCTGATATTTTTCAGGACAGCGCAAAGCATTAGTTTTAGGACAGAAATAACTTATAATACACAACAAATATGAGTTTATTAACATTTCTATGAAAATAGTGTCCATTGTCTTTTCAAAATAGACTTTTAAATATAGACCTTTTAAATAGAGACGTTTTAAATAGAGACATTTTAAATATAGATCTTTTAAATAGAGACCTTTCAAATATAGACCTTTTAAATAGAGACCTTTTAAATGTAGACCTTTTAAATAGAGACCTTTTAAATGTAGACCTTTTAAATAGAGATCTTTTAAATATAGACCTTTTAAATAGAGACTTTTTAAATAGAGACCTTTTAAATATAGATCTTTTAAATAGAGACCTTTCAAAGAGAGACCTTTTAAATAGAGACCTTTAAAATAAAGACCTTTTAAATGTAGACCTTTTAAATATAGACCTTTTAAATGTAGACCTTTTAAATGTAGACCTTTTGAATAGAGACTTGCCTCAAAATGTAATAAATAAATAAGTAATAATAAATACTCAGTTTCTTTTGAATGTCTCTTTCTTTTACATAATGTTTCGCTGACTCCTTTCTTCAGTGAATAACCACTGAATGTTTAAATTACTACGAGTTCCTTTCTCACACCATTACAGCACTAACCATTCATTATTATGATGATATTTAAAAATGAGGCTACATCAAAGGGAGGTCATTCTCATATTCTTGTCCAGAGTTGTTAAATTGGATATTTTAAAGGCAAATTTCGTGAATTTAGCCGTTTTATATTTTGTAAAATAAATTAAAATTTATTGGAACAACATATCCACATAAAAACAAGCCATATTAAAAGACTGAAGATATTTTAACCTATACATAGTCTAAGTGTTTGTTCAAAACCACTATGATAGGTGTCGCCACGGGCTGCTTTGGAACGCTGTTCAACAAAGGGGAAACACGGACAGACATTGCTTCGTTTCCTTTGTAGAAACAAAAGCGACGATAGTACATATTACTGTGGATACCCACGTCGACCGAAACTTGGGGCAGAAAACTCCTCAAAAGGTAAACTGAAATTCCTAAACATAACTGTATGCTTATACAAATGAAGTTTCCTGAAAATCAGAGATAAATCAATTTGAGTGCACGGGTTTCATGTTGTTCTAGGGATTATATTTTTAATGAGAAATCGGATCAATATTGCTCCATTTAAGAATGTATTACAAGGTAAGAGGTCGCTTCGATCAAAGTTCATGTTCCTTGATCTAATGGCTTAAAAATAATGAATTAAAGTTATTTAATAAAAAAAAATCAGATAAATGACTAAAGCACTTCTTAAGTAAAAATACTAGTATTCTATTTCGGATGGAACACACTAGTTCATACCTTTACACACACACACATATATATATATATATATATATATATATATATATATATATATATATATATATATATATATATATATATATATATATAATATAAAGCTGAAGTTGTGTGTGTGTGGTCATGAATAGGCTACTATATGGTTGACTATTTTAAAAAATTGATTACATATAATGATCGATGATGTATCGAGACACAGGAATGGGTAAGTTTTATCTGCAGAACGGTGGTTCATTAAAATTCTGGGGTCGGCGTTCGCACCTGGTCCACAAAGTATGGAAATAAAAAATTTAAAAATAAAAAAAAAACGTTTACAAGTGTTTTTGATATAGATGTACATAATAATACTTTGATAAGTATGTTTTAACTTAAATAGGGATGGTATAATAAAATTGTGGAGTCTGCGTTCGCACCTGGCCTCCATAGAATGGAAATAGGCACAAACTTTAATAAAGACTTTTCATATCTATCCGCGCAAGTATACTTTGATAATTATGTTTCAGTTTGAAGAAATATAGTATAATAAAATTATGGGGTGTTCGTTCGCGCCTGACCTTAATAGAATGGAAATATGTCACAAAGTTTAACAAGGTTTTTTAATATAGATCCACAGAATATTGTGATAAGTGTTTCAGTGTGAACAGGTATGGTATAATAAATTATGAGGTTTATCTATTTTATTTTTACTTTCATCATATTTTGCTTTGGTTTTGATACCCCCAAATTCGAAGCTATCCATTTACAACCCTTCCTTTTCATAATCTATCATACTTTCAGAAATCAGAGTCCATTTTCTATAGTTTTTTTTTACACCCAGTCAACGACGGGTACTTTTGCTAGTATATATATATATATATATATATATATATATATATATATATATATATATATATATATATATATATATATAATGTACGCGCGAGTGTGCGTGTGTGTGTGTAAAGGTATGAACTTTAAAGTTTTATTCTGTAATAATGAGGAAATAAATGATGTTGCTACAAAGAAAAAACGAGTTGGAGTTATTTCCTATTCTTTGTCTTGGTCTTCTTTGCGACTGAAACCGATTTAACAACGTGTCGGTTCATGAACAACATTACATTTTTACTTTAGCAGAACATACAGACATACATACAGACATACATACAGCCTTTATATTATACATGATTTTCTTGGGTGATAAATGTATAAATGCCATGGGTTGCTGTAACAATTATATCACTGCGCTACCAAAAAATAGCCGGCAAAGGAAATAAATGTCTTAAAAAAAAAGGTTTCAGAATTACAGATCAAACATTTATTTGAGGTCAGACAGCAAATCGAATCACAAATGAATAATTCAATAAAAAAAAGAACATTCAGAAAAATGGATAAATTTTACAAAAAAAAATACAATGATTTGCATTTATTCAATTTGGAAATTGGATACACGTTTTTTCGACCTATCTAATTATTTCGTTAAGCACATTTTCTTTACCAATTTTGCTATAGACATGGGAATCTGTGAAAAATTATAGATTTTTATACGAATGAAACCGACTTCAAAATATGATTCCATATCACAGATTTTATATTAGTATGGCTGTGAGTTTAGCAGCAGATTTTTTTGTTCTTTTTATGAAGTCAATTTACGTGAAAAAATGAAAAATAAATAAAAAATAACGAAAGATGATTAACACAAAAACAGGAAATGTCTATTGTCTATCTTAGTCTTGAAAGATTATAGGTACAATGAAAACAATCAAAGAGTTGCAAAAATATTCAGTTCATGGAAAAAAGCTGCTAAAATAAGAATACAGTAGAACCCCGAGATACGGTCGCTCTAGGATACGTTTTTTTCAGGTTACGATGTGGGATACGATGTATTTTCGGTCCCTAGTTACAGTATGTATCCCGCCTTACGGCGTTACTTATAATGTTATTGGATTATATACATGTGTATTATATGCTGTACGTTATTTTGTTACTAAATTTTAATGCCGTATCTCGAAGTTCTACTGTATATTTGTATTGTAACAAGTTTAGCAACTTTTCTTATGAAGTCAATCTACGAAAAAGCTAAAAAGCACAAAATATGAGTAACACAAAAACATGTGTATTGACCTTAGTCTTGAAAGATTATAGGGAGAATGAAAACAGCTAGCGTGAAAATAGTTGCACAAACATTCAGTTCTTGGAAAGAAGCTGCTAAAATATTGTACCAAAGTTCTTGGAATGACGATCTCATGAGCATAGAACGGATACTACATTATCACTATATATTATTTTTATTGGGATTCATTGAGATGAGTATTATTTATTAATTTATTGTGGACTATTATCCTCATCTTTTAGATCTTGTTCGGGGCCCGTGGCGCAGTGGATAGAGACGTTGAATCTCTATGGTTCCAGGTGAGAATTGTCTGAAGATAGCAGTTTCAATCCTACACAAAGCCGGGCAGAGGCTTACTTGGCCAAAAACGTGGTAAAACGACAACAACTATGGAAGGCAGTAATCACGGTTAGAAGATTCAGAGTTCCTATCTCGTCGTGGTTACCACCTGATGAAGGCCAGAGGAATAGTTGGTCAAGACGTCACGAAACAACAACTAAAAGATGAGGATAATAGTCCGCAATAAATTAATAAACATTATTACTAATAAAAAAACAAAAATGGAGGAGATAATGTCTGGGAAGATGGTCTCTAACCCTCGGAATAAAAATAAATTTAACTAAATATAACTCACATGTGGATTCTCTTGCACACATATTATCTGTGTTCCAATATTCATAATGATAGTTTAATTAATTACCTTAATAATGATAACAGTTGCTGGTAGATAAGTTACATACGACAAATATTGAAAGAGTAATTTCTTACTAACGTAATATATCCGGCGTTGCTCGGTATTAAACGTTACGTTAAATTGCTTTAAAAAAAGGTGAAGTAAAAGACAAAAACGTTAAAAAAAAAAAACAAAAAAAAAAACTGAGACATGTGCATGCGAGTAGTATTTTATTTTCTAAACAGTTCACTTCCTGTAGTAAAAAAAATATATATATACTCGCGCTGAGATCGAAACCCAAAACCTAAAGACCGTCAGTTAAGTACAATAACCATTAGACTAGCTTGCAACAATCTTTAAAAAAATTGTTTTCAAACGTCATGAAATAGTTAATAAACAGATGAAAATCCGATGGCCAATTTTTCAATTTTGACCTTTTAGCAGCTCTTTTTTCGAATGAAAACGAATTCAAAATTTTCCACATGTCTGAATACTCTATATATCAAATTTCAAGTCTGTAGATCAAATATTCATTGAGTATATAGGTTGAGAATTGTCCTCACTTTTATAAATATGCTTTTACTTGATGTTCTTTATTATTTTTATTTTTGATAATTTTCATTGTTATGAATTGATTGGGCCTGTGTGAGTCTTTTTTTGAATTAAAAAAAAAAAAAAAAGAAATATTACATTTTTACCCCAAACAAGGCATATTGCCACTTTGATGTACTATCAGGGACATAAGCTACAGGGAAGTTGGGCAGGAAGATGTCGGGTTCACGTTACACTTGAACTTCTGCATGTCCGTACAGTTGGGGAAGCAGGAACCCAGAAGGGAATTCCAAAGTCTAGCGATTCTGGGGAAGAAACTACTGGAGTAGAAGGCTCTCTTACATCTAGGGATCTCAACTGTGAAGGGGTGGGATTTTGCTGCTTGTCGGGTTTGTCGGGAGTATTTACGTCGTTAAATTAAACATATTAGGAAATTACATGACCATTCTAATATGTGTGGGTGGGGGGGGGGTCATCTGCAAACTTATAAATTAACTTTCCATTATTCCTGGTGGAAATAACTGGTTTGGAATTCCAACATTTTGGAATTCAAACGACCCCCAGAAACTATTTAAGTTTCAGTTCTAAGATATTACTACAGTAGCAGATATCGCGAATTGGTACACATCTAAAATAAGCCTAAACAATAACAAAAAAAATATATATGACCGAAATATAACTTTTTTTTTCTCTTTTTCTTTCAGGCTTTTACTTCATTTCTGCAATTTAAAATACGCTTGCAATTACAAAAAGAGTTTTGTAGAAAGTTCTAGAAATGACTTGACTCAAATAAATAATGAACAGTAATCAACGAAATGAACCAATGGTTTACTATTCTTGATCAAAAGTTAAAAAAGTAAAAATAAAAACGAAAACAAATAATATTGTCTTAAACTTTTAAGAAACTATTCACTTTGCTTTTATTTCTTCAGGTTAATTTGATAAAGTAGTAGCATTCGTGTGTGTGTGTGTGTGTGTGTGTGTGTGTGTGTGTGTGTGTGTGTGTGTGTGTGTGTGCGTGCGTGTGTGCATGCGTGCGTGCGTGTGTGTGTGTGTGTGTGCAACTAAAACTATATCCGATGGTGAGGCCCCAGCTTGCGGGCCCTGGGGAGTGTGGAGTCACCCTTTAATTGCCATTGCTCCCAGGTCCACTCTGACCCAGAGTGGTAATATCTATTAGGGTCCCAACTATGGGTTAAATAGAATCCGACTTAAAAAAAAAACAAATATACTACATTAAAAATCCTTCCTCAAAATAACTAGATTCGGCACTAAATAACCTGAAAAAGGTTGATATGCCGTAAAACAAAAACAACCAACCATCTTCTACAGTTGGACGCTGGACCGATCATGACCAGCCTAGGTATGGTGCACACCTTTTTCTCAGGTAAAAGTCAAGGTCATAACCTTTGTATATACACTCTCCTATGGCCCACACCATTGGACCAATCATGACCAAACCCGACATGATGATTATCTCTGACCTAATGATGGCGCACACCATTTTTCGAGGTCAAGTTCATAGTTGCATTTCAGTCACTTCAGGAGGAAATTAAAAAATTTTAAACACCTTAAGCAGTAGTTGCTCTTACAACCTCCACTTACTGCAAGGGTGCCCATGCATACAGCAAAGTCCTGCTCGAAACGTGGGTATCTTTGCTAATAAATAAATAAAATCAAACTAAAACAATTAAAAATACCTTCAAGTTTTAAGAGGCGTTCTATATTCTTTTTATTTCTTCATGAACTGAATGTATTTTGACATTTTTCTGAACGTTTTAAGTATTTATTTATTAATCCTTATATAATGTATAAACGATAATTTATTCTGCAGCTTAAAAGACGAAAATGCTATTTCAAACTTCAAACAGACATGGCCAATTATAACGTTGTGTAGATACGTTGAAAATACGGAACCGCGCCCGAGGTTTATATGCCCAGGATTATTAAAAAAAATAAAAAAATATAGAATTTCTAAAAATTTTTATGCAATCAACCCACTTTTAGAGATTGAATTGCAAAATAAAACATATCAATATTGTGAACAATTAGTTTTTTTTTTTTTTTTTTTTTACACAGGAATCACCACTTATCAAGGCCTGGAGGACACTCGAGGACAAGGGTTAATGGGTATACATTAGTCAATGTGATTATAACGTAGTAAACATAAGTAGTGGGAATTTTGTAAATTGGATTACTTAGTACACTTAAGCTATCTGTGTTTGAATTTGGAAATAGCATTTTCGTCTTTGTACATGTTCATACATTTATCCCAATCCAGCTTCCAGCGATAAAGAATTAAATCCAAGATGGCTACACGGTCACATATGGAGTTCAGATAAAGCCACCAACGAAGGATTATAATAATTGTCCAACAGATTGCTATAGGCAAAATACTACACAACGAATGACATATAAAAACTGATAAGAAATGTCATATCAACAAGATGCGTCCACCCAATTTGTGAGCTTGGCAATGCAAATGCCATTTTAAACTAGCATAAATGACCAATGAACACACGCACAGTATTATAAAATTGTACGAGTACATTTTAAAATCCTATTTCAAATTTGCATGGCAGTTACCTTGTTTTTAATTATAAGCTGTATTTTACAAAATGTGCTTACATGGCATACATGTTTTCTGCCATTTTTAGTCGCGTGCAAGTGACTCTATAAGTCGGTCGGTCTGTCAGTAACACTTTTGTGCTTGGTCTTTTTGGTTAAGATCAAAGGTCTGTTGTTAATAGTTGCTGTTCTTAGCTTTTTAAGTTTTTCTTGGCCTTTTGGCAAAGATAAAAGTGTAGTATCTGTTCCGGCAGATGCTGCAAGCTATGACTAGCTATGACTAGCAAAGACCAGATGTGGGGGCAACCCCACATGCCTGACCATTAACCAGCTCCCATTTCCCACCTCTCGGGAGCTGGTCCCCTTTTTCCCTTCCCCCTCCCTTCACTCCTCACATTAAAAATCGGCCTTGTGCCTAATTTGCTCGGTGGGGGAGCAAATAAACACCATCTGTTCCGGCAGATACTGCACTTAAGACGATTTGTACCAGTCAATGGAGGGGAAACCCTCTATACTGGGACAATTATTATTTTTGGTAACCAGAGTGCCCCCTTTTTGCCTACTTTTAGGGGAGCTGGTTTTTACCTCACATTAAAAACGGCCTTGTGCCTAATTTGCTCTGTGGGGGAGCAAATAAATACCATCTGTTCCGGCAGATGCTGCAAGCTATGACTAGATATGACTAGCTATGACTAGCAAAGACCAGATGTGGGGGCAACCCCACATGCCTGACCTTTAACCAGCTCCCATTTCCCACCTCTCAGGAGCTGGTCCCCTTTTTCCCTTCCCCCTCCCTTCACTCCTCACATTAAAAATCGGCCTTGTGCCTAATTTGCTCGGTGGGGGAGCAAATAAATACCATCTGTTCCGGCAGATACTGCAAGCAAAGACCATATGTGGGGGCAACTCCACATATAAGACCTTGGTCAATGTAGGGGCAACCCTTCATACCAATTGTCACTATCCAGCTCCCCTACTCCCCGGGGAGTTGGTCCCCATTTCCCCTTCACTCCTCACATTAAAAATCGGCCTTGTGCCTAATTTGCTCTGTGGGGGAGCAAATAAATACCCTTTGCTTGGCCTTTTGGCAAAAATCAAAGTGTAGTATTTGTTCTTACTACATGCTGTACTTATGTCTGTAATTTTTCCTTGGCCACATAGCTAATATAACGTTTCAAATTCCCTAAATCAAATAATTTTTGTGATATAAAGTGGGGGATTACTTTTATCTATTAATTTAATGTAAAATGATCACCCAATTTACAACCAGTCAGTCTCAAAGCCATTCAACTCATTCTCCAGATCATTCAAGTTGTTTTTGAAGGATTCCAGTTATTTTTTAAGCATTCAAGTCATTCTTAAGGTCATTCAATTCATCCTTAAGTTCATTAAAGTCATTCTAAGTCATTTACTTTTTATTTATTTAAGTCATTTCAGACCATTTTTCGGTCATTTTAGTTTATCTTTAAGAATTTGATGTCAATCCTACATTCATGCATTCATTCATTACACGAGAGCACACGATTAATGGCTATCGGCCTTGTTTCTTTTACCATGGCATGCTGAATTTTTAATTGTTCTCTTCTATGCCAATGGGATTTGTATTGTTTCTACTCTTTTTGATGTCAGTGTCTTTATCAAGTTCTGTGTTTTCTATTTGGGTCTTCTTCCCAGTTTTGAAGAAGCACTTTACACATTTTTCCGGGCTAAACTTCATTCCAATATATTTGGAGAAGTTATGTACAACCTGCAGGATAATCACTTTGACACACCAGTTTCTGTCAGATCACCAAAGTTAAGCAACGTTGAACCTGGTCAGTACTAAATGGATGACCATTTGGAAATTCCAGGTGCTGTATGTGCTCTCCGTTTATCTCGGCATTGTTTCCTATTAATCTTGGGCCTCCTCCTTACCACTCGACCCAACCAGTGCCAATTCAGATGTGGTGTTGGAGATTGCACAACCCTTGCCTCACAATTTACATGTGTAGCTACCCTTACAGGAGTGTCCATTGTCTTTTGAGACTGAACAGAGGCATCGCAGGAGTTGACTTAAGGCAGTGTTTCAGCTGACATACAGCTTAGGTCATCCATGAAGAGCAGGTGGTTGACTCTTTTATTCATATCCTGTTGGCAGCCCTCACTCTGGTTATAGACACACCGGCTTATATTCGGATTTTTACTTAGCGGATCTATTGCCAGACGAAAGAGTAAAAGAGATAAACTATTCTCTTAGAAGATTCTTCTTCGGATCTATTGTTCCATTAGTTTAATTCCATGGTTGCTTGCCGCATCTTTATTTGTACAGCAATGGTATCCTGGATTAACGGATAGATGTTATATAAATCAAGGATCACGGCAACCACGTGTGAGTACATTATCATATGCCTTTTTGTAATCAATCAAAGCCCCAAAAAAAGGTTAAAAAATTATAAAATAAAATACACATCAGATGCGTCTGAAAGCCAAATTACAACGCAATATTATGAAAATAAACAAATATTTTACTTGTTTGAAATTTATAATTTAAATATATTTCGAGGTGCAACTCCATCCTCAGTATTTTGTACATCTTATTTTTCATTTCATTTTCTCTTCTTTCTTGCCATGTTGTAAAGTTATTTGTTTATTTCCGTAATAATGCGTTGTGATTTGGCTATCAAGTGCACCTAATGCGTATTTTATTTTGTTCAAATTAAATCAACGCTTCTATAACAGAACTTACACCCCTGGCGTTAATCTTGCATAGCCAACGCACCATTCCGGCATTGCAAAATACAACCAATGAGAGACAACGCACGGATCTTTACTATCTAACTTTTTTTTTTCTCCAACTGTACAAGATGCCAAGAAAGAAGAAGAAAAAATAAGAAAGAAAGAAAAAAGATGCAAAAAATAGTGAGGATGGAGTTTGACTCCGAAATATATTTAAATTATGAATTTCAAACAAGTAAAATATTTGTTTCCTTAATATTGCGTTGTAATTTGGCTTTCAAGCGCGCTTGATGCATACTTTATTTTATTCAAATTAAATCAACGTTTCTATAACCGAACTTACACTCATGACGTTAAAGAAATACTAATTCAAACATGGCTGATTAACTAATGAACATACATAGACACAATCTTTTTTATACATTTTCACTCCAAACAAGGCACATTGCCACTTTGATGTAGGGGGCTACTCCCAGGGACCTTAGTTGAAGGGGTACAATGTAGGGAGTTTAGCAGCAAGATGTCTGTTCACATTACACTTGAACTTTTGCATGTCAGTACCGTTGGGGAACCAGGAACCCGGAAGAGAATTCCAAAGTCTAGCAGTTCTGGAGAAGAAGCTATTAGAGTAGAAGGCCTTCTTACATCTAGGATCTCAACTGTGTAGGGGTGGGACTTTGTTGCTTGTCGTGTTTGTCGGGGGAAATTTTGTCGAAGGGGTCCAAGGGCTTTTAGTTCGTCAGAGGCAGAGGGATGCAACATTTCGTCGATGGAACAGGGGCTGAAGCTTAGATGACAGTTCAGGACCTATCAGGTTGGCAACTCTCTTTTGAAACTTGTCCAAGAGCAAGAGACTAGTAGCAGATGCACCAGCACAAATGTGACAACAATACTCCATACATGGTTGAATGGTGGCATTGTAGAGGTACAGGATACTTTCAGGTGTAAGTAGGTTTCTAGCACGGTAGAGAGAGCCCACCTCGAAAGGTGATAGTTCTTTACAGCAGCCTTGGCAATGATCTCGATGTATCTATTTCAACTCATTTTCCCTGTGAAGGTTAAGAAAGTTATGTGGATATGTCTAATAATGCTATTTCAAACTTAAGCTTGACATACTAATAAAAATATTATTCCAAATTTAAACATCACATGGCATGTCCATTGTCTCTTGTCTTATATCCTCAAGTGTCTAAGATCTCTCTGTATAGGGTTTTGTCAGGACAACCTGTCATGAAGGTACTTTCCCTGACAAATAAACAATGACTAAATATTCAGAATCACATTTCGTATTCGCAGCAGAACAAGATCTCCTCTTTATGGATAACTCACAGTGGCTTTTGCGATGAACAGTGCACCTTTTTACAAGTGGTTTTACTTATTGTAATAACACGAAGCCGAATACAGCATCAGACTAGATGAATTCTTGTCCTGGAATCCAGTAAGACTAAGCGATTACAAGAAAGATATAATATCCATAAATGGTTAATTTGGGAAGAGAAAAACTTCTTTACTAACACTGTTTAAGAATCAAAGTTCAACTTTAATGGAATATTCGAATATCTATGTATCTTATATAGAGATTAAGTGTTAGCCCCAAGAAGGGGGAGGGGTTCTGACAATAGCCCCAAGAAGGGGGAGGGGTTCTGACAACTTCTACTGAAATAAAATGAAACAAAAAACAGGGGATGTTCGCATTTATTTAAAATAAACAACATGCATTCAATCAGTGCATTGTATCTAAAATACTATTCCAAACTTAACCGTGGCAGTTAAATGAAAATACTATTCCAAACTTAAGCATCACAGTTCAACAAAAATACTATTTAAAACTTAAGTGACAGATTGATAAACTAACGGCTTAGATTCATCTAAAATAAGATGTGTCCATTTAATCTGAACGTTACTTGATGGAAATTCTATTCTAAACTAGTGTGACAGACTGACAGATGAGCAACACGTTTTTTTTGTAATAGGGTGGCATGAGTGCACTCTGACAGATTCAATTTAATTTTGATATTTTAATGACAAAAAAACTATTTCACAATGAAGTGTGATAGATCGTCAGAGAGATGAGTGAACGTATCTATAAACATAAAACAGGTTTAATGATGAAATTCTATGGAACATATTACCACGGAACTGTTTCCCTGTTAATTACAACTTGGTCTTCTTCGAATCAAATGCCAATAAATTCTCGTCATAAACCACCCTAAAATTAATTAAACACAATTTATATTGTAAAAGATCCCTTCCCCAAACAAAGTGTCATGTAAGAGCCAATCTTTGGTCACAGAACAAAAGGTGATCGTCTTTGTGATCGTTCCTTTGGTTGCACACGGTCAGTCTTTAATAGAAGTCGGGTGTTTTTTCACTCACTTCTTGAGTCAAGGGTTGATGTGCCGTCCGTTGGTCATTCGCTGAAAAGTCAATAACTCAAGGTGTCGCCGCTTAGGTGACTAGAGACAAAAACCAGCTACACAAAAAAAACAAAAAAAAAACTTTGTTTTATTTTCTTCTACTCTAATTATTCAGTAAAAAAAAAAAGAAAAAAATTACAATTTCTTTTTACAATACAAGTTTTAGGTAATTCTTTTCAAAGTCTCTTGAAATTTCTGATTTTTCCTAGTTGACGGGTGGCGACAGCAACAGTCAGCGGGAAAGCATGGCGAACTCAAAAACTCTCAGCTGAAACTAGCTCGGATTGGCAACATTTGTCAGCTTAATTCCTTTAATAGTTGTAGATGGGGTGAACGTGAGAGATGTCAGATCCTCTTTTCGGCCAATCATCTTGCTTCATCCTTTAACAGGGCCTCCTCTGGCTGGTTAATTAGCAAACATATCTCTGCATACTAATTAGGAATTCTTCCCAACAGAATTGTGGTAATCATATTTTTCTCGTGACATAAAGGTCAATCTTCTGACCTCAGATTACAGATGAAGACAAAACATATCTAGTTTTGTTTTTCTCCATTCCTGCACTCACCACGTTATTCGTCATTATCAACATTAAGTCGTTTCTATATTTGATATATTAATCATCGTCAGGTCATCCACTGCTGTCCGGGAGAGCTTTTATACAAAAAGTCTCAGTCCGGTGCCAATTTCACCCTTTTAATGTGACATTCTGCCCCCCCCCTAAAGGGTTGAGGTACAATATGACCACTCAGTGTTAGTACTCCCATAACATTTTTCATCTTTTGACGGACAGTCATTTCTATCTCATTAATCTTTGTTCTCTAGTTGCATTTGGCATGATTTATGCTGACCGAAATAGAAATAAGAACCCCCCCCCAAAAAAAACCCCAAACAAACTGAACATACAAATAGAATAATCACGTTACAGACAGAGGCTCTTTTGTTTGGACTTGTGTATATAATAAAAGTAAACGTACAAATGTCCGGGTAACTTCAATAGTCAGACACGTGACTTTCAAACTTTAATTTTATGAGCAAAAGAGGTGGAGACTTGATTTTAATAATATCTAATAAGAAGAAGTAAAACCTGTCCTTTGAGAGCTGAGGACATGTGTTGCATGGAGAGAAATGATATGAGAATGATACAATGTAGATTTGATGACCTCATCATTTTGATAAAATCTGGACAGAACAGATTTCGAAGAAATCGCCACGTTAAAAAAAAATTGATGATAGTTCTTAAGTTGGTTGATGTAGAACAGTTGAGGTAGCAGATTCAGTTCACATGGGAACGCCATGGTTAGACATAGGAGGAAGGTCTAAGAATGAACTTGAGAGAATTAGGGAACAAATAAAAATCTGAACAGAGATAGTTTAGTGTGGAGGTCAATTTCTAAAAGTCTTCCAATTCATGACAACGTGTAAAATAAACGTGATGATAATGAAATAAAAAAAAAATAGAACAGAATAATCACATATGAAAATTTCATTTTATGAGTAAAGAAGGATAGGCTTAAACTTAACATAAAACATTAAAAAAAGAAAAATACTTTTTGTTTCTTTAATATATACATAAATTCTCCCTTATCATTTTCAGTAGTAGTAGTAATAGTAGAAGTAGTAGCAATATCGTTTGTAGTAATACTATTATCCAATCCTTTATATATATATATATATATATATATACAATTAATAAAATAGAAACGTTTTCCAGTCTAGAAATAAAACATTAGCACAATAAAAATACAGACGCCACATATAAATCCAATATGGTCAGAGGACCCGCTAATACCTGCTGCATATTTCGTGAATATTATTAGTTGATTTTATTTTATATCGTAAATTCCTACAATATTTCTGATGAGAGTCACTCTCCCAAAATAGTCATATTTTGATTTTAGGTTGGAGGTGATTTACCCTCTTCAAAATATATACTACTCTGAGCACAGAAGAGATCGGGAACTTTTCTTACAGGTTCGTAATCAATTTAAATTTTAACCACGTGTTCCTATATAAAAGAAAATGAAACTATATGGTGTCACTAACATTTTTTATTTCCAGCGTGCAAGGGTTAGAGGCTATTTTGCAACCTAAAATGCACATCTGCTTTATAATCATTTACATATACATTGAATAATCTTAGAGAATATACTAATTTGGAAACAAAAATTTAGGATGCTAAAAGCATACACAGCCCCAAAAGAAGAAGACATTTTGTGCAGAGGCGCAGAGGCTGTTCTTGGTCTTCGGTCCAGGAGTGGAAAAGGAAGTAATCAGTTCTGGTCAATGTGGAGGCAACCATCATATCGGACAATTGCTTTTTAAGTCAATTAGTTTGGTCAATGTGGGGGAAACCCTTCATATCAGACAACTGCTAATTTTGGACCCTGCCAGTGCCCCCTTGGGGGAGCTGGTTTTTCCTCCCCGCATTAAAAAACGGCCTTGTGCCTAATTTGCTGTGGGAAGCAAATAAATATACTGTTTTTATTATTTAAAAAATAACAATATTTTTATTTAAACTAACAAATAATTAGGTTTTATTAATTTTTAATGTTATGTTTGCAGGATATGGACCGGTCTTTTAACAATTTATTCTGTACTTTAACCTAAGAATTTAATACAAAGATATCGTAAATAGATCACACACGACCATTTTAGACACGAATTTCTGAATAATATTATTTCACCAGTTAATGACAGGAGTTTGAACTAACAAACAAGCTTTCCATCATGTCTGAAAGTTACGCAATGTTCAACGAGTGAAATTGGAGATACGCCACTGTACATCTCATGCTCTCTAACGATCCAAGTTATAACAACAGGACCCTCAAAATGCAAATCCCGACAGTTCAGCACTTAAGGGCATGGCTCAACAAAGTTTCCAGCCATAGTTAGGGTCTTTGGTGAGGTTTTAAGTGAGGGCCACATCATGCCATCTTACATATTCGAAGTCGACTTGAAAATCAACACTAAATTTTACCTGGATGTGCTGATGAGTGTGGTGATCACCTTGTGCAATAAAGTGGCCACCGGCAGACCCTGGGTGTTGCAGCAGAACTTGACACCAGCCCACAAGTCCAAAGAGACCCAGGCTTTGCTTCAGAAGGAATGCTACGACTTTGTATCCTTCTCTCGCTGCTCCCCCCCCCCCAACCTGCTTGACTACTTCCTTTGGTCATATGTTGAGAACATCACCAACATGACCTCCCACAACACCAATGCCAGCCTAATCACTGAGTATTCGCTAAACTCCTGCCAGCATTTGTGGAAAAAGCATGCTCCCAGCTCCGGACTCGCATTAGGGCAGTGATTGAAGCTGAAGGTGGCTACATTGAATAGATGTGAGCTCCACTACATAAATAAAGTTAGCTGAATTGATTTTTTTCAATAAAATTTAAAAAAATAAAGCTGTACTGTTGTTTTAGGGTGACAAATTTATCGTTCCACCCTGTATTTCAAACTTCAGTGTGACCGATGAATAAAACCTCTCATAAAAATAATTGCACACCACTTTAAATCATAAGTATGTGTCTCAATTGTTTTTACTAGTCAGCATTTTATTTTGAACAGTTTAATACGATTGATTGAAGTCTTATAAAATAAGTGAAACAGACATTTTACAGTCAAGCGTTTCTCATCGACTAATTCTGCTACAAAATTGCGTCAATTTTCTTAATGGTAAAATTTTCAAATATAATAATTAAATTACTTACTGATTTCTATTTTTCAACAAACGTTAAAAGCATCTTTAAAGGTAAAATAAAAATGGCACAAATGTTGTCGTTTAGCTGTTCAACTCTTTTTGTCCATACAGTTCATATCTTTCATAGAATTAGAAAATCGATGGCCAATTTACCTCGTTCTGATGCAGAGACATAAAAAAAAAATCTTGTTAATGTCTATATATATATTTTACATTATGCCGACAAAGAATTGTGGAAATAATCTGCTCCAAATTACACTATCTTTGTTTCAGTAATTTATACAGCATGTCTAGAAAATCTGGACGCATAGGATAACAGGAAATTTGCCAAATATCATGCCAGCCTAGGTTTATCATTCTGGCAACCTATGGATGGATTTGAACCATCAGATTTATCTTGGACAATATGAAGTTGATATTTATATGCTGCCCACCGAAGCAAGATGTGACACAAGGTCGCAAGGTGAGGAATAACAAGTCAGCGCCCTTAAAGAAGAGCACTCTGACTTGGCAAATGCCTGGGCAGCCCCATCAGCATTCATCGGTAGCGGCACCTCAGGCAGTAAGTTATAAACACTCCATCCAAAAGCTAAGTGGCAAGGCCTGATAGGGTGGACCTCCTAGGTACTACCCAGGCGGCATACCTCAGTCCAACAGATACTGGGCCAGTTCCTGGCTGCACATCTATCGCGCATGTGTCTACTATATATTATATACGTATTATATTACGTCTAGTATGTATTATTACGGTTTCATATATATATCTATAAAAATAAAACTGTAGATGTATTTATTCTATCTGTAAATATTTAACCAATAAACTCTTAAACTACTGGTCACATAACACTAAAATTCACAGAAAATAGTAATTGTACACCAAGGATGGTTTATAATGAGTAAAGTCTTTGTTTGCACGGATGAATAACACGTACAGAAGTCGGCAAGTTAAAATGCAAAATGTTCATTTCAACTTGCCGACATATTTGTATTAGTTTTACGCATGTGTAAGACTAATCGCAGCTAAAAGTGTTTAAATTTTACAACTTTTCTTATCAATCTGTCAGGTTAGCTTAAATGGTAGGGAACGCGGCTGGAGCACTGGATGTTTTGGTTTCGATTCTAGCACATGGTATCCAAGTCATTTTTTTTTTTTTACTTCTGGAATCAGTGCTATATAATAGATAAAATATAATATTCAATTGAGAATTGGCTCTGTAATAATAAATACGAAATCTGTATAGATTAAAATATATTTAAGTGTACTTTACGACCGTCAAGGTTAGGCACCTCCCTCCACTATATATTTTAAAAAATGTATATATCTGTAAAAAAATTTATATATATATATGTATATATATATATATTATTTTTAATTTTATGCGTATTTTTATATATTTATTATACAAGCTGTCCAAAAAGTCACTGAAAAAAGTTCTATTCAAAAACTTAAATAGATTCTTTATTTTTAATGATATATTTTTGTAATTTTAACACAATCTGACAAAGACATTGGGACATTTTTAAAAATGCAAAATTCAAACAATCGTTATTTATGAAAAATAATGTTTTTTAACTGTTGTTCATTTTTAACTTTGCATATTCGTGCACATGACAGATTGCAGAATCTCTGGATTGCGATTAAACTCCCTTATTTCGTTCGTGATATTTTCCTTCAATTCTTGCAAGATTTAAGATGTCCACAAAGTCACAGATGTAGAAGAGAATCACAGAAAATATGGAAGGAAGTGATAAATGACGATAGAAAAAAAAAAGGTTAAAGATCTGGCCAGAGAGAAAAGTTTCTAAAAGCCGTCCAAAATATGCCAGTATGTAAAACGGAAGTTAACCCGATCATGATGATGGGATGCTTTCCATCTTCTTGGAAAACTCTTAACTATCATCGTCTCCAAATATACATACGCGTGTATCTACATACAACAAACATGTATAGTCAATTAGATGGAAAAAAATAATAACTTTCTTTATCTCTATTTTTATAAAAGCTAGGTATGTGTTTATGTTTTTTTAATATTTGCATGTATAAGATTCACTCCTAAACTAATTAATAAATGGAACATGTCTACTTAGCATAAGAGTTGTTAAGTTGGGTTATATTTAGTTAAATTAAATTTTATGCAAAAATGCAAAGTGAAGGTGGAACCTCTTTCCTGAAAATTCAGATACATCCGATTTTTTGTGGAGTTTTAATGCTGCAATATTTTTGGTACTGTGTAAGTGTATGTTCCCATAAATTGTAGCGATTTTATTTAAAACCATGTATGATACGAGGCGCCTTCAATAAGTTTCCAGACCTTTTTGTACAGCGTCAGAGACTCTTGAAGCTTCAATAGAAATTAGAATACATCATACTAAAGCCTGATTGTCACAGTTTGTGAATTTCAAAAATGCAACCTGGACGCGAGGACACTTTAGAAGAACGATATGCAATAAAATTCTATTTTAAACTTGGAAAAGATGCCACAGAAACGTATGGAATGCTTCAGACTGTGTTTGGACTATCTTGCATGAATGGAGCATCAGTTTTTAAATGGCATAAGAAATTCAAGGAAGGCAGGGACTCTGCGATGAGAGGTATAGGAGGAGTAAGGAAGTCAGAACACCAGTTGATTGGCCAAATAAAGAATTTCATGGATAAGGACCGTTGTATGTCTATAGAGACAATAAATGCACAGTTTTATATCAGTGTTGGAATTATACACACAATTATTTGCGAGGAACTGAAGATGTGAAGGTTTGTGTAAAGTTTGTCCCAAGTGTACCCAGAGAAGGTCACAGACTATTTGACGAAGATGGGCATCAAAACAGTGTCTCATCCTCCCTATATTCCAGATCTGGCTCCTTGCAACTTTTATATATTCCCTAAGCCCAAGGAAAACTTGAGGCTGTCGTTATGAGATAATTGAGGAAATGAAAAAGACTGCGACAAAGGTCATTAACATGCTCACACAAGTGGACTTCCAGAAGTTGTGGAATGGTACAAGAAGTGCATTGCAGCCGGAGGAGATTACTTCGACGGGACTAGAGTTTCATATTTGTATTATCAATGAAAATGCCCATACGAAAAACATCTAGAAACTTATTGAAAGTGCTTCATAAAAACGAACCAATCACATGTAAGATCAGCTTTATAAAAAGAGAAAATCATGTTGAATTCTCCAGCGTTTCCGTATCAGAACAAGATAACCTCTACGTTTTCTCCTGATCGTAACTAAATTAATTCTTTGCCTTAGAAAGCTTCTCTAACAGGATGCCATTCTTTTTCTATTTCAGGAATGATTTTACACTCAAGAGATTATGTCCCCAGCAATCTCTTTTACTTTGACGGATCTGAATCAGAATACTACCTGTATCAATAAATATCCCCAAATTTCATTTTCATAAAAGTATTTTACAGAGTTTTTTTTTGGGGGGGAAGGCAGAATAAGGTTACAACTTCCCATTAAAAAGATCAGATTCGTAATTAACTTGGTCCATAGTCATTAGACACCAATTAGGCAAGATTCCTTAAATTTTTCTTTCTTTAATTTAAAACTTAAATTTTAAACATTTTCTAGAATTAAAATGTTGATCCAAAGTGAAATAATGATTCTAGAATAAGGTTTATTAGCATTATGCCTAGATTTTAATATTTTTAAGAAAACTTTAAAGTAGGGGAAAATATTCTAATCAGGGAATCATTTATCTAGTTTCTATGTCCGAATACTACTACTACTACTACTACTACTACTAATAATAATAATAATAATAATAGAAAGAACCATCTAATGTATATGGATTACAGCAAAAGATTCTGTAAAATGAACAAGTCAGAGAAAAGAAAAATGGGATGAGAAACAGCTACACGGACGATTGATAAGGATGACAAAAGATGAGACTCACGAAAACACCTGAAAACGGCTATAAAAAGGACACCTAAAAAGAGAAACGGGACCATTTGTAACAGCTGCACAAGATAGCATCATTATAACCAACTACATCGAACCTAAGATCAAGTCAAAGCAAAACAACAAATGCAGACTCTCTGGACAAAGAGACAAAACGATAAACCACATAAGCGAATGCAGCAAACTAGCCTAAAAAGTATAGGCACAACCAGATGTGGAAGGCAGTACACTGGGAACTATGCAAACAACTGCATCTTGAACACCAAGACAAATGGTACAAACATAAACCATGTATGTATGGATGTACAAATGGAGAAACCCATCCAAGCAAAGAGACTGGATGTGATAATAGTTAACAAAAAGGAAACGTCCTGCCAGTTCTTTGATTTTGCCGTTCCAGCAGACCACAGAGTGAACATCGAAGAGACAGAGACACAAAGCAAATACACGTAACTAACCAGATAGCCTAAAGGGATATAGAAAATAAATATAGTTAAGACAACACCAATAGTCATAGGAGCACTAGGAACAATCCAAAAACCTTTGAAAAAAACAAAAAGAAGAATGAGAGAAACTGGAATCAAGGGAAAAGCTAAGAAGATACAAGGGATAGTAATAATTCAAACGGTTGAAATCTTAAGGAAAATTTTTGAATGCGGAAACAAATTTACGTGAACTAAAAATGCTAAGCAGCCATATAGAACCTGCAATAGAAATAAAACAAAGATAAATGAACACCATATGAAAAGAAGAAAAATGACACCACAGAATTGGAAGTAACCCCCACTCACCAAATAAAAATGATTATAGTCTCAGTACTGACTAGCACTATACCAAAGAGTCGAGAAGGGTCGAAGAGGATGGAAAGACTGAGGTGAAAGAACACTAACCAGGCCTCCACTGGATGAGTGTGAAGAGGACTAGCACCTTAGGGAAGTTTATTGCCACCCAAATTCCAGTGATGACCAACCGTTATTGCCAGCATGAAATCGATGGCAAGCGGTTCTTGCAATTTGCAGAAGGTATCAATAGAGGTTGAGGGTACTGAAAACCTGGGGAGACTTGTTGTCAACCGGACTCCAGAGAACACCACCACTTGTTGTCAGTGAGCAATCTCTGATGATTGTTTGTGTGAGAACTCCTAGTGAGTTAATAATAATAATAATAATAATAATAATAATAATAATAATAATAAAATGTCGACCGGTTATATGGAAACTGCAACAGAAGTAAAAGAAAAAGATAAAAAAAGAACACCACATGGAACCAAGAAAACTGAAACTGCAAAATTCTAAGTCAACTATGTCCCACCCTCTAAAAAAATATGGTAGTATTTACATCGACTATCGCCACACCAAATAGATGTAAAGAGTTAAGGAGGATCAAAAAACTGATAAGAAAAAGCACTAACCAGACCTCAACTGGATGAGTGTGAAAAGGACTGGTGCCTTGAGGAGGCTTATAGCCACCAAATTTCAGTGAAGACTAATGGACATTGTAAGCAAGAAATCAATGGTAAACAACCACTGCGATAATGCAAATGCATTTGCAAATATTATCGAAAGAAGTGGAGAATAACAGAAACCTGGGAAGAGTTGTTGTCACTCGGATTCCAGGAAGCATCACCGATTGTTTCAGTACTTTTGCAGAATTTGACCCGGATCCTCAGGATTTTCTGTTAATTATAGCTCGGGCTCGACCGACAATCACTGGATTAAGCCGAGCATTGTTCAAATGTTGAAACACTAAATCGACATTTTTTTTTGTATAAAAAATGCAATTTTTTAATTATTGATTGTGTAATGGGGGTATTTTTTCTGTTTATTTTTTTAACATTTGTTGACAAAAAATAATTTGTTAGTTTTCCTGAAGACAACTTTTCTATACTTTCGCCTAATAATTTACAGTTTTCATAAAAATCATTCATTTTTTCTTATGAAAAAATAACTTCTGTTTACAAAAAAACATTTACTGCCATTTTTCTTTTTTTAAAGAAACAAAAGTGTAAGTTTTCTTTAAAAACTGTACTTTCACCTAACAATTTACAGTAAAAGAAAACATTCATCTTTTCTTAAAATCAACTTCTGTTGATAAAAAATTCCAAAAAACATAATAAAAGTAAAGAAATGTAAATTTTCTTGAATATATATATATATATATATATATATATATATATATATATATATATATATATATTCAGTAAATTTATAGTAGGTTTTTGTTATTTTTTATTTACTGGATTTTTATTTTTTCCGATTTTTTGGAATTCATTTGCATCCATTACTTTCGGTCATGCCTGAACCATAATTAACAGAAAATCCAGAGGATCTGGATCAAATTCTGCAAGAGTACCATTATTTTTAGTGAACAATCTATGATGATGGTCAGTGTGAGAACCAATAATACTAATAATCGTAGGAGTGTTGGGAAGAATCCCGAAAAACGTTGAGAAAAAAGAATTAGAAAGATTAAATTGAGAGGGAAGGCTGGGAGAATATAATGGATAGCGATAATGAAAAGAGCGGAAACCCTAAGAAAAATCCTAAAATGCGGAAACCAACTTGTAATTGCAAACACTAACTCGTAATTTACATGCTGTAATAGGAATAAATAAAAAAGAAAAAAGATCACACCCACAGGGAAGCAAGAAAACCAAAACCGCAAAATACCCCCGCCCACAGTGCAAGAAATGGTGGCGTCTTCATTGAATAGCACCACACAAAAGAGTTGTGAAGGGTCCGGGAGGATCGAAAAAGAAGAACACTAACCAGACCTCCACCTAGAGAGAAAACTGAGGTTTCTGGGAAGTTTTGTACCACCCAAATCCTAAGAAATACCTATGGATGATGCAAATGAGAAATCAATGGTAAGCGACTGTTGAGATAATGTGAAGTCATCTGTGCTGGTTATTAAAAGAGGGAAAAAAGCACAAGAAATTTAGGGAGACTTTTGTCACGCATCCCAAAAAACACTGCAGGTTATTACTAGGGAGCGATTGCTGATGATGGCCTGTGTGAGAATTCTGAGTGACTCCTACTACTACTCCTCCTCCTCCTCCTCCTCCTACTACTACTACTACTACTACTACTACTACTACTATTACTGCTAATACTAATAATAATAATAAATGTGATATTAAGATCTGATACATCATTTGGAACCAAGAAACGCACAGAAAGAAACTGTTAGTTTCTGTCACATGAGCTTAAATGTTCAGAGGTTAAATATCCGGATTTTGTTTGGAACGATAAATCGTAAACAAGGTCGGCAGTATGTTACAAGTACTAAGTCGTGAGCAGGGATCATAAGACAAAATTAAAAAGACTTATTTTATAAGTTATGCAAAAATATCTTCAAAGACATTGCACAGTTTACATACTTTTAATGAAATAAAATTAGAATAAAATAGTTATAGTGGCGAAGACTCAACCGGTTACGGATATGTCATTTATTTATTTTTTTTAATAATCTGAGAATTTGGTCTTCAATCGGTATAGTAGACTGAAATTCAAAAAAAAAAACAAAAACAAAACTAATTACCAACAATTTTGATGGCGGTAAAAACCGGCAGGATTTGAACCCGGCACTCCCAGTCGTTAGTTTACGTCGATATTTTCTTCATCACTCTCCCTTCCCTCAGTTGTGATGAGAAAATTCTCTGACTTATCAATTACAGGAGATTATTTTGCATTAAACTTAGATCGCAAACCCAACACCACTGCTAAAAATAGAAACGAGTATTTTTTTTTCATAATCCAAAACTGATGCTTAAAGTATAGTATTTTAAAGAAGTAAAAAATAAACAGTACTAACAATTTTATAGATAAGGCATTAATGCATTAATAGTTGCATGCAGGTGATGGTGGTGAAATGGATAACGATGTTGACTTGACGACTTCGATATGCTAAGTCCGAATCCAGTCAGTTCTATAGCATCTCTTGCACTTATGGGTTTTCGTAACCATTACGTAGTCCCTTCTGTACAGGAAAGAACTTTATTCTCTACTAAACACTGTCCACTAATGTCTAAGGTCTCCATATACAGAGGTTTGTTAGAACAACACATCATGAGGATACTTTTGTCCCTAGAAGTAAACCCTGACCAAATATTCAAAATCACATAGTATTCGCAGCCTAAATAAGATCTCCTTTCTATGGTAAACCCATGTTAGCTTTTACGAGGAATAGTGCACCTTCTCCAAGTGGTGTTACCTCAAGTAATAGCACGAAGCTTGATACCCAACCAGACTAGATAAATAAATGTCATGGAATCCAGTAAGACCAAGAGACCAAAACAAAAGATATACTACAACATATGTGAAAATGGTTAAATGGTGAGAGGAAAATTATGTTCCAATTTCTTTACTATCACAGTGTTTGAGAAATAACTAACTTAAAATGGAACATTCGCATATCTATGTATCTCATACAGTGTTCAAGTGTTAACCCCAGGTACTGGGCCCCTTGATTTCTGAGAACGTCGACTTAAGTAAAATAAAACAAAACTAGTTTGATTCTGTAGTTGGCAAATTTTTTTTTGCTTTTTTTTTTTTTTTGTAAATAATTCTGATTCGTAACAATTCCATGTCCTAAAAAAAGTTACAAAAATTTGAGAAAAACATCTTTTGGGTGTTTTAAAAGAAGAGTTGAAACCAACATCTGAAGAAAAATATCCCAAAATATAATGTTACGTAGATCCTACAACGAGTGATGTCAAGTGATTTGTTATCATAAAAAATCGTAACAATAATCATAAAAAATCGTAACAATAATTATAAAAGGAAAAGAAACAAAAACTTATTTCACTTTCACTTTTGCCGATCTGATATTGCATTCAATCCGTATATATATATATATATATATATATATATATATATATATATATATATATATATATATATATATATATATATATATATATATACTAGCATTTCAGCCCGGCGTTGCCCGGGTGTGTGGCGGTGTATGTTGAGCAAAAAAAAAAGAAGCGGTTTTTTAACTTTGACCCCTATTATGACCCCTGAACATTTACTGTTTTGGGCTCAAATCAAGTTATTAAGTAGATCCATGTCCAAGGAACTTATAGCTAAAATTTCAAGTGTTTAGAGCCAAAATTGGCGGAGGAGTTTGGTAGAGTTCTCAAAGGTAAAATCGTTGAACTTTGACCCCTTAACAGACAAATTTTTGGCCGAAAACGGGTTAAAAAGATTTTCCCAAATCTCAGTACCCTGTATATCAAATTTCGAGTCTGTAGACAAAAAATTGACAGAGTTATTGCGTAGGGAAATGTAGACAGACAGTGTGTGTTTTAATATTAGAGAATAGTTCTTAAGAGTAAGGCTTAGATAGTATAATTATTATTATTATATATTATGGCTATGTAAAGACTAAATTTAAACTTGTTCGAAAGCATTATTTATTTAAGATTGTGAAATTAAAAAATAAAAATGAATGTGTCAGCTAACGTTTTAAAATTTATATATTAGCAAAATAGTAAGTACATTTTGTTAGTGGGGAACTGGTATTTTCCACTGGATAGTTATGAATTCAATAACTGTCTTCTTTTAAATGTACATGGTAAACAGCTGATGATCCCCGTTTTCTGTTTAACTGTTCTATTTAGTTAAGGTCTATTGTTTATTTTTTTACCTTGTAATATAATTGAATTTTTTTTGTAGCTGTGAATTTTCCAACGATAAGTTGGATTATGCAAGTGTTAATTCTGTGATATATCGAACTTAAGCCTCCTAGAAATTTCAACTGCATTTATTTTTTTGTATTATTTCGATTTTTCGGACTACTGTTCTCATCTTAAGTGTTATTTTTCACAACGTTTCCATCAATGTAATCTCTGACCTTCTTCAGGTGTATCTTGTTGAACTAATGAATGTTTCTGCAAAGACATGTGACGCAGTGATTAGTGATTACTTGGAAAAATCAGTTGTAAAAGTGATATTCTCCTGAAGGTTGAAGGTTCAATTCTCGGTGTGGGTGACCAAAAAATACAATTGCGAATTACTTAGGACCTCTATCCAATCATGACGAGACGTGAGCACCCCCTCCCACCATGAAGTAAATAAAGTGTTCCATTCGGAATCCTGTCCAAATTCCAAAGCTCGACAGAAACATTCCTGTGTTCAACAAGATGTATCTGAAGAAGGCCAGAAGTTACACCGACGGAAACATTGTGAAAATGACACTCAAGATGAGAACAGTAGTCCGAAGAATCCAAATAATATGAATAACCAATCTTCATCTAAAAATTCCAGAAATGCATCCTTATCATTATTATCATTATATATATATTTTTTATTATTCTTTTATAAAATACTTGAAGTGTATTTATACTAATATATATATATACCATGGTTTAAAGACAAGTACCCTAATAAGTAGTAAATAAATCAACATCAAAGTAACAGGTGTTAAAAGAAAAGGATGGTATGATAAAAAAAACATTATATATATATATATATATATATATATATATATATATATATATATATATATATATATATATATATATATATATATATATATAACCCTTACCTGACACGGATAGATAGACTCCCAGTGTAATTGGCGGCACATGTGGAGCAATAGCAACCGAAGAAATGGTAAAGTTGTTGAAGTAAAGCCAAGTTCCAAGTTCAAAAATTACTATCTTCTGCAATTCTAGACGTGGCATTAGATTGCAGGCTTAGCAGCCACCGTATCTCCAACCACCCACAGAATCTGAGACACTTTCTGCGTTGTGCAGTAGATGGCAGATGGAAACCATCGCTGGAAGAGCAACCACCATTTCTACATTCGCCATTAATCGTCCACCATGTTGAGGTATTTATAACCTGCGATGTTTAGTAAAGCAAGACTTTGCTCGCAGAGAGGAGTAACGTGTAATGGGATGTCTAAATATAAAAACATGCTTTTGAAGTAATTTCATCTATATATGTTATGAACGTCAATGCTAGTTGTCCGTCAATAGAAGTGTGGCTATTTCGTGTGTTATTTCATTCTATTCAATATAATAAGCTGATCCTCCACGTTATTATAAATAAACAATGGGTATTTATTTGTGCATAAATCAACACATATATACTATCGACATTGCCCGGGACTGAGTGATGATTAACGAATGTTTCACACACCCATATTTTTATTGTCATCGAAATCAGTGAACTCACCCATTTTTCAATCGAATCGAGTAACTAGCTGCTCTAGTTGGGGGCCCAATGCGGTACACTGAAAGGAAGCTTCACATGTCTCTCTGCAGTTACTTAGTACACAATACATTGTAGTATACATTGCACTGTAGAGAATCTATTCTTGTTTTTATTTTACAATTATTTTTATAAATAATTGCTTGAATTAAAGTTTAAAATGTAAAAGTCAAATATCATGGTTCAATTGTGGTCTCAACAGAAACATTCCTTTTGAACGCGCCCCTGCCATATCAAAGAACCTCCTGTGGGTTCTATATGCTGAGCTTTTCTGCTTGTGTGATAATAAAACTTCTCAAACGCACTTGTGATGTCAGGCTGTATACGGTGTTAACTTTGATCAAAATCGGACTGTTCCTTCTTTAATTGGATTTTTTCGATTATCAACTATTGATACTTGTTGAAGACATTTCAATACAAAACCTATCTGAGAACATTAACAGATACATAAAATACGTACATTTGTGTGAAATTTAATCAAAATTGGCTCAGCCGTTTCGGAGTCCATAGGGAACGAGCTCATATAGATACAGTCAAAGTTTCTTTTATATAATATCAGAGATATTTGCACAAATAAATATACACTTTATATATATATATATATATATATATATATATATATATATATATATATATATATATATATATCAGGACTTGATGTAAATCTACTGAAACTCTGGTGTTTATCAAAAAGTGCTTAATGACAAGCAAAGCATTATAATAGTATATTTATTTATACAAACATTATTGCCTACATATATGTATACATATTTCGGTTGCTACTCATTTTATAGAAACAGCTTCTTAAAAGCAAAATTAAAAACAGATTTAATTTTGGTCTTAAAAGACGATGAAGCATGAAGAAGCTGTTTCTCTAAAATGAGTTACAGCAGAAACATGTATGCATATGTGTAATCAATAATATTTGTCTAAATAAATATACTATAATTGTATAAATATCTATGTATACTTAAAAAAGTGTAACTATCAACGCTTATTAATTTAAAAAAATGTTTATAATTTAATGTCTTGCATCAAAAAAAAAAATTAAATTTCAGAACACATGTTTCGAGCATGTTTGGCTCTCTTCAGATATTATTTTAAGAAAATATTGTAGCTTTGAGGAAAATACACAAAGAGATCCAAACATGCTCTTTGGTACACAGCTCCACCAACACTTGAATAATGGCAGCTCGGTTTTGTTGCTAAAATTCAACGATGTTATAACAATATACGATTTGATATTTGAAATTGAAGAAATGCTTGAGTATTCACATGAATCATAGAAATTATGCAATCAATGTCAGTGATTGTGGAGGGAAGAAAACCACAGTGCTGGCATTGTCAGAAACAAGGCCACATGGCCAAGGATGCCCAAAAAGAGCCCTGGCCAAAGCCTCGGAAAAAACATCAGACAAGGCGACGACTGAAGCAGTCCCAACCAGAGTGCCATCAACGGTTCAGACTCCCCCAGCAGCAGAGGCTGGATGGTCGACGGTCACCAGGAAGGGTAAACCCTCCAAAAACTTACCCAAGCAAGTGGTGATCAAAGACCATCCCGAAAAAGCCACTAGTGTTTCGGCCATGGAAGTGGAGGCACCTTCTTCCTCTGGCAAGAGGAAGCTACAAGAGTCTGAGGAGGAGGAGGAGGAGGGGGCATCCAAAGAAGAGGCCAGCCAACCCGAAACGACCAGCAACAATGTCACAGGGACCACAAAGGAGGAGAGAAAGACGAGGAGGAAGAAAAGCCAGAGAACCAAAGCTACTTCCCCGGACATTACCACCAGTGAAACCCCCTTACCCCCAACCCCCATTCAGCCAAAGCCAAAAACCCTCTCCCCTCCAAAATCCCCCAAGAAGTCATCCCGGCACCCCTCTGGAGACACTGTTAAAGGGACTGAAAATCCCCCAAACCCCCAACCCCCCTACTCAGGACACTCCTCCAAGTCCGGTCACTACTCCCACCCCTTTTCTTCCCCCTCCTCCCCCTCCTACCACCAAAGAAGACCAGATCACTGTGACAAAAGTCTATACAGAATGGACTAAGAAGTTTCCCTTCCTGCCAGGAGACAGGATATGCGAAACGGGCTCTCTGCTACAAATTCCGAGGTTGAAAGGGAGGCAGAAAGCACAATACGAGAAGCTTTGGAACTTTGCGTTCATTGGGGCGGAAAACATTACCAACCCTAGTAACTTTAAAGACGCGCCAATGCTGACAACCTTTGTTCGGGAGAACAAAGACTCCAGAACTCAAGCCCTCTGGAATATGCTAGAGGCAGCGAGGGATGCCATAAAGGGCCAGCAGCTGGTGGACATGGAGCATCCCTAGCTCAGAAAAATAAACTTTCAGTGTGAAGGCAGAATCCCCATCTACTGTCATCCTTCCTTTTACAGGGCGTTAAAATTAACCTTTCCCCTGGACGTGGGAGGCGTGGCTAAGGATGGACAGCCTTCTACGGATTTACTTACTGGCAGCCTTGGCCAGGCCTTCTATGTCCTCACGGCCGAGGATTTCAGACCCGTCTGTGACACTGCTTGAGGTAAGTGAACATGTCTTTGAACTTGGCCACTTTTAATGTGAGGGGCATCAGGTGTCGAAGCGAGGCCTCACACATTGTGAGAGACTTGGTGTCCCTTAAGGTAGATATTGCCGCTATCCAGGAGACCCACTTTATTTGTGATGGAGATTGTCAGGTGCTGGTGAACGACTACGATGTTTACTCAGCATATGGCAATACTTATAGTCGTGGAATCTCCTTGCTAGTGAGTCGCACCCTGTCAGCGTCGGTGAATGTTGTTCACGCAGGCGAGGATGGACGGCTAGTTGTTGTTGATGTTGCCATTAATAGTAGTGTTTTTCGGATTGTCGCTGTTTATGCTCCCAATTCTGCTGTAGAGAGGGCATCCTTTTTTCGACAGTTGGAGGGCTTCTTAGTGGATCCGGAACGGTTAGTTCTAATGGGTGATTGGAATGCAATTCTTGATCCCAATATAGATAAGGTCGGGGGGGGGGCTAGTGGGTCGGTGCGGTGTGACAGCACTCTCTTTGACCTGATGATCTCGTCGACAGATTTCGTCTGGATCATCCGGGGCGGGAGATGTGGACGTGGCATCCTGTAGTGCCTTCCCATCCGAGTACTTACTTGGATCGGATGTTAGTTAGAAGAGGCGACGTAGACTTTCTATCGTGCCCCACGTTCCACTTGTTAGGACACTCGGACCATAAACTCGTTATGGCCTATTTTAACTTAAGTGCTAAGCCTAAACTAGCCGGATACTGGAAGTTCAACAGCACCTTGTTGGAGTTGGAGGACTACCGGTTGAAGGTTATCAAATTAATTCAGTGGGCTTTAGTGGGGGCGGTTACAGGGAGTAAGTGGTGGGTTAGTCTTAAGGCCAAAATTAGGCGCTTCTCTGTCCAATACAGCCAACGCCTCGCGTTAGATTAGGCTAAGGCAAAGAAGCGCTTAGAGGATAAGCTGACCCGGGCGATGGAGGCGGGGGACCCCCTAGAGGTAGCACTAGCTAAACAAGACCTCAGCCGCTTGGCTAGTGAGCAGTATGAAGGTGAAGTAGTTAGGGCTAGATTAATGAAAGTTTCCAACGAGGCTGTGAATGTTGACGCTGTTGAGTGTAAGGCTGCTTTAAGGCATGGTTCGGACGGGTACATTCGTAAAGTACATAACCTGGTAGGACACGCCCTAGTTTTGACTCGGGAAATATGCGAGAGGTTTCAGGAGCATCTATCGGAGCGCTTCACCCAACTACCCGGACTCAGGGTCGAGGAGTTTGGCAGCTATTTGGCTGACTCGCCCCGCCTCATGGCAGCTCAGGCAGCTAGCTATGATGGTCTTGTTACTGAACATGAGGTCATTACTGCGTTGAAGCAGGTCGGCTACAACAAATCCCCCGAGCTTGATGGTTTACCCTACGAGTTCTACTTGAGGCTGTCGCCCATGTTGGTCCCTATTCTGAAGGATATGTTCAACCATTGGTTTGCTCAGGGTTCCATCCCTGGACAGGTGACCAAGGGAGTGATCACATTGCTGAGGAAAGGTCAACGGCATAGTGGGGTGGAAAATTTTGACGATTTTAGGCCCTTGACTCTGCTAAACACTGAGTTAAAGATTTTGGCAAAGATTCTTGCGAATCGTTTGCAGGTTGTCATCACTGACTTGATCGAACCGGACCAGACTTATGCTGTGAAGGGGAGATCGATTCAAGACAATTTGCATTTGATACGCTCGATCATAGAGGGGACAGAAGACGATGCCGAAGCTGTGCTAATCAGTTTAGATCAGTCCAAGGCATTCGATAGGGTCGACCATCGGTTCCTGGGAGCTGTGCTAGAGGCCGCCGGATTTAATCCGGACTTCTGCAAGTGGATCTTTGTCCTGTATGATAGGCCGACGGTAGCGGTGCAGATCACTGGTAAGCTGTTGGAGTCATTTGCTGTCTCTCGGTCGGTGCGTCAGGGTTGTCCGCTGTTGCCTCTGTTGTACGTCCTGGCGTTGGAATCCCTCCTTTGCAAGTTAAGGGATAAGGCGGCTACACCAGTCCTGCGCGGAATAGCTCTCCCTGGAGGCACATGAGCCAGGGTTTCCGCATTCGCTGATGACGTCACCGTGTTCGTGTCTTTCCACACGGACGTTCAAGCGGTGGTCGAGGTGCTCGCTCGATAGGAAGAAGTCGCAGGGGCCATCTTCAACCGCAGCAAGTCTGTCGGCCTGCGGTTGGGGGCCTGGACCGGGGTAAACTCACTTCCAGGTATTTTCAGCTGGACCGATGGACCGGTCCGTGTTCTCAGCGTCTGGTTTGGACCGGGACTTCAGCTGGAAAAGAATTGGTCGGAAGTATATGGCAAGGTCAAATCGTCGGGGAAGACTTGGATTGGAAGGAAATTGTCCTTGAAGGGTCGGGCGGAGGTGTGTGCTGCATACGTCTTTCCGCTCATCCTTTACCGATTTTCTGTACTTCCTCTCCCTGCAGAATGACTAACCCGCTTGCAAGGGCGCCTCGATTCACTATTGTGGGACGATGGTAAGCATTATGTCTGCAGAGAGGTCTGTGTCCAGAGTCCGAGCGAGGGAGGCCTGGGTCAGCCCAGTCTCTTGTTTCATAGAAATGCCGAGAGATTGGCTTTCCTGGGTCGTTCGCTTGAAGAAGACGCTCCTTGGGTCCCTGTGGTTGAGAACTCGTTTCTCAATCTCAAACCCAACCCCTCGGTAGAAGGTTGTTGTAGACCGAGGGGGGAGTCTAAGTTCTTCTCCGAATGCCGGACCGCTCTTAGAGCTTTGCCGGGGACCAGTGTCCTCAATCAGCCAAGAAAGAAACCTTATCGGGAGCTAGTGGAGGGGACTGCAAAGGATCCACTTAGTAGGCGGATGGGATGGTCGATGGAGGTTGTCCGTTCTCATTGGAGTTGGGCGCCGGGACGGGAGATTCTGAACAACTCGGAATTTTCTCTCACCTGGCGACTGGTCCGAAATGCGCTGCCCCTTCTTGACGAACTCTGCCGGTATAAAGAAGATACGAGGGGCTTCTGTCCACGCTGTTACGAACGCGAACCCGAAATGATCGGGCACGCGGTTTTTAGTTGCAGCCGGATCCAGCCCTTATTGAAGTACGTCGGAGAGGTAACGGCTCGCATCGATGCCGAATGTCCGCTCGATCTCAACAAAGGTGGAGAAAGAAGAGGGGTTGAGAATGAAGAAAGATTGAGAAATTAAAGTGTTTAAACTTTTTTATAGGGTTTTGTGGTCATTTACATCTCCCTTGGGTCAGTATTTGCTATATATACATTATTAAATATAGAACTGACCTCCCCGATAAAATTGTCTTTGAGATGGGTATATTTGCTGATAACACCACACTGTATAACAAACACAAAGCTAAAACAAATGTAGATATATCTAAGGCAAGGACCGAAGACTTAGAGAATGACTTCCTGTCTGTAGTTGAATGGAGATGCGAATGAAGAAGGTCGGAAGTCACATCGACTGAAACATTGTTGAAATGACACTCAAAATGAGAACAGTAGTTCAAAACATCCAAATAATTCGAATAATCAATCCTCATTTCAAAAAACGTCTGAAACATAATTTAAATTTTTGTCATGGAAACAGGAAGAAGGGAATCCCAAAGACAAACGACCTAAGAAAAATGCTACGAGAATAGAAAAATCTTCTAGTATCTAAGAGCCTCTAGAGTGAAGAGATGTGATTTTGCTTCTAGTTGGGTGGATCGAAGTATTTTCACAAGTGCAGAAAGTTTATCAGTGCATGTTACATGGAAGTAATTGTAAAACATAAACAGGCATTCAACACACCAGCGATGAGACAGGCGCTGAAGCTTGGCAGACAGTGCAGAACATGTTAGATTAGAAATTCTTTTCTGCATACTATCCCAGAAAAAGCTAGTGGTTGGTTCAGCAGCTCATATGTGACAAAAATATGTTCTGCATGGGGGAATTAAAGTGAAGACATCTTTGATTAGGTTAAAATATAAATATGCTGTATTTATTGATTTTACCAGACATATTGCATGGATCTTTCTGCGCATAAACCATTTCAAAACCAGTTTATTTGAACATCACAAGGTGGATATCTTGTACAGCACTACACATATAACCAAAAAAAGCTGCTCTTTTGGACAATTCTTATTCTTGTATCAAATGAAGTGTTGCATGCAAGAACCATTATTAATAGCAAAAGATCTGCATGCAAAATTTTACGGTTATTTTGTAATGACACATGACCGTATTAAAAATCTATTTATTATCTCGCAGTTCATCATTGAGCAGTGACCAAGGTCTGCATTGGAGTTTGCCTCGCTTGGGAGACAGTCTGTAAGGGTGTGTGCAATAGTTTACACATTGGCACCACTTGGACACTGAGTGTCCTGTACATAGCCCCACTTGTACAGGTTGTTCAGTGTTTTGGCACTTGGCCTTCTGGCCAAGATCAAAGTGTATCTTTTTGGTGTTTACACGTCAATAAAAAATGTTTTAAATAAGCGGGTGCTAAGTAGGATGTCTCCCAGTACGAAATGGTGAATGTGGTATTATGGTGGAAGAAGATACTAGCTTAGAGAAACTTTTGTTTAGTTCTGGAGTGACAAGGATGACCGACGACCCCTTTCCAATCCCCCTTTTCAGTTGGCTTTGTGCCTAAGTTTTTTGTTCATGTTGAACTTACATTGTATTTTTAGGTTGAATAAAAGATTTAATACATCAAAGTGTAGTATCTGTTCTTCAGATGGTGCACTTCAATTTCTTGTTCTCTGTCAGTGGAGGAGCAATCCTTCATGACTGAGGCAATTTTAAAATTTTGTTCCTTTTCTCCACTTTAAAAAACGACCCTGGTGTCTAACTCTGTCCCGTTGGGAGGCATTGTAAATAGGAACCTTCATGCGGGGCCCGGTTCAGTATTGGGGGAGTTCAGAGACTGCTGCAGAGGTCTTCTTTCAGTGCTGGAAGAGCCTCCTTGCTGTTGTCTTTGACTGACTCATTCCACGAATTCAGGAAAGATATATTGATTAATATTGGAACAAACAAAAATGGTTTTAATTTTATTATGAGAGTTACCTCTTATCAAGACCAAGATTTACTCAAGGATAAGAGTTAATGAGGTGAGAATAATTGCCAGACGAAAGATGAGGAACGCTATAAACTGCATTCGATGACTTATTATCCATGACAAACGTTTGTTGAGATTGCCTTTGAAGACAACTAAGTTTTAATCAGCAGGAAAGCAGTTCCATTGTAATGTCTTCCACAGTTGGAAATCCTTCACAAAGAAGCTTAGTCAATAGAACTTCTGCGTGATGCTAGTCGCATGAAAGTAGAAAGGACAATCTTCTGTTATGGCACAAGACAAGTTCTTGCTATGAATATTTTAGAAGGATAAAGATTGGAGTTCCGTCGAAGATGGAAATAGAGATGTAGGAGAGAGAGATTGACAACGTCATTTCTATGGAAAAGAATTTAACGAAAAACATAATCTGACATAAGAAGCAGTTCATTGAGCTGATGCAGAGATAAACGCTGATTTCGTGATGACACAAACCATTTTTTTTAGGAAAATCCAAAAATGAAGGAAAATTCACAAACGTACACCGTGGAAAATTATTTTGCAAAATGCTAAAAAATATTATTGGTTGTTAATTAATGAACTGATCAATCAAAATTATTGGTTGTTAATTAATGAACTGACCAATCAAAATCCTGAAAATAATTGAAGGAATTTTCCTACCTTATTCTCTGATAAACTTTAATCACATCCTGAAATAAACGATGTTTGTAACATCGCTTATTTGTTCAGATATAAGACACTGTTTTGTTTCCGTTTCGTTTTTGATGAAACATTGGTACGCTGGAAAAGTTTTCACTTACCTGAAAAAAGAAAAGAAAAAGGAAAAAGCGATTTTTAAATTTATGTAGAATACTGACAATTATAAAGATGAAAAATTGAAAACAATATTAGTCATACGTTAATGGAACAGAGGCAGAATATTGACGATCATAAATGTGGAAAATTAAAGAAAATACATGTGTAAGCTGGATATCATATATATATATAATACTAGCGAGGGTACCCGGCGTTGCCCGGGTGTTTAGAGGTGTGTGTAGTGGTGGTGGTGTGTGTGTGTGTGTGTGTGTGGGGGGGGTTAAATCAAAACAAAGCGAAGTAATAACCCTGTTTAAATATTATTTAAAAAAAAAACAATGTTAAAACTTCTAAAAAAAATCGGGGGGGGGAACAATTTAAAAAGCGAACGTGATGCAATAAATACAGTCAGGCGGTGCCCGGGTATTTGAAAAAAAAAATAGTTTGGGGGAGGGAGGTATGCTCGAACCCGAATCCTTGAGGCGAAAGTGAAAAAATGCATTATGACTTAACTAAAAAGTAAATTAGGTCAAACATCAATCCTGCAGTCAAGTTTGTTTTGGTTTTGTTTCACCAAGATGTTGCTCCCAATAAAAAATGGGGGTGTCCAAATGAAAGCAATTGTCTGATATGACGGTTTCTACCTCATTGATCAAAAGCTGATTGCTCTCTGCACAGTGAAATAGCACGATTTTTATAAAAGTCGATATAAATAAATCTAGATGCAACGTGCGTTCGCAAATCCTTGATATTATGATTTAGATGTATAAAGTTCTAAGAAATAGTAACACCCCCTAGAAGTCCGGCAAAAAAAGCCTTTGTCAGACATACATAAAATGTGCACACACATTTTGCCTTTCATATATATAGACTAGCGGGGGGTACCCGGCGTTGCCTAGGTGTTTGGAGGTGTGTATGTTTTTGAGTAAATCAAAACTCCGGGAGGAGGAGGGTTAAAATAAAAAAAAGTTTTGGTAGGTGAGTATGAGGATCGAATCCGAACTCTTGAGGCAAAGTTGGAAGAAATTAAAGTGTGAAAAAAAACGTGTGACGTTAACCATTGGGCCACCGCGACATACTAACAGAAATACGTTTGAATTTATTTAAGTATTTAGAATTGGCTGGTGTACGTTTTAATGACTTAATGAGGTCAACTTTGACTGCAGGACAGTATTTTAGTTACTGCAGGAACGCTTTTATTTTTATTTTCTCAAGATGTTGTGGGGGGGGGGGACCAGCTACCCCTAAAAAGGGGATTGTCCAAATTGAAATTGTCTAATATAAGAAAAATATTTCCACATTTATCAAATCTGATTGCTTTCGGACATTTCTGGTGATCGCGACTGGAAAAATACCGGCCGAATTAGTGCTTAATCCACATGCGGTGAGTGAAAAATATTGAATATTTACCTTTCCGAAGTCGAGCAAATTAAATAGACAGGCGACCTCCGTTGTTAACTCGTAGATATTATCATTTATATGTGATATAAAAAGTTTCAAGAAGGTGTAAGCCGATCGACCGCTTCTCGGAAAAAAGCCTTTTACAGACATACACAAAAAGCGAATATACATACATACATACACACATTTTCGCTTTTATATTTATAGATGAAGCTGTTTGACATGTTATAGTGTGTCCACCCTATGGATAATAATGAATTGAACGGGAGAAGATGGAAGTTGGAAAAAATGCAATATGAAGCTGTTTGGAATGAAAAAGATATACGGAAAAACACCCAGTTTCATATACCAATGAAAAATGCAGTTTTGTAAACTATTAAACTATTAGTGACTCTTCAGTCAGTCAGTATCTGTTTATATATATATATATATATATATATATATATATATATATATATATATATATATATATATATGTATATAATATTCCGAATTTTATTATGTTCATGTAATTGAGAATTCTGTAATTGTTCATATACCAATAAGTTTTAAGTCAGTATAAGGTGACTTTATTTGTAAGCTTCAAAATTACCAGTTTTGTAATCGAGCAGTCATATATTATTTTAACAAAATCGAGACAACAAAGATCGGATTGATAGCAACAAGTAGTGTATTTTCATTGTTCGTTACAAATTTTTCGCGACCATTCGGACAATTTCAAACCTTATATCAAACGATATAAGGTTCAAAATTATCTGAATAGTTGCGAAACAATTGTAATGAACAATGAAATTACACTATTTGTGGCTATCAATTCAATCATATATATATATATATATATATATATATATATATATATATATATATATACAACAGATAATGACTATATTCAACTTGACTAACCGTATTAACAACTAACACTAAATAAATAAAATATAAAATAAGAAAACCAAATAAAAATAAATAATTCACCCCACCTGCATCCACCTTTATAACAATATAGCATTTTAAAAAATTAGAACTATAAATACACCAAGCATCAATAAAGTTAAGAATGACAACAACAACCACTTCTGACGACGATCGGATGTACTGATTGAAAGCGCTTGAGAAGAATATGGCCGGACAACAACTACTGGACGCCATAATATACAATCTACCAGTCAAAATAAAAAGAAGACCGCCCGGCGAATAGAAAAGTTATTCAACAAAATCGGAAAAAAGAAGAACTCAGTCATGTTCAATCAGACTTGCCTGAATATATATATATATATATATATATATATATATATATATATATATATATCAACCCATTGTTAATTCACTGCCCGCATAGCAGTAGCCAAATAGTACAACGGTTAGAAGCTCCGACTGTCGCTTGGGCGGTTGGGTTTCGATCCCGACTTGAGGTAGTTGCTTGTCTAGCCGCACTGATGAGCTGTGAAACAGCGAAACAGTACTGTATGGGGATGACTATAATGCTCCCTGTCTTGGGTTGAACATATTGAGAAGTGATATACAAATTACCATTAGCGTATTAAGCGATGCTCTTTGTGCAAACAAATTGAGCTTAGGTATTTGGACAAGGTCAAAGCATTGTTAATTCACTGGCCGCATAGCAGCAGCCGTATAGTGCATGGTTAGAAGCTTCGACTGTCGTTTGGGTGATTGGGTTTCGATCCTGACAAGGTAGTTGCTTGTCTAGCCACACTGATGAGTACTGTATGTGGATGACTATATATATATATATATATATATATATATATATATATATTACTAGCAGAGCTACTCAGCGTTTTTCGGGATAACAAGCACTAAATAGTATAGTTTAAAAGTAGGTGTAACATATATAATATCTCTCAGGAGGTGACGATGGTCAAGTGGTTAAAGATCTGGGCTACGACCTGGATGTTCCAAGTTCGAATTCAATACAAACAACAATAAGGACAATATAAAAGTAATAAGACTTATTAGTTTTAGTTATGCAAGAACAATGTATTAAAATAAATGATACAGTTTATGAATCTTGGAATAAAATCAAAGTAAAATAAATTAGTCTTAATAGTTGTGACCCAACTGGTCAAGGCTCTGTCTAATTACATCTCAATGCATGTTATTTCACATATTATGAAACCGATGGAACACTTTAAATGTGGTGGTCAATGTTTATAGAAAGACATTGAGATATGATTTATGAGCGAAAATCCCGTGGCTTAGGAAGTAGAACTACCGACTATCGATGAAATGGTTGTAGGTTCGATTCCTCGCTTGGGATGGACACTACTCTAGCCGAACTTAAGTGCTGTTATACAGTGAAACGCTGTGGATGACTTTATATACATATATCTATAGTTTTGAACCAAGATTTAAATGTAAATATAGCATTAATTGCAGCTCTGAACTAAGATTTTACGAAAGAAAGGCGAGAGAAATTCCTGAAGTATAATTGATAAAACCATCTGTTACTATGGCAACGGAAATTCTTTGAATCATCAGAGTGAAGATACCCTTCTGTGATTCCATGAAAATTTTAGTTTAGCTGGAATGCAGTCAATTATGTTCAGAAAATTTTTTAATGCATTTCGTATGGGAAAGAAATCATATCGGTTGGCAAAAATATGAATTTTTATTACCATTTAAATATCATAATTGTCTATTTGTGGCGCTGTTTGGTGAGGAAATATTGAAACTCACTCCAGTCTTACGTACTACTTAGCAGCAACGTGATTTTTGAGGTAATAGTTATTAGGCATCAAAGTCTGATCTCAGGTTCACCAATCGCCTGCTACAATGCATCTTTTTTTTAATTGAATATCAACCCCTTTTTTTTAGGTATTAACTACCAAATCCAATGATTTATATCTATCTATCTATCTATCTATCTATCTAAGTGACTTTGTCTGTCTGTGTGTGAGGAATGGGCTCTACCAAACCTCTGTCAATTTTTGATCTACAAACTTGAAACTTGCTGTATAGGGAATTTGGAGCCGTGGAACAAATTTGATTTGGTTTATAGCTGGTAAAAATAGCTGCTAAAGGGTAAAAATTGGAAAATATTGGAACTGGGCAGGCTTAAGTTGATAAACATGTTATTTCGACATCTGCGCAAATATATATTTCTTAAAGTTTTATATGCGTATGCACATAGATCAGGCAATAACGAATAAGGCTGGAGAGCTACATGCTTTGGTTTCTATTCTAGATTATCGTACCCAAGTCATACTTTTTTTTTTACTTTTGAAATCGCTACTATATATTGGGTACAATATAATAATCACTAGAGAATTGACTCTAAATGATGCGAAATATGTATGAATTAAACTATGATATTTAAGCGAATTTTATGACCGGGCCCCATGATGCTTGATTGCATAAAAGTAAGCCGTTTGAAAAACAGGGGAGTTCGTTTGAAGAAGGCAAGCCATGCATATGTATCGTATTGAGGCATAACGGATTTTTGACACGTGACACTCAAGTCTAAAGGAGACAAAGAAGGAAACTACGGTTGTTCACTGTTACAGAAAACTACAAGGATTATGGATAAGGGTTAGAGTATCGTGTTGATCGCAGTATGAAGTGTAGAGTATATATATGCTATATATATATATATATATATATATATATGCTATATATATATATATGCTATATATATATGCTATATACATATGCTATATATATATGCTATATATATATATATATATATATATGCTATATATATATATATATATGCTATATATATATGCTATATATATATGCTATATATATGCTATATAGATAGCTACTAATTCGCACTTTTTATTTTAAGATTCAAATATTAATAACTACATTTTATTTCAGTATTTAATTTATGTATTTCTGTTGTATTAAATGCTAGCTTCTTTTTTTTTTTTTTTTTTTTTTTTTCTCTCGTCCATAAATGTTTATTTATCTACCGAGTTGATTGCAAAAATAGATTACCTAATTGTACTCATTTTTAGTTCTTGGGAGGGGAATCTATCACCATACTTTCCCTTAAACAGGTCCGTTGGACTTTTATTAAGTACAATACTTAATAGTTATTTTTTTATTTTTTTATTTTTTTTTATTTTTTTTTATTTTTTTTTTTTATTTATTTTTTTATTTATTTATTTATTTATTTATTTATTTTATTTTATTTTATTTTTTTTTTTTTTTTTAATGGAGAGTAGAAAACGCATTGTGGATGCGTTATCGGCAGCTCCTGTTACTCTCGCTTCTTCTTATTTGTCCCTCAGTCCTCATTTTTTAAATGAGTGATTTTTCTGACAAAGGGAGAAGAAAAAGCTGTTTTCTAGGTTGGCAGTATTTTTGCGCGAACAGTTGGCAGAGTTGGTGGAAATTTTCTGTTTCTATGTCTATCCTTGTAGCCATGTCACTAGTAAGGGTGCTGGAGGTAAACGTTTTGTCTGGGCTGACGTTATCCGCCTGATAGTCAGGGACCCGAACCTTGGATTAACCACTAAGGAGGCTGTCCTATCAGCAGGTGCAAAGTACTGGGGCTGCTGTATTGCCATTTGGTGAATGGAATCTGGACCTTGCAGTAGCTTCTGGTGGGGCCTCTCGATGCCATACTAGTGGGTAATTGTTACGGCTTTACCTTATCATGTGGTACAAAAAAAAAAAAAAAATTCTTCGTTTCTTTTTCTCTCTTAGTTTCCCCTCTCTGTCCTGCTCTAAGTAAATCTGTCGACCTAGTCCACAAATTCCAAAATTTCATCATGACAAGTTTCAAGAAAAAATACACGATTAAACCCGGTTCTCCAACTTCCAACGTAGACCCCTACTACCATGTCTCCTTCTCCAACATCAGGGGTCTACGTTCTAACCTTCCAGAGGTTGAAACCCAATTACAGGAGACTAAACCAGACCTTTTATTTTTAAGTGAAACTGGCATTGGACAGGCTATTTCCCTAGATGAGTTTGCAATTACAGGATACTCTAACTTAACTTCTAAATCTGACCCCCAAGATCGCCATGGGCATGGAATATGTGCCTATATTAAAGATAGCTTTCCATGTGGGAGGGACATCTCCAGGGAAGATCCTAACTTACCCTATATGTGCTTCCGGGTTGCTTTAGCTCACACTACGGCATTTATATTTACTCTCTATCGCCCCCACAACAGCGGAGTTACTATCTTTCAAAGCATATCTGAGAAAATTGACCAAGTCCTTTCTACTTATCCTTCAGCTAACATTCACGTATGTGGAGACTTCAATGTTCACAACGTCGAATGGTTGACCCACTCAAACAAGACCGATGATGAGGGGAGGTTCTGTCATGATTTCTCCATTGCCTATGACCTCACTCAGATTGTTCAGGAACCTACCCGTGTGCCCGATAATGACGGCCAGTATGCGAGCCTACTAGACCTTTTTCTCACAACTTGCCCTGAACTATGTTCAGTTTCTGTTCTGTCGCCTCTTGGATCTTCCGACCACTCTGTTGTATCAATTAAGATAAAAATGAAATGTAATAAGTCCCCAGACGTGCCACTTCATCGTACAGTATATCGATACACTAAGGCTGACTGGGATAGCTTCCGTACATTTATATCTGATCTACCTCTGCATTCCATGTTTAAAAACGATGTGTCCTCTATAGTATTAGACCTAACTGAATGGTTAATTGTAGGTATTGACCATTTCATACCCTCTAAAAAGTTTCAGCAAAAACCTAACAGCCAGCCATGGTTCTCTCCAGAATGTGCTGCTGCCATTGCGCACAGAAATCACTTTTTCCACTGCTTCAAACGTAATAGATGTATGGAAACTAAAGCCGTTTTCAGGACTGCCAGCAACCATTGTAAGAAAGTAATAAGGAACGCAAGAGAGTTGTATGCTCAATCTGTTAAGTCCAAAGTAGCTGAGCAGCGGCTTGGTTCCCACCAGTTTTGGCAAATAGCAAACAGAATCCTGAACAGAAGCGTGTGCTCCATCCCAACTATTATCAATGGACCTGAGGTAATCTCGTCAGCATCAGACAAAGCCAAACTCTTTGTCAAGAACTTTGCAGCTAATTCTACCCTTTGCGACCAAGACCGCCAACCCCCAATATTTCCTCCTGTATCAGAAAGCACGCTATGTGATATACGTATATCTGTACGTGATGTTGCCAAGCTAATCAAAAACCTTGATTCCAGTAAAGCAACTGGCCCTGATGGTATTCCAATTATAGTACTCAAAAAACTTCAACCTGAACTAGCGCCCATACTTACAAAACTGTTTAAACGTTGTCTTAAGGAGAATAGTTTCCCATCTCCCTGGAAAATCTCATCAGTATGCCCTGTATTTAAGAATTCAGGTGATCGCTCATCCCCCTCTCAGTACAGGCCAATAAGTCTCCTGTGCGTCATGAGTAAGTTGCTAGAATCTGTGTTAAATACAGAAGTAATCAAACATCTCAACAAAAATAACCTTCTTAGTGACACTCAATATGGTTTCCGTTCTGCTAGATCTACAGCAGATGTCCTTACAGTTATATCGCATAGGATTAGCAAATCTCTCGACGGTGGCAATCTTTCTAGGGCAATTGCTCTTGACATATCTAAAGCCTTTGATAGGGTATGGCATAAAGGTTTACTTCATAAGATCGCTAGCTATGGTATAGCTGGAAAAGTCTTCTCAATTATTAAATCATTTCTTTCTGATAGGTTCATAAGAGTAGTAGTTGAGAGGCAAAAATCAGAAGCTCACAGTATTAATGCCGGTGTCCCTCAGGGATCCATCCTGGGCCCAACTCTTTTCCTGATCTACATTAATGATCTTCCAAATCATATCCTTACATCATTTGTAGACATTTATGCTGACGACACTACCATTTATGGTACCACATCTAAGACAGTAAACGAGCAAGTACTCTCCAATTCTCTCTCCTCTGATCTTGAGCATGTAGTACAATGGGGAAAGGAGTGGCTGGTTACTTTTAATGCATCTAAAACCAAGCTTCTCTCTTTACATCATCAACATTTTAATCCACATTTGTCATCAATTGAAATGAATGGCTCTCGTCTTCAGGAGGCCTCAAGTTTTGACAAGCTTCTGGGCTTGACCATTACTCCTGATCTTAAATGGAACACGTATATCAAATCTGTTGCCAAGGCCGCTGGAAAAATGGTGGGATCTTTCTATCGATCCAGTAGATATCTCACTGCTGATGCTATTCTCTATCTATATAAGAGCCAGGTACGTCCAAGGATGGAATACTGTTGCCACATCTGGGCAGGAGCTGCTAGAAAGGACTTGTCCTGCCTTGATAGAGTTCAAAATAGACTTCGTAGCCTCGTAGGAGATGTCCTTTTCTCCTCCTTACAACCTCTATCTCACAGAAGAGATGTTGCGAGTTTGTCTCTGATGTATCGTTATTTTCATGGAAAGTGTTCAACTGAGCTTCAATCTATGGTCCCCCCTCGCCAAACTTTCACAAGAAACACTCGTCTAGCTGTAAACACTATCAATAATTTCCCCCACTCTTTATCTGTGCCTAAACCTAAACATAGATTCCATGAACAAAGCTTCTTTCTTAGAACTGCTTACTTGTGGAATTGTCTTCCGTTTTCCTGCTTTCCGGCTGACTACAATATGGTTGTGTTCAAGTCTAAGGTAAATAAGTTCTTGATGAGCCGTTCCATATAAGTTATTAAATTTACCAAATTTTCATTACTAATGATTACTATATTGACCAACTTCTACTGTACACTCTTTAACCCTTATCCTTGAGTGGCCTCTGGGCCTTGATAATGTGGTGATACCTTTGTAAAAAAAAAAAAAAAAAAAAAATATATATATATGTTATATATATATGCTATATATATATATGCTATATAAATATATATGCTATATTCTATATACATATTCTATATACATATATATATGCTATATACATATATATATGCTATATACATATATATATATGCTATATACATACATATATATGCTATATACATACATATATATGCTATATACATATATATATGCTATATACATATATATTCTATATACATATATATATATGCTATATACATATATATATATATATGCTATATACATATATATATATGCTATATACATATATATATGCTATATACATATATATATGCTATATACATATATATATATGCTATATACATATATATATATATATATATGCTATATACATATATGCTATATACATATATATATGCTATATACATATATATATATATGCTATATACACACATATATATATGCTATATACATATATTTTTATGCTATATATATATATATGCTATATACATATATATATTTTTATGCTATATATATATGCTATATACATATATATGCTATATACATATATATATGCATATGCTATATATATATATGTATATAGCATATATATATGTATATGCTATATACATCTATATATATATGCTATATACATATATATGCTATATACATATATATATATGCTATATACGTATATATATATATGCTATATACGTATATATATATGCTATATGCGTATATATATATGCTATATACGTATATATATATATGCTATATACGTATATATATATATGCTATATACGTATATATATATATATATATATATGCTATATACGTATATATATATGCTATATACGTATATATATATGCTATATACGTATATATATATATATATATATATATATATGCTATATTTTATATATATACATATGCTATATATATATATGCTATATATATATGCTATATATATATATGCTATATATATGCTATATATATATATATATATGCTATATATATATGCTATATATATATATGCTATATATATATATGCTATATATATATGCTATATATATATGCTATATATATATATGCTATATATATATGCTATATATATATGCTATATATATATATGCTATATATATGCTATATATATATATATATATATATATGCTATATATATATATATATATATATATGCTATAATTATATATATATATGCTATATATGCTATATATATATGCTATATATATATATGCTATATATGCTATATATATATGCTATATATATATATATATGCTATATATATATATATTCTATATATATATATATATGCTATATATATATATGCTATATATATATATGCTATATATATATATATGTATATATATATATGCTGTATATATATATGCTATATATATATATATATATATATATATATATGTGTGCTATATTTATACGTGGTAAGTCAATGTATCTCTCTTCTCTATATTCTAATATATAAAGAAAAGCAAATCACATTATTGAAATTTCAGGTATATTTTCTGCAACTATTGTATTTCGTTGTTGTTTTTTTTATAGCTTATCAACCCTTTTCAGGTTATTTAATGCCAAATGCAGTTATTTTGAAGAATCTTTTTATAATAGAATGCTTTTTTTTCAAGTCACTTACTATTTAACCCATTGCTGGGCCCCTAACAGATACTACCACTCCGGGTCAGAGTGGACCTGGGAGCAATGGCAATTAAAGGGTGGCTGCACACTCCTCAAAGCCCGCAAGCTAGGGCTTCACTATCGGATATAGTTTAAAGTCATATCCAGAACTCCAACTATTGCATTTCGTTTTTTTAAACTGCATAACAGCAATAACCTGCTAAGTATAAAATAACAGGAAATAATTTGTTATACTGATAAAATAATCCTCTGTTACATCTATGTTCAATTTATATACATCTAACTGTTGCTCTATTGTCATTTCATCCAAGTTAGTTTTTTATAAATTCTTCAAATCAATAGTTTAACTATTAAGTTGAAGGCTTAGTTTTGATACTGACAGCATTCTGAGTTTTTTCAAATTCAAAAACTTGACGTATAGTGATATGATATTGATCCCCACTAAGTTGCTGGTACTGGCCAAACCTTGCCTCAATGTTATCCATTTAAAATTTACCAGGTAAAATATATAGCATGTTCAATTCTTTTATGCAATACTTAGTCAGTTCTAACATTGCATAAGTTGTATGGCGTAAAGCAGTGTATGTTTCTTTCGTTACTTTACCAGTTCTTCCATGAATGTTATTCCATGTTTCCAACCAGTCACAGAATATAGAGAGAAATCTATAATTTTCATAGTGTAACTAAGTAGATACGCACATTTATTACAAAGCTAGCAACCTTTATATGGTGTTTTTACATTTAGTATTGTCCACCAAATATGAAACAGCTGCATGTATTCTGTAATTTCTGCATAGTTGGGAAAACATTTCTGTTTTCCTAAGGTTAACAATCCCTGGATATTATATTCATTGAAAATTTGCAGAGCTAAATTAACATTTTGCCTTTCAAAATTTATGGGAGAAAGTGCTTTTGGCGTCAATTTGTAAGAATATTTCAAAAGTGATTGAGATTTCAAGGCATAAAGTATGTGTAAGCTAGAAAAAGGGACACTTTGGATGTTATCTAATTCATGATTACCACCATAACTAAACTTTGGGAACATCTTACATTTACTTTCGCCTTTTTGACCAAGCCAGTTGTTTCTAATGCATTTTAATATATGTACCGAGTCTAATAAGTAGAAAACAGGTTCAGATTTTAAATTCGGGTGTGAATAGAAAATTGAAAGCTTTGCTGAGCTACGAAAGAAAGACATAGCTTTTTTTATTTATTGCATTATTGTTAGATAATGCAGAGAGAGAGAGAGAGAGAGAGAGAGAGAGAGAGAGAGAGAGAGGTGTTTAAATCATATAGTTAGACACATAGACCGGAAGTCAAGATCAGCTGATTGGATTGCGTGTGAGTCACGTGATCAGCTTAGCTGAATCATAGAGATTTGGTTGGGACTTGGAAGAGAGCGGACGGCTTCGCTGTTGTCTCCTCCCCTTCGCTGTTGGAGGGGGAAACGAACGCTGACGTGGTAGAAATAAGACCTAGAAGAAGAAACCACACAGGCAAAATTCACTTTCCATTCTTCTGCGATCGATCTGGAAGGTGAATAAAAAACTATAGAACCAATTTCTTGTCTTGGAGTGAAATAAATCTTCGTCCCCAAAAACAGGTACCAGTCTCCCTCCCAGACGAGATGTTCCAGATGGACTAACAAAATGGCAGAAGGTATGTTGAAAATGCATGTCACACACACACAACGACATAAACTCTGATAAGATAATCAAACACTCAATCCTTTATGATACGACAACGTAACAATCCTTTATGATACGACAATACAACATTATTATCCGTTATAATACATAATAATCCAAAGCCTATCTCCTCTAAGACAATTATTAAACGTTTGATTATGTCAAATAAATTCTCAGCTAAAAGACATTTAGTCGGCATAACATGTACAACATCCTTATAATGTGAGAATGCACTGCTAAGCATAAAAGCAAATGCACTTGTTGCTGCTTCATTGCTATTATTAGCCAAGCCAACAATATTGCCACCCTTATAATCAAGATAACGTTTCAGATGTATTTCATCAACAAGTAAAGAAACTGTGATGTCTTTCTGCACTAGTAACTTGAACTTACATTTAATATACATAAGAAAATTGTTGTCATATTGTTCAATGACAGGATTCATATAGGTTGATAGGGTTATTCTTCTGATGGTTGAACATTTTTAGTGTCTCTTAACAGTCTGTACTCACTAGGGAAACAGTTATATAATATGCAAGAGAATATCATTTCACTCGAATAATTAACCTTATTCATTGTCATTATGTTTATTTGTTCATATATGAATTTAACTGCACTGATATATTGAAATGACTCATCTTGCACTAATAATAAAAATGACAAGATTAATTTTAATATAAAAACTACATTTTGAAGTTTGTTTTGCTGTTCTTTTATGTTCATTTTCTTCATGTTTTCAATCCAAAATCTGTAAAGTATTTTCATCAGTTACATATTTAGGAATCCTATATTCTTCTATTGTCTTCATTTCTACATAACTGCAGAATACATGCACTGATAAATCAGATTCAGTTATAAGGGACAGACTGAATTTTGGACCTGGAGATTTGATGATTCGACATATAAGAAGTATATCTTCCTGTCGAATAGCACTCCAGGAATTTCTATCAATGAAATTTAATTTCTCTTGTAAATCCTCAATGTTGTGGAGTCTTTTTTGCTATTTGTACGTTAATGCATCAACTATACTTTCCCCAAAATCATGCTTAATAGCAGCATTCTGATCGAATTTGGTGACTCTCTGGACGTTGTTATCTTTGATAAATACGAGAGACAATTTGGAAGAATTGTCGGAATAGCACGATTCCGAAGATATGTTTTTTTAAGTTTCACTGTAATAGCCCGCTTTGTCATCAAATCTTGACCTCTCCTTTATTATATCCTCAGGCCGAAAATAATGTTCACATATCTAAAAAAAAAAAAAAAGTTGAAGTCCAATCTAAACAAATTCAAAGTCCAAGGGACAGGAACGCGGCTCGATCAGTGCACACACAGACACGGTGACACGCCACCAACACGAACCAGCGTACACAATTACCAACCGGTCGTTCTTTCCTCCCTCTTTGCCTTCCAAAACGTCCTGAATTTATAGTTGTCGAAGACCAACTGATTTGCATATATGCACGAGATTTTGCGAGAGTTTCCGAGATCATACCATTACAAAATGCCGTCGGCGCCATCTTGGAATTCTTTTCTTATCCTAGCTTCGCAGCGATGACAAAGCATACACGCACACCTAGGTTGTTTGAACGGTAAGCCCTCATTTTCACAGCTTTTGCCACAATAATTAAAGAAAACAATCATACCATAAAGTAAACTAGTGTTAAAATCTAAGAAAAAATAGTAAACAAACATTTACAATATTAAATCAGTGTAGGGGTGAATGCGCGCGCTTGTGCGTACAACAATGGCCACCATTTATAACAAAGAATAATATTGCTTAATATCCGGAAAATTGAATATATATATATATATATATATATATATATATATATATATATATATATATATATATATATATATATGCTTATCCCTTCTCAGGTTAGTGAGATAAAAAGAAAGGAAAGACAAAAGATTAAAGAAATTCAAGGTTCTATTTTGGTTTCGATCATAGTAGATGGCACCCAAGTCATTTCCTTTTAAAACTTTTGAAATCAGTTCTATGTATTAGGTTCAATATAATATTCATAGAATATATATTCGTTTCCAGCATCCTCGAAAAACTGCAAAAGTCGTCATTGTAAAGGTTTAAATAATATTGACATTGACTTGATGTTTGCTGTCAAAGAAAAAAAAATGAGGAAGGAGGAAAAAAAAGAAACTACTAAAAAAAAAGCAGTTAACAGCAACGCGCAGAGAGAGAAGACAATGAAATCCGCTGAGTCCTGGGCCACGACAGGTAAGAGGAAAGAAAGCAAGAATACATGTGCAAATTCTCTACACACCGAACGACCCCAGCTACTGACGAATAACGAGATTAGGAGAATCTGTTTCCACACCCACCCGTAACAACTTGTAGAATACCCAACGCAACGCGAAAGACATTAAAAGAAATAAAAGACTTTTTAGTCTGAAAAACCCTTTTCTCTCCCAAACCAATATTCTATATTGTATGGATGCGTCTTTTATTTGTATGGATGTGTCTGTGCATGTGTCTTCACTCAGTTCCTTTATAGGTTTGCTTCGCACCCCGCCAATAATAACTGTAATGATTTTTCTTATACTGTGGCATACCTATCTATATAAATAAAACAGTAGATTATGTACTGTGTTTGTATGTGTACAAATATTTAACCGATAAAGTCTTAATCTACCAGCACCCTAACTGAAATTAACAGGAAACAGTAATATTACACCAAGAATGGTTTATAACGAATAAAATCTTTGTTTGGATGAATGAATAACGCATAAGTAATGATGAATGAATAACGCAGTAAATTGAAATGCTAAATGTTCATTTCAACTTGCAGACATTTCTATTAGTTTGCGCATGTGCAAACTAATTGTATCTAAAAGTGGTTTAATTTTATAACTTCTTTGTCTATTTGCCGGATTAGATCAAACGGTTACGAATGCGGCAGTAGGTCTAAATGATGGAACGCGGCTGATGCGCTATATGATTTGGTTTCGATTCTAGCAGATAGCACCCAAGTGATTTTCTTTTCAAACTTTTGAAATCAATACTATGTATTAGGTACAATATAATATTCATTAGAGAATTGGATCTGTAATAATAAATACAAAATCTGCTCGATTTAAAATATATTTAAGCGTATTTTATGACCGGCAAGGTCGGGCGCCTCCCTGGCAGCTGTATAATAAATGTTGTTCCTTTTTTTTTTCAATTATTTAATTTTTTATCCATCTTCTGTTTTTTCTTTCACGAGGTGTTCGTCTGACTATTTCATATTTTACACTCGTCTTTCGGAAGAGTTCTCCCTCCCCCACTCTCTTGTTCGATACATGTGTGTTCGAACCCGAGGACTAATAATTCTTCTTTTTTTTCTCTTTCCTCGACCATAACACGACATGAGTGTGACTTATCTCCATTTATAATATTTTGGTTACAGAAATTCCACTCTGAACCAAAGTACCGTAAGTTTGCAGCAACAGATGGTACATACCAATTCAATACATTTACGTTGATAGCCATAATGTTACATAGCTTACGATCACCATTTCTGCCACATTCATTCGCGATAATAAAATGTCACATTACATCCGATGAGCAATACCATTACAATCGGCACATCTACAGAGGAAGCTGTTCCTATTTTTCTCTCTCACTCTCACTGCTAATAGTTAAGGCCGGGTCAAATTCTAAATTTTCCTACGATATTATGCTAGCACCACATAATACACATAACATACTCTTTCTATTTTTCAATTAAAACATAATAGTCTCCCGTGCTTGATTCCGTATATTGTGATTGGCTAAGCTCTGACCATTCTTATATTTGGGATTAACGAAGGCTAAACAACCATTAAAATATGACGTCGCAATGATACCTATTTTTCCCCTGTGAATACATTGCTGCGCTCGATTTCTTAAATTATTCCGAGAAAACACACCGGATCTTTTATACACGAAATAAAATACATTGATTCTTTTAGTTTTTTCATGAATTTTCGCTATTTATAATTACTGCTACATTGTAGATGACGAACACACCAGACACAGAAACACGTCGGCCTCAGAAAAGTTGACTTGTTTACCGCGCGTGCTTCTTTATATGTAGAAAAGTAATTATCTCCGCAAAATCTAATCGAAATTTTCGTAGTCAGTGTACTCGGAAACTTATAAAAGTCATCAATTTAAAGAATTTTGAGGATGTGGACCTAATGTAAAAAAAAAACTTTAAAAAATAGAAATAACAGAAAAATAAATAATTAAAAACAGTAAAAGTTATGAATTTATTAGGATAGGTAGTTTTTTTGGTCGTTTTTGTAATGAGGTCCGTTTTCTCAGTATAGGTCGACAGTTTTCGTCGAAAAAAATAGTAAAAGTTATGAACTGATTAGGGTAGGTAGTTTTCATGGTTGTTTTAGTTAATGACTTCCATATGCTCGGTATAATCCGACGGCTTTCGTTGTTCGCCGGGCGTTGCCAAGCAACACTCACAGAGAAACGGGATGTAAACTGCAAAAGATTATATATATATATGATGATTGCAACGTCTTGTCAGACGAGTGCCACTCCCTCCAAAAATGACTTTTTTTTTAGTCCTACCGGTGAAGTCACACGCTCAAGCAGGCATGACACTGAAAACAGTCATTGAGATCAATTATTACATGCTTCCAGCATTTCAAGCCTTCACGCGTCAAAACTTTTCCATCGCCACAGGACCATTTTTATAGACAAATCCCTGAGGGAGTACCTATACACAGTCTTAGCTTTGTACGACAGCTAAGTCTCTCTCTCGGTTCAAAATGTTGAGATCCAGCAAGAGCAAGATAGCCAGCAACAAGTTAAACTGCAGACCAGCTTAATGCGGGTACTGGTCTCCCGCTTTATGGTTTTTTTAAATCAGAGATTTGCTTCTCCTAGAAAGGTTGCCTTCACCACAGCTTACGGGAGCCCTCTTCACCCAACACACACATACATACACATAAACACACACGGTGATAGTTGGCCGTTGACCACGAAAAGGGGTTCAGTCGCCCTTTGGAAGGTCTTGTTTTTAATCCTTCAGGGAGACTAGCCACCATCCTCACCAAATAAGTCTGGTGGGGGAACCAATTTAGTTGCCAGTAACCCGACCATGAGGCAGGTACTACTGGGTTATATATATGTGTTTAGAGGTACAGAATCTATATATAGTTTTGAAAATAATAAGCGGAAGTTTCTCGAGAGCTCTTTCGGCTATCATCTCGTCAGGAGAAAATCGATAGCGTACAAAATAATATTATGTCGAAAATAAAGAGTTCTAATGGGGAACTTATTAAATGTGCCAAAAGTACGGGGACACTAAAATAAATTTATTAACGTTTAAAAACGATTAAAATATTGGCACAACTAGGGAAGAAAAAAAAAAGCAGGAGAAAATATTCAAAGTTCCCCAAAGAGAAACAATGCGTTGGATGTTTCTTTTTGCCGGCACGAAGAAGGTTGACGCACCGCAATAGAGACAGACTCCAAAATCTTTAAATGGTTTTTGGAGTCCGCTCTATGTAGCACCTCGAACCAATCTATTTTATATCTATCAGCACAGAACGGGTTGTCAACCAAATGCTGGCCAATAGCAGAGTCCAAGGCTGCTGAAGGAGGGAGACCACCAGACCCCATCCTCCCTTGTCTGATCTTCGATGGAACATGCTGGTTTATACGAATCAAAAGGTGCAAGGATGTTCGCCCAATATAACCAGCATCGCACTGGCATTTAAATTGATATAGAATATTACTATTTTGGATGTAAGGCAAACTATCCTTGCGAAAAGACGGAAAAGCAGGTCTCGTAGTATATACCAAACGCAAGGACACAGCATTAAAGCAATCGTAAATACTTCTGCGAACCTGTTTGGAAAGTCTATTACTCTTTTCCCCAATCCACGGTAATTATATATATATATATATATATATATATATATATATACACACACAGACACACACACATATTCTTTTCAACTCTTCCTCTTCCCCAACCCCCCTCAATCGCTCTCTCTCTAAGGATAGTTTTTTATAATGAAAAAAAAATACACTTTGCCACACTATTTCCTTCTTTTCCTTCTTATGAAAAAAACCCTTAAATTTTGTTTTTTTCTTTGGGGGGTTTCCATTTTAATAAACTGGACTACTGCAATGTGTGATTGGCCGGGTACGGCTAGTATATATACACGCACAGGCCGCCCGGCATTGCCCGATCGTAAAATATGCTTAAATATGATATTTTAATTAATGCAGATTTTACATTCATTATTATTATTATTATTATTATTATATTGGGCCCAATATATAATAATGATTTAAAAATTAAAAAAAAAAAATGACTCTTGCGCCACCACCGAGAATCAAAGCCAAAACGTTTAGTTTATGATTTACTTTTTCCTTTGACGATGCCTGAGCTATAAAAGCATGTTTGCTGCAAGGCTAAAAATTAAAACATCAACCAATAGCTATTACGTTACACATGCATATTCGTAATGCCGTCGTTCGACCGTTACCTAGAAAATTTCATTTTTAAAATTTTCACAATTTTGCACTGATTTTCCCCGGATAAAACCCAAATATAAATTTTCGAATGGATTCGAATACCCTATATATCAAGTTTTATGTATGTAGACCAAAAATTGACAGAGGAGTTTGGTTGGTAATTTTTTTTAAACAAACATGTGTACATATATATATTGAAAGAGTTTTGTGTTTACTATAACTTTTTTCCGCAAATATCCCGCAAGTATAAATTATGTAGAATATCTGCATGGATATAATTACATGTAAAGAGGATCACCCCATAAGAAAACTAAAAAAATCTAATAGGGAATTAATTAAAATGAATGTTTAAAAGAATATGCAAATTAGCTAGATCTTTTGCAAATGAATGCAATTCCACGATCCATATATAACACATTTGTATTTTCTTTTTAAATAAATAAAAAACAGGGGTTTTAATATGAGTATCAATACAAAAACAACAACAAGTATATAGGAGTGTATATATATATATATATATATATATATATATATATATATATATATATATATATATATATATATACCAAGTTAAAGGTATTCAGGAGATAAAACCCATGAATTAAAACGAGGTTAATAAGAGTGCTCAATAATATTTTATATTAACAATATATTTGTCAATAAAAATATCATATATATATATATATATATATATATATATATATATATATATATATATATATGTAAACTATATGGTATATAAGGTTGCATGATGTTATTGTTTTTGCTATGTAATATACATGTGAGGGATTTGGGAGATTATAGGTCTTAAGGGATCTCTCGATATGGGATTTTATTTTTACATATATGAAGCCGTGTTTGTAGTCACCAATAGTTTTACTTAATTTTATTGTTCCTATTTTAGCATTATTTGTTGTGATTATTTGGCTAATTTGTTTTCTTAATTGTTCTGTGCTAAAACCCCTACTTCCAACCTTCCCCGGACACGTCAGCAGTTCAGATGAAATCCGTAGGTTACGTTTACTATCACCAAATCAACTTAAACACAACTGGTATGTTTTCGCCTTCTAGACATTTGTTTCCGGCCACCCAGCAATAGACGGACTGCACCCCATCCAGCAACTTCTATCGCTTCGATCTCTCTGTTACTAACATACATGAACTCCTACAAATAATAACAGGCAACGCATATTTTACATAAAAACAAATAACGGGACTACCTATAGGTTCAAGACTACCAGGACTGCTCGCAATCGCATTCATAGGCAAATTAGAACTATGTATCTTCAATCTCTGCCAGACCTAGATCTTATTTACAAGATAGGTGGACAATATCCTTATTCTAGGACTATCCAAGGAGGAGGAGGAGGAGGAGGAGGAGGAGAAGGCGAACTCAATTTTTAACACATGTAGCAACCCAGACCCACACATCGAGTTCAATATTGAAAACCCCAACAGTTTTTGTATTCCTGACACTTCTATAGTTCAGCATGAACATCTCAGATGAAGGTAACATAATTATTAAATTCTACAGGAACCGCAGCTTTAGAGACATTTTCATACATTGCGGATCAACCTTCCCTTTTAAGGCCAAAATAGGCCATGCAGAGAACGAGTTGACGCACAGCTGCAATAAATATAGCAAAGAGGCTGACAAAACCACCTGCATCAATAAATTCTGCCAAGTACTTGAGACTAATGGATATTCTATATCAACCTGGCAAACCACGAAAACAGACGCAGCACATTTAACACCTGCTTTCTAGAGCTGCATCACTTCAGTACACATACTTCACATACACGCTTGCAACAACACGGACAAGACTATTAAAGTAGATATCTTAGACACTGAATGAAATGTTGGTGACTTTCAGATACAAGAATCCATTTTGATTGCTAAATTACACCCTGAAATAAATTGCCGACATGAATTAGGGTCCAAATTTCTAATTTAATATACATACCTACACAACATCTCAAGAGTAAATAAAAACAAATAAATAAGCCATAATGAACAAATAACTCTAAAAATTGACACAAACCAATTAAATCAAACTTGAAACAGACGAATAATCGAACATTAAATAAACTTTTCTAAGATAAACAAATAAAAAAAAAACTGTAGAAACAAATGCAACCCGCCATTTGCATAGCCAAGCAAACAATACAATAACACGGGGTTGAATAAACAGAAAATTACATATATATGACTAATAAATAAACAAAGAAAAAAAAACAAGCAAATAGACAAAATTATTATGGAAATATTCAACAACCTCAAATAGATACAAACAAACAAACAAACAAAAAAATAAAGTGAATCGTACAGAGCGAACAAATAAATAAATGAATGAATATTAATATACAAATACATTGAATATATATATATATATATATACTTATATATATATATATATATATATATATATAAGTAGTAGCATTCGTATGTGTGTGTGTCTCTCTCTGTATGTTCAACACCCCTACAGCCCACACCACTAGACCAATCATGACCAAACTTGGCATGATGGCGGTCCCTTACCTAGAGATGGTGCACATCATTTTTCAAGGTTATAGCCAAAGGTCAACGTCATAGCTTATGTATACATTCTCTCCTATAGTCTACGCCACTAAACCGATTATGATTAAACCTGGCGTGTTGATGGTCCCCCACCTAAGAATGGTGCACACCATCTTATATATATATATATATATATATATATATATATATATATATAAGTGGTAACGTTCGTGTGTGTATGTACAACTCTCCTACAGTCACACCACTGGATAGACGGATAATGACCAAACCTGGCATGATGATGGTCCCTCACCTAGGAATGGTGCACACAGTTTTTCTAAGTTATGGCCAAATGCAAGGTCATAACCTGTGAATATTTATATTGTTCTACAGCCCACATTAATAGACCGATCATGACAAAACCTGACAATTATGGTATCCAATCTAGGGATGGTGCACACCATTTTTAAGGGTCAAGGTCAAAGATTAATGTCAAATTTTGTGAATTTGAATCAGATCAATTTCCCCTACACATCCCCTCAACCAATTAAACAAATATTAACCATTGTGATTCTTTATAATTGTTTCAATTTTTAGGTGCAACAATATAAGTGTCAACTTAGATATAATCTATTTGGCTTAAAATTCATAGTTGGATTTCAGTCACTTCAGGAGTTAGTTAAAGAATGCTAAGCACCTTAAGTAATAGTTGCTCTTACATCATCCACTTAGTGCAAGGGTACACACGAAGTGGGTACCCGAGAGTACAGCAAAGTTTCGCACAAAGAGGAGGTATCTTTGCTAGCATATAAATAAAACAGAAAATAAATATGAAAAGCAATTAAAAGCAAAAAAAAAAGAAAGAAAAATACAAATATAATCGTGCGTGAATCTGCATTCGTATGGGAGTGCCTGTAACAACTAACCGTTACAGAATTATGCCCCTTTAACCATGAATTTGTTGCCGCTCCTTAGTAGTGAAAAAAAGCCAAAACACCTAACGATCTTAATAAAAGCACAGAAAATAAAAAATAAATAAAATAAACGAACAAAGATTAGTTAAAATACAAAAGTGAATAATTAAGGTTAAATATTTGTAAAAAACTATAAATAACATTGAGTACCAATACACGCCCGATATTACTAAGTTATGCATCTGAAACAAAAAATTAATTTCCAATTTCTTCGAATTCGCTCGGTCTACAATAAGACCTACCATGCACGGTTGAAAATCGAACACGCGCCTGACGAAGGGAGACGTCCTGAAATATAAAAATCACTGATACGCCACCTGACCGCCTGACACAAGTGAGAATATTTTTTATGTAAAATATTGTGTGTGTGTGTGTGTGTGCGCGCGCGCGCGTGTGTGTGTGTGGTGTGTTTAGACGATTAATTGAATCGGAAATTAGAAAAATGGAAACTTTTGGGGTACCGCGATCGGGATCAGAATCTGAGAAATTATTTTTATTGCTTTCTTTGTGTCTTTTATTTTAAACTTTTGAAAACTGGTACTAACGATAAAACAATAAATATTCCTTGATTTTAAACTACTAGTAAAAACAGGATTTATAAATCATTTCTTCCCACAGACGTCTTTTTTACTTTGCGAAAATATACGCACATATTACATGGGTTTCTACGGTAATCCGAAAATAAAAATAAAACAACTGTATAGGTAAATATTTAGAGGTTTTAAAAGAATCGGAATCAGTGATTGTATCGGAATCGAGAATTGAAAATATATTTTTCCATCAATTATGACAGAAGGTGTGCACTCGTTAAATATATAACTTTAGCATTCATTGATAAAGCAACGACAGCCAACATTTACGGCTACAGATGTTGCATTCAGACTAACGTCCACATTTTTTAGCAGGTACTATTAATCTTTTATGACATCACTGAATGGCTTTTGGCAATTGCATTCATCCTTTATGATGTCATAGTGTTTTTGTCAACCACCATTCACCCTTTATGACGTCCTATTTCTTTTTAAATATATATATTTATTTCTCAATAACGATTATGGTTGCAAGTAATTCTACCCTTCTGTGGAGGCAGTAAAATGGAGAAGGATGCAAGATTTACAAAGTTTTAGTAATAGATAGATAGCAGTTGTTTTTGTAGAAAAAACAGTTAATCGATTGATGGGACTTGAGCTGTGAAAATGACAGTTGACTATTACAAAGTACTTGGTGTTAAAAGCGACGCAAGCAATGCAGAAATAAAAAAGGCTTATCGGAAATTAGCGCTTAAATGGCATCCAGATAAAAATCCAGATCGGAAAGATGAAGCTGATCGAAAATTTAAAGAAATCTGCCAGGCTTACGAAGTCTTATCAGATAAACAAAAAAGACAGATCTATGATCGCCACGGATTGGAAGGCCTCACTGGATTAAATGCTGGTCATGGTGCATCCGATTTTGGATTTGGTTTCGGCTTCCCGACTTTCCACTTTAGAGATCCAGAAGACGTGTTTAGGGAGTTCTTTGGTGATAAAGATCCTTTCGCCGAACTTTTCTCGGCCTTTCCTACTTCTTCATTGTTTAATGATTCTCTCTTCAGTGCTGGTCCGAGCGATGGGGTCCAAATCACATCGTTTTCGAGTACATCTTTTAGTGGGCCGGCCGCTGGTGGGAACTTCCGTTCAAGCTCTACTTCTACGACCTATAATAATGGGAAAAAGGTCACAACCAAAAAGACCGTGGAGAATGGTGTAGAAACGGTGACAGTCGAAGAAGATGGGATATTGAAGTCTAAAACGGTCAATGGAAAACTACAAGCTTTGACTAACTGATGATTTGTAACGAGGCGACTTACAGGAAGCATAATTAATGCCATCTCAACTTACAGGAACTCTAATTATTATACGTAACATAATATCATCTCAATGCATTGGGAAATATAAAAGAAAAAGAAAACCAAACCAAAATTAACTCTTCACTTTGTTGAAATCAACTATGGCATTAGATTTCAAGAATTTTCCAGATGATGATTGATAAGTTGTATCATTTGCGTTGCTCTGACTACTGGTTTCACTTTGGACGCTATTCGCACAACGTTTCTGCCGATGTAACCTCCGACCTTCCTTAGATGAGTCTTTTCCAACTCTGAAATCTGTAGTGTTCTGTTAGAGATTTCGTACTGTGCTGACATAATAACGTTATTATTTTGAAAGCCATTCTTAACATTGGAGGGGAGGATGTTTTGTAACTATTCTGTGCTTCCACTTAATAATTAAAAAAAAATCGTGAAACTGAATTTAACCTAAAAAAAAAAAAACTATTTACAAATAGCGCTGTACCAAAAATGCATAAGCACCAAGATTTCGTATAGATTCCCGAGTTGGACAGGATTCATCTGAAGAAGGTTACAACGGCCGAAACGTTGTAGGAACAACATCTAAGATACGTGCAGTAGTCCGAATAATCGAAATGGTACAAATTCAACTACGGCAGTTTGGCACCATTCATTTCTTCCTCTTTTCCCTCAGCACTTTTGAAGATATAAAAACAAAAAAAAAACATTGAAGACTATCGATCTTGGGAGCAGAAATGGAGATGAGTTTGTCATATATATGACAAATAAAGTATACGACTGAATATATTCGAAAAACAAAATGTTTTTAAAATGCGTTTTGTTGTTGAAGAACATTAGTAAAAGGCAAAAATTTGAATTGAGAAAAGTCCACATATATGTAAAGAACCGTTATTCTGTTTTTTAATATAAAAATGGTACACGTTATTATGTTTTATGTTTATTGGACGACTACACAACAACTGTGCGTAGAAACAACGGACAAAGGAGAAATAACCTAAACAAGAGGTTGACGTTATTAAAAAAAAACAAAAAAAACGGCACTTCTGCATTTATTGACCCGCGGTTTCTATGAAGTTTCTTGGGTGTGCTCGGTCACTGACGGGAATAACCAGAAGAAGCCGATCGCGAAACGTTGAACCGCTACGAGTAAATTATAATGATAATCAGGAAAAACATGGAAACACAATAAATACAATTAAAAACATATATCTAACCCAACCCTAACCTTAAGCTTTCACAATAAAAATTATTTTTTATTTCTTCCAACTTTTAAAAAGAGATTCATAGATTCGTATTAGCTTAGAAACAGGCAGCGCGTTCGTTAAAAATTGAAGAATGCTCGATAGACCTTTTCCGGTTATTTCCGTCAGCTGCCGAGCGAGCCCGAAAAGTATCGTGGAATTCTCGGGTCAGAACATGCAGAAGCACCTAAAAATCCTAATTTACTTTTAGACGAGCTATTTAGAGAGCCATTTTTAAGGTTTTCATTTTTGGGGAAATCTTTTAGCGAGAGCCAGTTTTAAAGAAACAGTTTTAGAAAAAAAAAAAACTGTAGATTATGCTTAAATGAAAAGATAGCGATAAAAATATATACGGCATAATCACGTTGACACACTAGTTCCTATTTGATCACCGAAATTAAAAAAAAACTAAAATGGATGACTGTTTGGGCATTCCAGCTACTGTATATGCTCTCTGCTTATCTTGACATTGTTTCCAGTCGTTAAGCACTTCTTGCCACTGGACTCGAGCAGTGCCGATTCAGGAGAGGTGTTGTTAGAGAATGCGCAACCCTTGCTTCGCAATTACTCGCGCAGGTACCCTTACATTTCTCTGGAAACTGAACGGGGGCAGTGAGCGATAGAAATGTTATATGAAAAACAAAGTGAGTCCAAAAATATGCATTCGTAATATATATATATATATATATATATATATATATATATATATATATATATATATATGTGTGTGTGTGTGTGTGTGTGTGTGTGTGAGTGTGTGAGTTTAAAATGGAGATTTACATAATTTTAAAAACATAAAATAACATTCACATTTTGAGAGTCCTTGTAGAAAAAAGAAGGATTCAGTAGCTAAGATATCAAGGCAACACGAGCTGATAATCTAAGGGCCGTTAATCATTCACCGCTCAGACCCCCTTGCCAAACTTTCACAAAAAAACACTCGTCTAACTAAAACCACTATCAATAATTTCCCCACAATTTATCTATGCCTAAACCTAAACAGGGATTCCATGAACAAAGCTTTTTTTTTTCTTAGAACTTCCCGCCTGCGGAACTTTGTTCCGTTAGCTTGCTTTCCAGCTTACAATATGGTCCTCTTCAAATCGAACGTAAACAAGTTCTTGTTGAACCGTCCCCTTAAATAATCAAATGATACAAAATTTCCGCTACTAACAATTACTACGCTATCGTCCGAACGACTACCGTGCACTCATTAACCCTTATCCTCAAGTGGCCTCGAGGTCTTGATAAGTGGTTACTCTTTGGTACAAAAAAAGACCGTAATCAAAACTTCCTCATTCAATTCAATAAGCAAATTTATATTTGATTAAAAGTTATTATCAAGAATTAATGTTCATTTGTTTATATTGTGAAAAGTTTAGTGAGAAATGTTAGCAGTAAAATAAATTAAGTTTATACATTTGTTTCAATGAGCGGACGCCATTGTGAACGAGTTAATGTTGTGCGTATGTGCGCGCGTTAGTGTTAGAGTTCGTATGCTTATGACTATATGTAGGTGCGTTAGTTGAGAAATACATTATTATAGTTTTCTTATTACCCGCAAGATGAGCAGGTCTAGCTAGAGTAAAACGATTGTTAACTACGTTTTCGACTTTGGCTCAAAAACTTTTACTGAAGGAAAAATCTAGCTATTTATACAGGGTGACCAAAAAGTCACTGAAGGGTTGAAAATCTTTGTCATTTTTCTATTCATGATTATTTTTTTTTCTCTCTATTTAAGATATTTTGCAGATAATATTTTAGAAATTAGTTATTAATGAGTATAGCATTGAACAACGTTCGCAAGTTGTGAAATTATTTTACCAAAATCAAGGGTCAATTGCTTTAACTCAAAGAGCTTATTGACGGCATTTTCATGTCATCTTAAAGAAAGACTATGTTAACAAAGCCTAAACCCTGCAAGAATTGAAAGAAAACATCAGAAAAGAAATAAGGGCATTAAATCGCAATTCAGAGATTCTACAATCTGTCACGAATACTGTTCTGGAAAGAGCACAAATGTGCGAAGCTGAAAATGGGCAACATTTAAAAGACATTATTTTTCATAAATAAAGAGTGTTTGAATTTTGTATTTTCGGTGAAAGTGCATTGAGGGACCACCCGAAGACGATCAATGCACGGTTGCCGCACTGGTTGTTCAATCTGCAAAGGGTGTTTATTCCGAAAGCCGTTCTTAACATGGGGAGGTTGGGGGTGTTTATTCCGAAAGGTATTTTCTCATTTTCAACCTCCTCGTAATCAACTTTTTAAAGGTAAATCTTCGGGTGGTCCCCAAGTGCACTTTCACCGTATTTTCTTTAATTTCCTAATGTTTTAGTCAGATTGCGTTAAAATTACAGAAATAAAGAATCTATTTAAGTTCAAAACCCTTCAATGACATTTTGGACACCCGGTACATTCGGCGCGAATCAAAATGGCGAAGTTGATAAATTTAGAGAAATGCATTTGATTGGCTTTACATGTTTTTATTTATTATTATTACTGCAGGCGAGTGTATGCGTAGAGATATGTGCGCATAAACGATTTTAAGCATTTTTATTTAGGACATCGAACTGCAAATTTCGCTCGTCACTCTAAGTAGCGAAATCCATTGGTACAACTGTTTAGTTCTGCTTTATCTTTTTTATTATTTAATAATTATCTCAATCAATTATCTTAAAGCTGAGTTAATCAACAAACGTTTTCCTAAGGTCTTTTTCTATGTATTTTACTCACATAAAATACATCCTAAAATATTCCTCCGTTTTTCCTTAAGTTTTGTTTGAAAACATATCTTGTATTTTTATTCATCTAATTAGCCGTAGTTTGCAGATAGCTCAAGTAATTCCTCTCTTATTCAGCTCTCAATATGCTATATGACATCGTTTATCTTGTACGGGTCGTCTATTACACTCTCAAATCGATTGGCTGCCTGCTCAAGTTGGAGGACCCATCACAGCGCACTTGGAGAAAGCGTCACATGCCTCATTGCAGTGACTTATATTACAATACATTGCAATCTACACTACACTGTAGAGAATCTACTGTTGATTTTATAAAAAAAAAATATGTATAATGATTTGAATTTAAGTTTAAAATTCAAAAGTCAAATATCATGCTTCAATTGTGCTTTAAACAGAAACATTCATTTTGAACGCACCCTTAGCATATAAAAGAACCTACTATTTATTTGATATACTTGACCGTACTGCTTGTGCAGCGATAATGGCTTGAATTTAAATTTGAAATGAAAACGTCAGGTATCATGGTGTAATCGTGCTTTAAACAGAATCATTCATTTCGAACGCATCCCTGTTATATGAAACAACCCAGTGCTGATTTTATATGTCGGGCCTCTTGGCTTGTGTGATAATAAAACTTCATAAATACACTTGTGATATTAAGCTGTGTTAAGTGTAAAGTTTGGTCAAAATCGCCTTTCCTTCTTTCATTGGATAATTTTGATTATCGATACTTAATGAAGACATTCGAATACAAAAACTATATAAGAGCACTGCCAGGCACAGAAAATACCTCCTTATAAAATTTCATAAAAATCGGCATAATCGCTTTCGTATCCATTGGGAACGAACTCGCATATGGAGACAAAGTTCCTTTTATATAATAATAATATATATATATATATATATATATATATATATATATATATAACTTTAGTTTCCATTTTTATTTTAACAAAATGTTAAGACTATGCGAACTATGGACCTCTTCCCATTCTTCCCTTCTACTGCATCTCCCTCTTCCTTCTTTCCTCATTCTCTTCTTCTTTCCTATTCTCTCCTATGTCTTTTCCCTTGTTTTCTTCCCTCTACTTTGACGGATCTAAATTAATACAAGTATATAGCGAGAATGGGTAGTGGGGACAGGCGAGGGGCACACTTTTCGACCACAGCAAAACCCCGAATCATATTATTAGCACCCGATAATCAAATGACCCATCTTAACACCTAAAACTAATTTCGCATAAATATTCTGAAAGGATAAAATTCGCAGCCACCCCTAAATTAAACCTGATATGCACAAGTATACTTAAGGCGTTAGATGATTTAACACTCAAGCAGATGATATCTCTTTCTGTCTTTTAATGTCCCCACCTTAACTTCTTAAACCACCACCCTATCTATTTTACTCCCACGCCCCTTTTCAATCTTGTTTCTATTTATAAATGGCCTTTACAAGAAATTGACCCGAGATCTTCATTGCAAAGTTTGCTTTCATATAAGCTGAACCGGCTGATGAGGTCTCTAGTTACTAAAACCTAGCTCACCGAAACATGCTCATGACTGTGTTGCAATATATTACTGCTTATGTAAAACCAATATATATATATATATATATATATATATATATATATATATATATATATATATATATATATGAGAGAGAGAGAGAGAGAAGGGGGGGAATACTTTCTTTTAATTTTATCTTTTTATTTTCTAATATTTAACTGGCTTTACACACATTTTCTGATTCAAGCAATTTTATATGTAATTCAACGGCTAACATGTTTCTAATATGTATATAGAAATTAGAGAGTAGTGTGGTTTCAATTAGAGAAAAATATATATTTAAAAAGGTAGAGATAAAAATGTACAATATTCAGTGTTAAATTTTGATAGTTCTACTATTTTTATACGTGTCGATTTTTGTTATTAGTAGCAATGGTTTAAATTCGGTATGATTTAACTTCCCCTAGAAGTTAGTCTCCCTTAGAACTGAATAAATACACACATACATATGAAAATTATGGAAATAATATTCGAATGTGGTGGAGAGAGGAAAAAAGAACAAACTAAAATTGTATGTTCATCAACGTTTCATCTTTATTTCCTCGGGATGATTGATAACTTCAAATCAATCATCCCGAGGAAGTTTGGAAATAAAGAAACATACAATGTTGGTTTGTTTTCTTTACATCTCTCTCCACACACACACACACACACACACACACACACATATAAGTGGAAGATTTGGTTTTAAATCAACTGAAAAAATGTAATTAAAGGAATCGTTTTTGGTATCAAAAAGTAGACACGCATTTTTCCGATTCTAATACCCCAAAAAGTTTTGATTTTTTTTATTCGGATGAATCGTCCCAACAATAATATATATATATATATATATATATATATATATATATATATATATATATATATATATACTAGAATTTCAGCCCGGCGTTGCCCGGGTGTTTGGATGTGTATGTTGAGCAAAATAAAAGTGGTAGTAGGAAGGTAGGTTCAAACCCGTACTGCGAAGGAGGAAAAGAACAGGGTAAAACCTAACGTTTATGCTGTTATGACCACCATCAAACCGGAAGCGACATTTTTTTAAAAAATTAAGGCTCGACAATCTAAAGGAGAGGATATCTTTAAAAAATATCGGCAAAAAAAGTGACCCCCTCCTGTAGAAAAGTGCCTAGTTGAAGGGGAAGATATTAATGTTTTTAGTCAATTTTTCGATATTTGTCGTATGAACGGTCGAACTTTAAAACGATACTGAACTTGGTGAAATCCGTCGCCTCTATTAAAAGTTTAAGGCAGACATATAAATAGATATACATACATACATTTATATATTGGTAACTAAAAATTTTCGATCCAAACTGATGAAAAAGTTTGCCCTATCTCTGAATACCCTTTATGTAAAATTTCAAATATTTAGACCAAAAATTGTCTGAGTAATTTGGAAGAGACCGCAGAGGTCAATTTTTTTTAACTTTGACCTCTATTATAACCCCTTAAAATTTATTGTTTTGGGCTCAAATCAAGTTATTAAGTTAGAACCTATATCTAAAATTTCAAGTGCGTAGACCACAAATTGTCGGAGGAGTTTGGTAGAGTTCTCAAAGATCAAATCGTTGAACTTTGACCCCTTAATCGACAAATTCCTAGTCAAAAACCGATCACATCGATTTTCCCAAATCTCAGTATCCTGTATATATAATTTCGAGTCTGTAGACTAGAAATTGGCAGTTATTTCGTAGGGAAATGTATACAGACACACACACAGACACTTTCACTTGTTGAGTCATTTCTCCTTGTAAACACCCCGGATATCTTAGCATTAAGTGAAACTAACCTTCACTCCTCCATACCCTCTAACCACTTTAACATGCCTGGTTATCTCCCACTCTACCGTAAGGACTCGGACAGACATATGCATGGACTTGGAGTCTATATTCGAAACACCCTCCCCCTAACTAGAGAAATAAAACTAGAATCAGAGGGCCAGGCCTTTATGTGCTTCAGACTAAATATGCAACACAATATTAGCTACTTATATTTTCTCTACCGCTCTCCCTCAAACCAAGACTGTACCCTAATAAACAAAGTCTCAGACAGCATAGATATAGCACTCTCCCTCGATACTAGCGCACAAATACATGTATTTGGTGACTTCAATGTCCACCACAGTAACTGGCTAGGATTCTCAAATCAAACAGACGTTATTGGTAGCGCCACATATAGCTTCTCTATATCTCATTCCCTATCTCAGATGGTTACATTTCCGACACGTTTCCCAGACCAGCACGATCAACATGCCTCACTTCTAGATCTCTTTCTGACAACAGTTCCCAATGACTGTACAACAAATGCCCATAGCCCACTCGGGAATGCTGATCACGCTGTGATAATGGTAGAAATCAGCCTAAATTCTCGCCCTAAAACTGAAGACCCACTACTCAAAACAACGAGGTATTACAAAAAGGCTGATTGGGAAGCCATCAGGGAGCTCATCAGAGATGCCCCATGGCAAAATATCTTTACTCTTCCAGCGGAACAGTGTTCAAATGAGACAACTGAATGGTTCAAAACTGCTATTGAAGCACATGTTCCCGCACGGAAATACTATAGCAAGCCCCACTCCCCCTAATGGTTTACTTCTGCTTGTGCAGCTGCCATTTGTCAAAGGCAGCATGCGTTCCGCAGATTCAACCGACATAAGTCCAGCTCAAATAAACAGAAGTTTATAGAAGCTAGAAATAATTGTAAGAGAGTGATAGACACAGCTAAGTCAGTTTACTCTGAAACCACCAGAAAGCGCATCGAAGCACAGAAATTAGGAACCCGGGATTTTTGGAAAATCTACAACAGCGTAGTTAATAATGGACAGTCAATTATTCCCCCACTAACAAACAATCATGAGGTTGCTTGCACGGCAACTGACAAGGCTAATCTGCTTGCCAGTCGGTTTGCCTCAAACTCCACACTGAACTCGGTACACCACTCACTCCCTGATTTTCCTCTGCGAACAGACGCCACACTTGACGACTTGAAAATCACCCCTTCTCAGGTACATGCTATTATAAAAAACCTAGACACCTCTAAAGCATGTGGACCAGATCTCATCCCGGCTGTGCTATTAAAAAAATGCTCTGCCGAGGTTGCTCCAGTTCTGTCCAAACTTTACAATAAATGCCTTAACGAATCTTGTTTTCCCGACTGCTGGAAAACCGCCTCTGTGGTACCAGTTTTCAAGAATTCTGGTGAAAGAACTGACCCACTAAATTATCGCCCCATTAGCCTCCTCCCGCTTTTCGCCAAAATATTTGAGTCCTTAGTTAATAAAGCCCTAGTCCAGCACCTAACAGCTGCTAAACTCTTGACTGACAAACAATATGGATTCAGGCAAGCCCGTTCAACAGCAGATATCTTAACTGTAGTTTCTGAACGTATATACCGTTCATTGGATAAAACAGGGGAGGGTAGAGCGGTGGCCCTTGATATATCTAAGGCTTTTGACAGGGTATGGCACGATGGTCTTCTAAGGAAAATTAGATCATATGGAATCACTGGAAGAATTCATAACGTAATTAAATCCTTCTTAAGTAATAGAAAAATCAAAGTTGTCCTCGACGGACGTACATCCAAACAATATGACATAAATGCGGGAGTGCCTCAGGGGTCTATCCTTGGACCTCTATTGTTCCTGATATTCATAAACGACCTCCCTGATAATATTGTTTCGGAGATGGGTATATTTGCCGATGACACCACTCTCTATAACAGATATGAGGGGAAAACAAATGAACACATATCCAAGAAAATGGCAGAAACACTAGAGGATGACCTCCAATCCGTAGTGGAATGGGGACAAAAATGGTTGGTCTCATTCAATGCTGCTAAGACTAAGCTTGTTTCCTTCAATAACTACAAGAAACCTTCTCTACCACCAATAGCAATGGCCAAGAACACATTGCCTGAAAGTACTTCTTTTAAACTCCTCGGCCTAACGTTTACAGGGAATATGAACTGGAATAGATACATTGAGAGCATTGCCAAGGCTGCTGCAAGGAAGGTTGGCTCCCTCTACCGTGCTAGAAAACTACTTACGCCTGCCAGTATCCTATACCTCTATAAGGCAACCATTCGCCCATGTATGGAGTACTGTTGTCACATCTGGGCTGGTGCATCTGCTGCTTGTCTCTCGCTCCTGGACAGGGTTCAAAAAAGAGTCGCCAACCTGATAGGTCCTGAACTGTCATCTGGGCTTCAACCTCTGTCCCATCGACGAGATGTTGCATCCCTCTGCCTGTTCTACAAATACTTTAATGGTGAATGCTCTGACGAACTGCAAACACTTGTACCTCCCCGACGTAACTACCCCCGACAAACCCGACAAGCTACTAAGTCTCATCCCTTTACAGTGGAGATCCCTAGGTGCAAGAAAGCCTTTTACTCCAATAGTTTCTTCCCCAGAACTGCGGGTCTTTGGAACTCCCTTCCGGGATTCTGCTTTCCCAACTGCAATGATATGCAGAAGTTCAAGTGTAATGTGAACAAACATCTTTCTACTCTTCTCCCTTCATAATGACCCCGCTAATTAATTCCCTAATAGTAGCCCCCTGCTTCTAAGTGGCACTGTGCCTTGTTTGGGGTGAAAATTGAATAAAAAAAAAAAAAAATAAAAAAAAATATATATATATATATATAACATTTTTAGTCATTCAATGAATTAAAAAATTTATGACGTGAAATGTTTGAGTTTCAGATCAAAAGATTTTTATTATTCTGTGTAAGACAAAGAATACGTTAGAAATATTTTAACTCCTTATCCTATAGGATTTCGATGTCTACCATCTCTTCAGAGGAGAAAATGTTAGCAAATAGTTATAATGGTTTACACTTTATTTGCTAAAGTCAGTAAGACATGGAAAAGCACACAATTTTATTCTGAAGATTATATATATATATATATATATATATATATATATATATAAATTATTCAATCATCATACAGGCCCTAACTGCCGTTGTATTGATTGATTTCATTGGTCAGGTTTGACCATGTCACGTGTCTTTGGCGCGAAATTATGTTTCCTTTTTCGGATTTTCAATACCTTCCTAGACTAGCAATAAAGAAGGCCTCATTTTTTATTATGTCTCCAATAATGAGACTTTGAGCAATCAATATAGTGCCTTCTTGGCTTCTGATCTCAGCCGTTGATGAAGAAAAGAACATTTGTGAATGCCTGGGTGTCGGGCTCTCTTATAAGACAATATGTCTTCAACTACATTATGAATTATTATGGATTTTTTTATTCGGTATGCAGCCAGTGTGTGTTGCGACCCACACTTTGGGGCCCTGAGGTCCTATGAAAAAACGGCGAATCTCATACTTTACCTGCAGCAGACTTAGACAACATCGCAGACTGTAAAAGGACTTACTATGGCTTCATGGAAGCGAACTACCCGCTCCAACATTGGACGCAAGATTCCATAGTCCTTGAGCCCCTGCAGGGGCATAGGCAATCTACAACTTTTGTAGATGTTTTTGTAGCGAGGAGGTGGGGGTGCTGGCCCAACGCCCAACCTTCCCAGAAGGTACATACAGTACCTAGCCTTTCCAAATGGTTACCCATCTGGTACTGGCCAGGCTCAAAATTGCTTAACTTCGGTGATCTGGCGAGAACCGGTGTGTCAACGTGATTGTGCCGTACAGAAGGCAAGATAGGGTGCATTATTTTGCAACAATTCTATGCTAAATTTTAAAGGTAGGGTTTGTTGTTTGTGATTGTATCAGTTCTTGCCTTCAACTGAGAGCATCAATCATGCTAGATAAAATTACCATCTTGTCTCTATATATATACATATATATATATATATATGCATATATATATATATATATATATATGCATATATATATATATATATATATATATATGCATATATATATATATATATATATATATATATATATGCATATATATATATATATATATATATGCATATATATATATATATATATATATATATATATATATATATATATATGCATATATATATATATATATGCATATATATATATATATATATATGCATATATATATATATATATATATGCATATATATATATATATATATATATATATATGCATATATATATATATATATATATATATATATATGCATATATATATATATGCATATATATATATATATATATGCATATATATATATATATATATGCATATATATATATATATGCATATATATATATATATATATGCATATATATATATATATATGCATATATATATATATATGCATATATATATATATATATATGCATATATATATATATATATATATATATATATATATATATATATATATATATATATATATATATATACATGCATATGCATATCACAGGAGGAATAAATGTAACATTCGTTTCAAATTTTACTGTTTTCTCTTTGGAATGTGTAGTATGGGTTCGCTGGCACATCTCTATAAATAGTAAAATTTACAAAACAAAGTCAATGTGTCTATATTACTTCCAGTGTTGTTGAGAATACATACTCCATAATTCAAAGTAATAAATGAAATAATTCAGGATTGTATCAAGTACATACATATTAAGTGAGTATACCGATCCTTTAAAAAAAAGATCTATTACTTAATATAACTCAAAATTGTAGTGCAATTCTTTCTCTATCAAATTTCCCTTTTCTTTTTAGGAACTTTTTAAGATGAGGCTTCATAATTTGTGTATTCATTCTTTTTGCAGACTTTTAGCCTCATATTCATAGTTGTTTCTTTTTTTTCGCTGGTCACCACTTATCAAGGCCCGGAAGCCACTCAGGGATAAGGGTTATTGCAAGTACAGTACGTTAGTGTGGAGATTTGATGAAGTGTTTACTTAAGGGGGCGGTTCATTACGAATTTGTTAACGTTGGACCTGAAGACTTCCACGCCACAGCCAGGTGGGAAGCAGGCAGACGGAACAGAGTTCCACAGGCGTGCAGTTCCAAGAAAGAAGCTTTGCTCACGGAATCCACGTTTTGATTTAGGCACAGACAAAGAGTGGGGGAAATTGTTCTTGTTTCACCAAGTTCCGTCCAACTGATCCTCTGGCTTTCTTCAGATGATTATCTGCGACAAGATAGGAATGCTGAGTCTTGCAACAGTATCCCCAGTAATTGCTGCCTTTAATAGTTGTCTCACAACCAATTCTCTGGCATAATTGGTTAGGAATGAACTGCTATCTTCAGACAATACTGACCTAGAACTGTAGAGACTCAACACATCTAGCTATTGTGCCACAGGCCCTGTAAGGCAGTACTTATTGGAGATACAGTTAAAAGACTCAGCATTCCTTGTTAAAGTTTACAAAAACATAATGAACTCATGTTACTCACCGCGTAGCCTAAAATATATCTTCCAAAATTTGTAATGATGCATTCATTAGTTTACAAGATAATGCTGTACATAAGAATACCCATGTTGTATTTCTCTTAGTCTGTCTGTCTATCTATTTGTTCCACTTTTTCTCAAAAACTGCCAGGCTGATCTAGCTACAATTTTTTATGGATCTTTGTTGTGATACGGTGCAGCGAACTAAGTACGATGGCATTCATTTGGTGCATAGTTAGGGATTAACAGGAATTAATCACCACAGTACCAAATTTACTCTTGAGGTTTTGTTGGAAACTACCGAGTCGATTTGGCCAAAATTCTGTATGACTGTTGTTATGAGGTGTAGCGAACTATGAATTATGGTACCCATTCGGTGTACAGGTAGAGAGTTATAGAGATAAATAGAGATTATTATTTCATGCAAAAATTAGTTCAAATTTAACCATCAATCTAGGATAAAGCACACATTCTAAGTCAGTAGGCAATAACTTCTGTCAGTTTTTAACAATCAAGTATATATATATATATATATATATGTGTGTGTGTGTATGTGTGTGTACTAGAACTTGTCTGTCGAAATGTTACATAATTATGCATAATCGAAAATATAAAACGAATCATCTAATAAGAAAAAAAACGAATGGTGAATTAATGTAGGAATATGCAAATTAATCATCCATTTTGAAGTCATACGCATATCCGTGACTGAATATATTAAGTTGTTTTTGAATGAAAGTGAATTTTTCATAATAATGTCAGCGTGACAAATAACCCTATTTTATATGTATACTTGTTGACTCGTGTCTCGCATTGCCAACGAAATTAGATTAACTTAGGAAATTCCATACCCAACATTAAACGATCCAGAAGGAACACATACCCCACAATGTTAAAAGTATATCCAAATAATTTTATTTTAGGTTAATGTTAGCTAGTGTTTTGCACAAGCTGCTGAAACACTTGTCGCTGTAGAGACCTATCTTATTCATGTGACTTTGCTTGTGTGTATTGATTTATGACGGTAACTTGAACAGTAGAAAATTTTAGGTTTACCGTATATACTTGTGTACAAGTCGAATTTCTGGGAGACGATTTTAAGGTTATTTTAAGGGGGAGTCGACTTATACATAGGTAATGTTTTTTGAAATGCTGTTAAAGAGCGACTCAGCGCTCGATCATAGCACAGAAAACGCTATTTTGTTTGCGCACGGTATATACCGGCAATCCTAGTAATTAATCGCACCCCACTGCAGTGTGTTTGCCAGCATGTAAGCACGTGGCGTTTTTCAGTGAGAGGCTTAATAATAATTGCAATATTCACTCTCTAGACGTGGCCATAAGCCTAAGTTCTGTATGATGTATTCGGTGATGATATGACGGTTTTTTTAGTAGGTTAGAAAATGTAGTGTTTACGATATGTCGTTCTCACCTAAGTTCAATAAGTTTTAGCCATTAAATGAGAGCTATTTAATGAAACCATTTAATGCCACTTAACGCACGCATTCACATTATTACGGTATATTACGGCTCGTGCAATGTATGCGTTTATGTTTTTATGGTACGTGATATAAATTATGTCTAAAAAACAGTAACTGCGCTTTGTATCTACAACATGTCATTGATAAGAATATCTGATTATCAATATTTGTGTTCGTTGCATGTAAGTATGCAGTGGGTTGGTTCTATATATGGAAATCGAATAGAACATACTCGTATAAAAGCACGTATTATCGCTCACGGATACCGAGAAATAATTTATAATGTGCCTTACAATTAAAAAAAAACACCAAAAAGGAAGCTATCTGTGCAAGAAAGAGCTATGAAGCGCAATATTTACCTTGTCTAGAATCTACAGTCGACTTACACACAGGTAATACCTAACATGATACAATTTTTGGTCTTAAAATGCACATCGACTTATATACAAGTATATATGGTAATCAGATGAAGCCGTACTTTGTCTTTGGCCTTCTTTTCTTAACCAATTGAAATATTCTAAATTTTTGTTACTGCACAAGAAAAACAAAAAATCTACCCTTCTAATTGTTGGATGGATGGGTATAATGGACGGCTCACCGATTTCTTTTATTTCTTTCCAACTCAAAGTTATTCCTATGCTATCCGTACCGGAGTTAAGAGCTTTGGAAAGTGCTATAATTTAACTTGCTAAATCCTTTATAACAAAATCGTTTCATCTACTTGTGAAAAAAAGAACTTTGGTTTCGAAAACATCAACAAAAATTAGAATTGAGGCATTACCAAGATAATTACCAAAACTCAAATACTTTCGAAGGTAGGGTATAATGGGTCACCTCAGATATTTGTTGTAGGTGCACTAATTCGGCTCAATCTTGGCAAAAATAGTCAGTATTTAGAGAATACTAACCTAGGTGCCCCGCGTTGCACGAGTGTTTGTAGGTGTGTGCTAAACCAACCCCCCCCAAAAAAAAACAAAAATGTTGTAGTAGGCAGGCAGGCAGGCTCGAACCCGATACGTGAAGGTGGAAAAGAAAGTGGAGGTATGTGTAAGGGTGTTGGTTGAGTCACCCCCCCCCCCAAAAAAAAAATGGAAAATTGCGAGCGTAAAAAAAAAGTTGTAGTAGTAGGCAGACTTAAACCCATACTATGAAGGAGGAAGGGAAAGTGAAAAAAAAAAACAATAAAAAACCTGACGCGTTAGCTGTTACGCCCATCGCCAAACCGGAAGTGACGTGACGTAGGTTTAAAGTAAGGCTAGACAATCGAAAAGAGGCGATGACTTTCGAAAATATCCGCGAAAAAAGCGACCCTCCACTGTAGAAAAGTGACTAGTTGAAGGTGAAGGAATTGATGTCTTTGGCCAATTTTTTTTAGATATTTGTCGTCCGAAGGGTCGAGCTGCAAAATGATACTGATCTCGTGAAAATCTGTTGCCTCTGTCGAAAGTTTTTGTGAGACATACATACATACATACATTTAAACAGATAGATGAGATTTATATTATAGATGGAATGATACAAAGAATTGTTTATGTGAAAGTTGCTTGAGAGAACTTGTTTATTTTGGTTACATATTCATGATAGTCTATATCATTAAAATTATGGAGATGTTCTGGATTTTTCCTGTCTCCTTAGTAGTTATACTCATAAATATCTAGAAGTACCTGTTGTTCACGTTGAAACTGCTCATCACTTTTTCTTTTGACAAAGTTATTTTTTTAGGATACATAATGGTGACTTATACGTTACCACCTAAATCCTATTTATGTATATATTTTAGATTTTTGTTAAATTCTGTGAGTGACAAAAAACAAAAAAAAAAAAAAAAAAAAAAAAACAGAACTCTCCCCTAAAAAATAGTTTCTTCAGTATTATTATTATTGTACAATAAAATACTAACAGTTGTTGAAAGTTAATAATAGGTTATGTTTTTAGTTTCATAAAAACTGTTAAAAGTTAGTAAACGAATTTTTGTTTGTTATTAGTTTTAAAAAGACTCGTAAAAGTTAAGTGCTTATCTGTTTTGCTTTAATAAAAAAGTAAAACAATTAAATATTTTGCAAGCGACTTTCTTTGTTTTTTTTTGTTAAAAACAGACCCTTAAACGTTATTAATCAACTTTGCGTTAATAATTTGCCTTGTTTGTTTTAGTAAAAAAAGTTTTTCCTATTTTTTCTTAGTTTTTAAAATCCTTAAAAGTTACTAATTTCTGTTTATTTTAATACAAACAAAACAGTCGAAGGCTTCGTTAAGAGATTGTCTGTTTCATGTTTAGTTTTGGTTTTGTTTTTATTTAAAAATAAACATTGGTTTCAAAATGTCCTTAAAAATTAGTAACTGATAATCTGTTTTACAAGGTACCTTAAATAAGTTTTCAGACATCTTTTTGTGCAGGCATTTAAAATTGTTGTAGACTTCTGAAAATTCAGTATGATATTGCCATACAGCTTATAAGATGATTGACCAATTTTTATGATTTTAGGTTCAAATGAACAGCTACAATAACAATTGGAATACACCCTATTAATGCCTTGCTCACTGTGACTTTTTAATATTCCCTAAGCTCAAGGAAAACCTTAAAGTCTGTCACTGCGAGACAACTGAGGAGAAAAAAGAGGCTGTGACAAGGATCATTGACACGTTAACACAAGAGGATTCCATGAGGCATTCGAGAAGTTGTAGGAACCATATAGCAAGTGTATTGCAGCTGGAGGAGATTACTTCGAAAGAAACTAGAATTTCATGTGTGTACTATTAATGAATGTACCCATGCGGAAAAAGTCTGGAAACTGATTTAAGGCACCTCAGAGTATGACAAGTTTCAAGAAAAAATACACGATTAAACCCGGTTCTCCAACTTCCAACATAGACTCCTACTACCATGTCTCCTTCTCCAACATCAGGGGTCTACGTTCTAACCTTCCAGAGGTTGAAACCCAATTACAGGAGACTAAACAAGACCTTTTATTTTTAAGTGAAACTGGCATTGGACAGGCTATTTCCCTAGAAGAGTTCGCAATTAAAGGATACTCTAACTTAACTTTTAAATCTGACCCCTAAGATGGCCATGGGCATGGAATTTGTGCCTATATTAGGGATAACTTTCCATGTGGTAGGGACATCTCCAGGGAAGATCCTAACTTACCCTATATGTGCTTCCGGGTTGCTTTAGCTCACACTACGGCATTTATATTTACTCTCTATCGCCCCCATAACAGCGGAGTTACTATCTTTCAAAGCATATCTAAGAAAATTGACCAAGTCTTATCTGCTTATCCTTCAGCTAACATTCACGTATGTGGTGACTTCAATGTTCACAACGTCGAATGGTTGACCCACTCTAACAAGACCGATGATGAGGGAAGGTTCTGTCATGATTTCTCCATTGCCTATGACCTCACTCAGATTGTTCAGGAACCCACCCGTGTGCCCGACAATGATGGCCAGTATGCGAGCATACTAGACCTTTTTCTCACAACTTGCCCTGAACTATGTTCAGTTTCTGTTCTGTCACCTCTTGGCTCTTCCGATCACTCTGTTGTATCAATTAAGATAAAAATGAAATTTAATAAGTCCCCAGACGTACCTCTCCATCGTACAGTATATCGATACACTAAGGCTGACTGGGATAGCTTCCGTACATTTATATCTGATCTACCTCTGCATTCCATGTTTAAAAAGGATGTGTCCTCTATAGTATTAGACCTGACGGAATGTTTAATTGTAGGTATTGACCGTTTCATACACTCGAAAAAGTTTCAGCAAAAACCTAACAGCCAGCCATGGTTCTCTCCAGAATGTGCTGCTGCCATTGTGCACAGAAATCACTTTTTCCACTGTTTCCAACGTAATAGATGTATGAAAACTAAAGCCGCTTTCAGGACTGCCAGCAACCATTGTAAGAAAGTAATAAAGAATGCAAGAGAGTTGTATGCTCTATCTGTTAAGTCCAAAGTAGCTGAGCAGCGGCTTGGTTCCCACCAGTTTTGGCAAATAGCAAACAGAATCCTGAACAGAAGCGTGTGCTCCATCCCAACTATTATCAATGGACCTGAGGTAATCTCGTCAGCATCAGACAAAGCCAAACTCTTTGTCAAGAACTTCGCAGCTAATTCTACCCTTTGCGATCAAGGCTGCCAATCCCCAATATTCCCTCCTGTATCAGAAAACACGCTATGTGATATACGTATATCTGTACGTGATGTTGCCAAGCTAATCAAAAACCTTGATTCCAGTAAAGCAACTGGCCCTGACGGTATTCCAATTATAGTACTCAAAAAACTTCAACCTGAACTAGCGCCCATACTTACAAAACTGTTTAAACGTTGTCTTAAGGAGAATAGTTTCCCATCTCCCTGGAAAATTTCATCAGTATGCCCTGTATTTAAGAATTCAGGTGATCGCTCATCCCCCTCTCAGTACAGGCCAATAAGTCTCCTGTGCGTCATGAGTAAGTTGCTGGAATCTGTATTAAATACAGAAGTAATCAACCATCTCAACAAAAATAACCTTCTTAGTGACACTCAATATGGTTTCCGTTCTGCTAGATCTACAGCAGATGTGCTTACAGTTATATCTCATAGGATTAGCAAATCTCCCGACGGAGGCAACCTTTCTAGGGCAATTGCTCTTGACATATCTAAGGCCTTTGATAGGGTATGGCATAAAGGTTTACTTCATAAGATCTCTAGCTATGGTATTGCTGGAAATGTCTTCTCAATTATTAAATCATTTCTTTCTGATAGGTTCATAAGAGTAGTAGTTGAGGGGCAAAAACCAGAAACTCACAGTATTAATGCCGGTGTCCCTCAGGGGTCCATCCTGGGCCCAACTCTTTTCCTGATCTACATTAATGATCTTCCAAATCACATCCTTGCATCGTTTGTAGACATCTATGCTGACGACACTACCATTTATGGTAGCACATCTAAGACACTAAACGACCAGGTTCTCTCCAATTCTCTCTTCTCTGATCTTGAGCACGTAGTACAATGGGGTAAAGAATGGCTGGTTACTTTTAATGCATCTAAAACCAAGAGTCTCTCTTTACATCATCAACATTCTGATCCACATCTGACATCAATTGAAATGAATGGCTCTCGTCTTCAGGAGGCCTCAAGTTTTGACAAGCTTCTTGGCTTGACCATTACTCCTGATCTTAAATGGAACACGTACATCAAATCTGTTGCCAAGGCCGCTGGAAAAATGGTGGGATCTTTCTATCGATCTGGTAGATATCTCACTGCTGATGCTATTCTCTATCTATATAAGAGCCAGGTACGTCCAAGGATGGAATACTGTTGCCACATCTGGGCAGGAGCTGCTAGAAAGGACTTGTCCTGCCTTGATAGAGTTCAAAATAGACTTTGTAGCCTCGTAGGAGATGTCCTTTTCTCTTCCTTGCAACCTCTATCTCACAGAAGAGATGTTGCGAGTTTGTCTCTGATGTATCGTTATTTTCATGGAAAGTGTTCGAATGAGCTTCAATCTATGGTCTCCCCTCGACAAACTTTCACAAGAAACACTCGTCTAGCTGTAAACACTATCAATAATTCCCCCCACTCTTTATCTGTGCCTAAACCTAAACGTAGATTCCATGAACAAAGCTTCTTTCTTAGAACTGCACGCCTGTGGAATTGTCTTCCGTTTTCCTGCTTTCCGGCTGACTACAATATGGTTGTCTTCAAGTCTAACGTAAATAAGTTCTTGATGAGCCGTTCCATATAAGTTATCAACTTTACCAAATTTTCATTACTAATGATTACTATAATGTCCAATTTCTACTGTACACTCTTTAACCCTTATCCTTGAGTGGCCTCTTGGCCTTGATAATGTGGTGATGCCTATGTAAAAAAAAACAAAAAAACAAAACACATTTGGATTATTCGGACTAGTGTTCTTAGCTTAAGTATCATTTTTACAAGGGTTCGGGCAATGTAACCTCCGACCTTCTCCAGGTGTATCTTGTCGAACCCGGAAAGCTTTCTGCCTAACTCCAGAATCTGCACGGAATTTCAAATAGAACCCTTTATTAGAAGAGGGGGTAGAATCTTCATTCCATAAACTATTACTGGGTAGAAACCCTAAGTAATTCGCAATTGTATTTTTTAGTGTCTTCAAATGAGTGTATCTTACGACTGAATTTTACCAAGTACTTTAACCACTATGTTATAATATTAGATTTGGTGACGTCTGATTCGATGAGTGAATTCTGAACCGAGGCTCCATTACCATTAAAATTTAAAGGGAAGTAACTCTTAATCGCCTGATCAACAGAATAAAAAGATTAACGTCTTCCTTAATTCAATATTGAAACTTTACAATTAGACATTTGTGCCCGGCCTCTGCTACTGTTAACTCTTAACAACCAAGAGTTTATCAAAGAAAATGGTGACAGAGGCAAATCTTGCTTCTTAATTATTTCACATCGCTGCATTGATTTGGACGTTTATTGCTTCATTAACTTTCTACAGAATCATAGTCAGGTGTCGATCTATTTGCTAATTAATCTTTACGTTGGTAAGCTGCCAAGAGATATCTCTAGAACAACTGCAGAAATCATGTCTTTATCTTACAAAAGTCTTTTAAATTCCACAAATCTGATTACGTAAAGGTTGATGAGTACAGTAGTCAAAAATGAAATAAAGATTTTTTTTTCTCGTGTATCAATGTCCCTGTTGAGCGATTTCACCACACAGTGATCATATTGATTCAGTCTGTCCCCTAAGGAACTTCTTTAGCACCTTTGGGAATCAAGTTCAGTCAGTAGAGAACACCAGACAATTACCAAAGAAAGACCTTTCTCCTTTTTCTCCTGTCCCCGTCCACTGGACACTCCAGTATCGACGATCTTCATCTGAAGATAACTGCTGGTCGACCTTTGACAGCCAAAGAATTTTCAACTCTTCTTTTTTCTTACTCAGACATTGTCCAACTTTCTGCCAGCTGAAATAAACCTTTTCGTTTTTGAAAGAGGTTTTGTTTTCTATTCTGTGCTATTGATTTTGACTATTGATTAATATACACAGGTTCATTAAGCATTCCTAAATGAGTTTTTTTTTTACATTCGATATTCAAGAAAAGCAATAGGTTCTTGTATGGCAAATATTTTTTAAAAATAGAGAAACAGCGCCATTACTGACCAGCAGAGTATTACCAATATAGACCAAGGAAAAAGTCTTATCAGGCATGTATACACAATGTGACGATGTATGAAAGTAAAATCTGGTCAGTGGGTTGAGGACATTGGTTGCATGGAGAGAAATTATATAAGAATGATACAATGAAAGTGTAATGAGAGTATACAAAACAGGCTTAGAGCTGATGACCCCAGAGGTATATTAGATCTGAACAGTATAGGAAGCTCTGCGAAGAAGAGATTTCGATGGTAGTTATGCCAGTTGCACTTACTCTAGGCAGACTGAACTGGCTTACTCCAAAGAAGAGAGTGTCAAGGGAATTTTAAATTCACAAACGGTCATTAGTGGCATGTAAACTGTGTCAATTGCTTTATTGCAGATTAGTATTCACTAAATATAGTCATACAAAGGTTAGTTATTTCCAAAATTTTATTCAAATCCATGCGATATTCACGAAGTTATGACATTTTATTTTATCATCAAGTAATTTATGCTGTCCATCACTTTATTGCAGGTCTTTTAAAATGCCCCCAAAAGGGGCGATTAACGGTTATCGAAAAAGAAAAGATTGTTGCTGGACTCGAACAAGGATTGTTTATCAAAGATTTAGCTATGGAGCTGGAAAGGGATCCAAGAACTTTAGCTTCATTCGTGAACAACTCCAACACCAAATCCAGAAAGGATAAGCGGATCATTGTGATATTTGGAAATTTCGTAGGGAAGTCAACCGAAACCCAAACAGCACCATTGCTTCCAAGATCTAGGCAAGTCCGATGTAATGTGTTGAATGAGATGGCAAGGAACATCAGAACTATTCCATTATGCAAACAACATAGGGAAAAATTAAATACTTAGGCACAGAATTACATGAAAATGGATTCCCAACGTGTCCTATTTACAGATGAAACCCGTGTTACTGTTGACAGTCTGGATGGATGGGCCAAAGTTTGGAATTCGAAAAGAACTCCAACCCCTTACAGAGTTCATCGCCAATGAGGAGGTGGAGTCATGTTTTGGGTGGGAATCATTAGGGATAAGTTGATTGGACCATTCCGAGTTGCAGAAGGTGTAAAACTTACCAGCAATGTGTACACCGTCTTTTTGGATAAACATTTGTCATCTTTGGCTACCATTGTCACGTCACTTTCAGATGATTTTTTATGCATGGCAACGCACCATCTCATTCTGTTATGGCGACTGCAGCCTCCCTTGAATCTACGGGCTTCTTTGGAGAAACTATCATGACCTGACCACCGTGTCCTCCAGGCAATAACCCCATTGAATATCTCTGGTCAATATTAAAAAGAGAAGGAGGAGCGCCATTTACTTCAAAGAATGCCTTATAGAGAACCTAGTTGATATTGCTAGAGCCATAACTCCTTTTTGAAATCAAACAATTGACTTCCCTGGGGTACAAAAGGTTGTTTTAAGTTATTAAAAAAATGGTGAATATGTCGATAAATAATTCATTTATTTGAGGCTTAGCACCTAGGATGTGCTTTTTCTCATTATTCTTTGACAGAAAAATATAATAAAAAATAAAGTTTGCATAAGATATTGTATTTTTGCCCTAAAACAACATTTTAAGAAACCTGCAATAAAGCGATGGACAGTGGAAATTCCACGATAAAGAATAAAATGTCATAACTTTGTGAATATTGCATGAATTTGAATAAAATTTTGGCAAATAATTAAATTTAAAGCAGTCATTTGATGATATAATTTTCATTTTGTTGTGATGTATATTTAGTGAAATATTGATATTTTACTAATCTGCAATAAAGCGATTGATGCAATTTATATCATGGTCAGGAGGAATGACAACATTAGAATTTTGCATTTCTTGCAGGGAAGTGACCAGGCTCAAATTCCCTTAAATTTGGTGATCTAATGAGAACCAGTGTCAACGTGTTTATGCCGTATGAATCTTAATATTTAATTGCAAAAAGTTACAAAATATGGCAAACGAAGAAAAGGGAATGGAGAGAACTGTTATTATCTTAACTTTATTTTACTAAGGGTCATCACTTATCAAGGCCCAGGGGCAATTTGATGATGAAGTTTAAAGAGATAGTCAATTGTATGATATACAACATGAAGAGAGGACTGTAAACGATGGGTGGAATAGGCAGAAATTATTCAATCGGAAAAGCAATACCTCCATTCAGTCTCAAGAGACAATGGACAGTTCTATAAGGGTGGCTGTGCGTATAATTGTGAGGCAAGGGTTGCACAATCTCCAACCACACCTCTTCTGAGTCGGCACTGCTTAAGTTCAGTGGCAAGGAGATGCTTAAAACTGATTGGAAACAATGCTGAGATAAGTGGAAAGTACATACAGCACCTAGAATTAAAAAATGGTAACCCATTCTAGTACTGACCAGGCTCAACGTTGCTTAACTTCGGTAATCTGACGGGAATTGTGATTATACTGTATGGCAAGAGGAAAACTCAGCAAGTATTTGTTAACATTAGTCTTGAAGGCAGTCATGTTGTAGTCAGTTAAGAAACAGGCCCATCATATTTTGTTTCACAGATAAGAAGTTTTAAGAAAGAAACTGTTCAAGGATGTCCCGTTTGATTTTAGAAACACAAAACGAGAAAGTAATATTCTTTGCTCTGGTTGCTAGTAATGCTTTACAGGAGAAATCAGAGATTGGAGCTCAGTCTATTGATAGAGTTTTGAGAAAGGGGCTGCAAGGAGGCGAAATATATCATCCTCTGACAATATCCAGCATCATAATACCTTAATCATCTTAAACATTTATTTGAGAATCACCACCAAAACAAATTCGCCTAATGAATTACCTACATTTTTTTTTTTTAACTTGGAGGGTCATCACCGATCAAGGCCCAGAGACCACTCAAGAATAAGGGTTAAGTGTTAGATAGATGGTGAGACAAGATGAGACACGGTGGAGCTTTGGTAAAAACATTTGTATAATATGTAGTGGGGATTAAAAGTAAAGTGGTTGATTATAGTAAAGGATGACCTAAAGGCTCCCTTAAACAAGGGTCAAATATTACTCCATCTACCCTTGATCCTCACCTTATAATGCTCAATGTTTAGCAAGGGGCATCAAGTATCATTTTTTTAAGTTTTTAGTATGACTCAACCGAGAATTGAATGCTTGTCTCTCAGCTCATTAGCACTCTTACCATTATGCCAACAGGTGATTCGGGCATAAAAATGTATATAATAATAATAAAAAAGAGTTGGTATATGATCTTCCATTTTCTAAATGTGTCGAATAATTTGATTTGCCATTTAAATGTGGGATTTATAAGTCTTTTGTTTACAATAAACTGCTTTGCCCAACAGCAAGAGCCGATCGGCAGCTCTAATAAATCAACAGTCACTAAATGAGGAACGAAAAGAGGAATGATCAAAAACAAAGTGTGGAAGGCAAAAATAAATATTTTAAGAATTTAAATAAATATATGATTTTGCTATCATGTCAATTAAACTTATACTTTAATGTTACGTCTTTGATATGTTAGTTGAAAGAACATCTCTAAAAGAAACAAGTTACTAAAAGCAAGAATCCTAGTCTGTCGTATGACAGCATATCTTCTCCATATTGTTTAAAGTATTCTTGAAAAAAACGTTGATAACTCAAAAACTAGATTTAAATTTAGCATGTTGGTTATTGTTATCAAAAAGCATCAGTCATAATCTAATTTGCTAATCCATTAAAATTCCTACCATACTCAAATTTTCAAGTCAATATAATATAAAAGGCGGGACGTCATTGGCTGTAATATGGGCCTAATAATGAGTCTCTACAATTAAGAGAACCTAAATTATCACCAAAGGTCTTATTTTAACTTTTTCCATGACTTTGATATATGTATCCCAAAATTAAATCAGATCTTAATTAGAGGATGACCGATATTTTGACAAAGTTTGGTGATGATTGGTCAAGCAATGCAGACTGTAGGCTGTATACAGACAAACATAGTTACAAATTCGACCAAATATATAACTTCTTAGTGGAGTTAATGAACCCTCTGGCTTTAATTAGGTATTTTAAAATCTGATTATCCAAACATTTTGTTTAAGAATAATCATTTTTTTAAAAAGTTTCTTCTGTTTCTTTCAATTTATTTCAAGCCTTCCAGTCTCAGAATAGAACAGAAAACAATGGTTCGCAAACAATAGAATGATTTCGAAAATGGTTTTTATAACTGAATAATGATACTTTTAAATTGGTTACACAAAGATAATACAATTCAGCTAACTTAATTATAAACTTGACAATGTTTAACCCCCCCCCCCCAAGAAAAACTGCTATGTCTGCAGAGCATTATATAAGACAGATAATAAAACAACAGTCAATCAATTTTAAGGTCAACAGGGTCTGTTCTAGTACGTCTCTAGGGTGGGGAAGAAACCCTCCACAGCGAAAAATATTTAATAACATGCGAGTATGATGACATCTTTATTGTAAATCACTTTTCCCTTCTTCGCTGGAAAAATAGATCACTCTACCGCTCCAAAAGGTATCTCACAGCCCATGCAATGCTCTATCTGTATAAGAGCCAAGTTTGTCCTAAGATGGAGTACTCTTGCCACATCTGGACAGGAGCTGCTCGGTACTCACTATCCAGCTTTGATAGAATTCAAAACCAGCTTTGAAATCTAGTAGGTAATGCCCTTTTCTCTTCCATTCAACCTCTTTCCCACAGAAGAGACGTTGCAAGCCTGTCTTTGCTCTGTCATTATTTTCAGTGTTTAACTGAACTTCGATCTATTGTTCCTCCTTACCAAACTTGCACGAAAAAACACTCGACTACCTACAACCGCTATATATGATTTCCCTTACTCTCTATCTGTGCCTAAATCTAAACATAGATTCCATGAATTCTTTACCAGAACTGCCCGCCTGTTGAACACTGTTCTGCTGGCCTGCTTCCCAGTTGACTACAACATGGTAACCTTCAAATCCAATGTAAACAAGTGCTTGTTCAGCCGTCCCAATAAATAATCAAATTCTACCCAACTTACACCATTAACGATTATTTTACTACTACCTTACATTCATTAACCCTTATCCTCGAGTGACCTGCGGGCCTTAATAAGTGATGACTCCCAAGTAAAATATACAAACAAAAAGAGTCCTCTTTTGTCCCTATCTTTAAAAAAAATGTTGGTCATCGGTCTAATCCAACTATGTATCTTCCTTTTTCCTTGTTATAAGCAAAGGTTTTGAAATGATAAGCAATGGGAAGCTTGTTGATTTTCTGAAAAATCTGGGTCTCTTTACTGATATTCAGTATGGCTTTCATGATTTTTGTTCGACTGCTGATCTTTTTACTTCTATCGACTCATGAATGATTCAGAAGAGGATAGGGCCACTGAATTCGACATTTAAAAAGCATTCAATGGAGTGTTGTATTCTGGTCTTTTACATAAACGTCGAAGTTATGGTATTGGTGGTAAAGTTCTTGGCATAATTAGGTCTTTTCTTTCTGAATGAAGCTTGCGAATGCGTCTCTTTATTTTTTTCCCCCTATCAAAGCTAGTGTTCCTCAGGACTCTATTCTAGGCCTCACTCTGCTTTTTTTTCTATATCAATGATCTTTCAGAGAATATTGCTCCAAAGATTAACATTTATGCTGATGATACCATCCTCTAATTTCTGGCTCTGCTCTTGATAGTATCACATACACACCCAGAGCCCAACTGATATCTACGAAATCTGTCAGAGTTGGTATTTTCTGTGTTTTCAGTTTGTTTATTTTGTGAGCCATTGCCTACCTCGCTCAGCAGCCACCAATATGAGAGACGACGATACAGCTAAAAAGAGAAGATGAAACAAAAGAAAATCACGGGACAACACTGAAGTCGGCAATTGTTGTTGAGCAAGAAAGAGCATGTGGTTGATGATGGATCCAAGCTTGAAGTCCTGGCAAGAATTGTACAGATAAAAGCAGCACTAGAAACAATGTTATTTCTTTATTTGTACTAAGAGTCACCACTTATCAAGGCTTAGATGCCATGAGGATAAGGGTTAATGAGTTTTAGGTAGGCTTTCAGGCAACACCATGGTGATTGGTAATAATTGTGATGATTGGATTATTTAAGAAGGCGACACAACAAAAATTCATGTTCTAGTCAGCTGGGAAGCAGTCTCAGGACATTGTGTTCCACAGACAGACAGTTTCAGAAAAAAACTTTTCTCATGAAAGTTTTGTTTAGTTTAGTTCCAAGTAAATGTGTATGTAGGTAGAGAGAAAGAGAGAGAAAAATGGAAACTATTGGCAGTGGTTGTAGCTAGACGAGTTTTATTATGAATGTTTTATAGAGGGCGACCAGATGTTGAAGCTCAATCGAGCACTTGCCATGAAAATAACGACAAAGACAAGCAACATCTCTTCTGTGAAAAAGGAGTTTTGGTTAGGAATAAAGTGTAGTATTCGTTCTGATGCTACTCTTATCTATTCTATCAATGACTTAGAAATCTTTCTAGACTGAGTTTATATTTTGGTTCCATTCCAAATAAAAGGATAGTAAAAAATAACTCTATCATAGATAAAATTATCCAAATGTAGTTGTTCCAAGCAAAAATTATCAGTATCAATCCAGTCATAGAAGCTTGGAATTGTAAAGAATAGTAATATTAATCCATTCTCCTCTCTTCTCAAGAGTTCCAGGATGGGACATAAAGGTATTTTTTTTTTACAAAGGAATCACCACTTATCAAGGCCCGGAGGCCACTCGAGGATAAGGGTTAATGGGTATACATTAGTCAATCTGATTATAGCGTAGTAGACATAAATAGTGGGAATTTTTTAAATTTGATTACTTAGGGGGACGGTTCATCAAGAATTAGTTTACATTGGACTTGAAAACAATCAGATTGTAGTCAGCTGGAAACCAGGCAATCGGAAGAGAGTTCCACAGGCGTGCCGTTCTAAGAATTTATTTAGAGTTAGTTTACAGACAGTTTTCGACAGTTTGTGATAATTTACCAACAGTCTTGAATTTACAACAGTTGAGGACACTTGCAGTTAGACTCGATTGGGAGAATCCTAGGAGGCTGAGATAAATTGACATCAACAAACAACCTACCTTCCTATGAATGTAAGTTTCAAAGAGATTCAGTATATTTTATACAGGCATTCTAGTACCTGCCTGACTCGCTCTTGTCACTCCTGGCTATAAATATAGTCATCCAAATCTTTGTGATCATACTCAGTACACTGCCTAAAACATTACAACAGTTTGGATTATGCTTAGAATTGAAAACACCGTTAGATATGTCACATGACAGTTTTCGATATCAAACTTTAAAAGATTAATATAATCTATGTCTTTTCATGTCAGTTTCTATCATAATGAAGCTATGAATTTTAAAACAGTTATCTATATCATAGTGCATTAAGGCATTTTATTCTTGTACGTACGTTTTCACCATTCACACTCATTTTAACAAGAATGAGATCGTCCAATGAGCCATTGGTAATTAATCTGATGTCACTAAGGGAAATAATTCTGACTTTACCCATTTAAAAACGACTGGATCAAAAATCAGAGTTTATCATCCAGTCGACAAAAACTATACCAGCTTAAATGAATATGTTTAAAAAAGTAACTTTTGTTTTATTAATTATTGGGAAAATTATGGGGAAAATTATTTGGACGATAAGAAGACGGAATTTTTCTTGTTTTAAAAAGAATTAAATTGCTTCCATTTTGAATGTTATGACCAGGAAGAGCCAATAATTATGAAAGCCCAAATGACTCATTTACAAGAGTATATAGTACAGAATAGTATGTTACAGAAAGTTTGTATCCGATATTGCAGCTATGACTGCCAAAATGATGGTTTTAACAGCCTTCCCACTGCAAAAAGATGTGGCACAAAGCCAAAATGTTGAGAGAATCAAGCCAGCACCTGTAAGGGACATTCTTGAAGCCTAAAAATAGTATGGACAGTCCTATCGGCATTTCTCTGGTTTGGGAATCCCAGTAATTTAGAAATAAACAAAAGAGAGAACGCAAGGCCTAAAAGGATGACTACCCAGTACAAATGCCTCAACCTGACAGATAAAAGGCCACCGAAATGACCAAATTTCTGCCAGACTGATTGTCTAGATCGGACCCTCAAATAGTATGTCTACTGTTGTAGGGTAAGCATATATGCCTGTTTCAGGGATAAGAGACTTACTCAGTGGCAATAAATACTAAATTTAACATTTTTTCTAAGTATTAGTTCATTAAATTATAGAGATTAATTTAGAAAACAATGTGGAAATGTTCTTGCTATGAAAAACAGGCGAAATTAGTTGAGAGAAAATGTCCGCCTCATTTGAGAGTTAACGTCTTCAATATATATATATATATATATATATATATATATATATATATATATATATATATATACTAGCAGAAGTACCCGTCGTTGACTGGGTTCAAAAACAGCCTACAGAAAATGGACTGTCATTGATGAAAGTATGATAGGTTATGAAAAGGATGAGGTTGTAAAGAGATGGGGTTTGATACTCAAAAATTTTATCCTAAGCAAAATATGATGAAAGTAAAGATAATTTTTGCGAAAATATACTTTTTTATATCAACTTTGTTTCCAGTCGTAGCCAAAAGTGACCAACAAAATGATGTTTCCTTACAAAGAGAAAATGTTATATATATAATAATATAAATATACAAGAAATAAATGTTACCATAGTCAATAAAAGTTACTTTTATGGTAGAAAAGTTCATTGGTTTGTATTTTTAAGTAGTTTGTAAAAAAAATTTTTGTTTTAATTGCCGAACCGGTTTAAAAAAAAAAATCAAAATGGCAGCGACTTTGAAAAGAAGAGCCCCGTTTTCAATTTGAAGGAGGGGCACCTGAGCATTCTTTGTTAACAATTTAAGAGAGTTCCGTCAACGTAAGGAATATTTATAAACATATTTTAATATTTTCCGTTATTTTGTTCTTGAGGAATATTCGATTATGGCATGTGTATTTTATATAAAAATTCATTTAAGTAGTTATCGCCTCAAATTGCGTTTTAATTTCGGTTCGCTAAAATTATTTCAAGTACCGTGCATTAAAAACTATTTCCAAACAAAAAAAACATGAACTGAACTTTTATTGACTATGGTAACATTTATTTCTTGTATATTTATTTTTTCGGGTAGTCGTTTGTTTGCTTTTCTGTTAAACACTCTTACTAAATAATATCGACGACATATCGAAAAACAAAGAAACAAAAACAGTTTTGAAAAATAATGAAGCTTTACTTACTTTAGTAAAATAATCCAAAACAGCAAAATGGGATATTAAAAAAGTAAACACGTAATTACTTTAGTTTTTTTAAAGCAAAGAATCGATATAAATATGAATAAGAAGAAAATGGTGCCCTTTTCAAGCAGAACAGCTTCGTTTCAGTTTTATAGTATTGAACGGTTTAGTATTGCGCCGTCGGATTAAGGGTTGTACTATTGTAGTGTAAAGAACATGCAGAAAGGGTTGTAATCAACTGAATTCCTTCTAGTACATTGACAAAAAAGCTTAAACAGATATATAAATAAAAATAAAAAGATTATGTAAATGTTTTTTAAAAAAGACACGTAATCACGTGAGCAGGATTTTTTCCTTCTTTTGACACAATAACAAGTAACATTCTTATTTTTTATTATTTATCTATTTTCGAAAGAGTGCCACGTGCAAGTGGAGAAGGAAAAAAACAGAGTTATGCAAAATTTGTGTCGAGAATTGTCTAAAGTTCCGACTTTTTTTTTGGGGGGGGGCTTTAACTTTAATAAGAACGTGAATTTATGAGGTGAATTTATTCGACACAATATGATTCAACTCAAAAAAAATAAATAAAAGCTAACGTGATTTAAGATTAAAGTTAAGGTGTTATTGAGGACCCTCACCCCTTTTAAAAAAAAAAAAAACTTGTTAAACTTTGTGACATATTTACATTCTATTGAGTTCAGGCGCGAACGAACACCCAATATTTTTATTATACCATATTTCTTCAAACTGAAACATAATTATCAAAGTATACTTACGCAAATAGATAGGAAAAGGCTTTGTTAAAGATTGTGCCAAATTTCCATGGAGTACAGGCGCGAACGCAGACCCCACAATTTTATTATGCCATCCCTATTTAAATTGAAACATACTTATCAAAGCATTCCTATGGACATCTATATCAAAAACACTTGTAAACGTTTTTTTTTTTCATTTTTTATTTCCATACTTTGGGGGCTGGGCACTAACGCAGACCCCACAATTTTTATGAATCATCGGTTTGCCAGATCAAACATACCCATTCCTGATCCTCGATACGTCTTCTATCATTATATGTAATCAGTTTTTTTAAAATAGTCAACCATATAGGAGCCTATTCGTGACCAGACACACACACGTTCAGCTTATATATGTTTGTTATCACTTTTTACACACAATTATATCGCCTATCAGCAAAGATGGTGATTCGTGATTTATCCTATGCCAGTAAGGTAAACAATTTTTACTTCCCTTATATTGTACCCATTTTAAAATAAATTGTTCTAACATTAAATTATATAACTAATACAGATTGATGCAAAAGTACAGTGGAATTTCCACAGGGTTCAGATAGTTTATTATTATTAAACGAAAGAATGTGGCAGATTTTATAAAGATTCAGCAATAATTTTGTGAAATATGCTGTAAATAGAAAAATGATATTTGTAATTGACATTTGTTGCAAAAAAAAAAAAAAAATTTCCTCTGCAAAATATTCTTAAAGCAAAGTATAATTTTTCTTTGTAATAAAATGAACCAACACTAAAAAAAAAAAAAAAAAGAAATCACTATCCAGGATGAAACATTGATATTTGAAGATAGAAGCGATTTCAATCTGGCAGACTTAACTAGCGGTTGACGCCTGGCTTGAATGATCGTAAAATATGATTTAATATATTTTAGTTTATGTAGGTTTCGAAGGCAACCTTTCTAGGGCAATTGCTCTTGGCATATCTAAGGCCTTTGATAGGGTATGGCATAAAGGTTTACTTCATAAGATCTCTAGCTATGGTATAGCTGGAAATGTCTTCTCAATTATTAAATCATTTCTTTCTGATAGGTTCATAAGAGTAGTAGTTGAGGGGCAAAAATTAGAAGCTCACAGTATTAATGCCGGTGTCCCTCAGGGGTCCATCCTGGGCCCAACTCTTTTCCTGATCTACATTAATGATCTTCCAAATCACATCCTTACATCATTTGTAGACATTTATGCTGACGACACTACCATTTATGGTAGCACATATAAGACAGTAAACGACCAAGTTCTCTCCAATTCTCTCTCCTCTGATCTTGAGCACGTAGTACAATGGGGTAAGGAGTGGCTGGTTACTTTTAATGCATCTAAAACCAAGCTTTTCTCTTTACATCATCAACATTCTGATCCACATCTGGCATCAATTGAAATGAATGGCTCTCGTCTTCAGGAGGCCTCAAGTTTTGACAAGCTTCTTGGCTTGACCATTACTCCTGATCTTAAATGGAACACGTACATCAAATTTGTTGCCAAGGCCGCTGGAAAAATGGTGGGATCTTTCTATCGATCCGGTAGATATCTCACTGCTGATGCTATTCTCTATCTATATAAGAGCCAGGTACGTCCAAGGATGGAATACTATTGCCACATCTGGGCAGGAGCTGCTAGAAAGGACTTGTCCTGCCTTGATAGAGTTCAAAATAGACTTCGTAGCCTCGTAGGAGATGTCCTTTTCTCTTCCTTGCAACCTCTATCTCACAGAAGAGATGTTGCGAGTTTGTCTCTGATGTATCGTTATTTTCATGGAAAGTGTTCGACTGAGCTTCAATCTATGGTCCCCCCTTGCCAAACTTTCACAAGAAACACTCGTCTAGCTGTAAACACTATCAATAACTCCCCCCCACTCTTTATCTGTGCCTAAACCTAGACGTAGATTCCATGAACAAAGCTTCTTTCTTAGAACTGCATACTTATGGAATTGTCTTCCGTTTTCCTGCTTTCCGGCTGACTACAATATGGTTGTCTTCAAGTCTAACGTAAATAAGTTCTTGATGAGCCGTTCCATATAAGTTATCAACTTTACCAAATTTTCATTACTAATGATTACTATATTGTTCAATTTCTACTGTACACTCTTTAACCCTTATCCTTGAGTGGTCTCTTGGCCTTGATAATGTGGTGATGCCTATGTAAAAAAAATATATAATATTGATTTCAAAATTAAAAACAAAATATTACTTAGGTGCTATCAGCTAGAATCAAAACCAAAACATTTCGCCCTTCAGCCGCGTTCCCTCATTTAGTACTCCATCCTGTTTGCTATCATTTGCACTGATCAAACAGATAAGAAAGTTATAAAATTAAATCACTTTTAGTTATGATTGGTTTGACGCATGCGCAGAATAGAAATATGTCGGCAAGTTAACTTGTCGACTTTTGCAGCATTATTCATCCATCCAAACAAAGTTTTTATTCGTTATAAACCGTACCTGGTTTATGATAACTATTTCCTGTTAATTTAAGTGTTATGCAACCAGTAGTTTGAGAGTTTATCGGTTAAATATTTCCACAGACACAAAGGAACATCTGTTTTATTTATATAGATGACCAGGGGAAACATTTCTGATGAATGATGCTGACTCTTCATCCGGAATTTGTACATCACTCATGGTAATTTTTTTTGTTTTTAAATACATAGGTGATGCCGGCTGGTCTATCTCTTAAACACATAAATAAATTAAATGCTTACCAAAGTCTATTCTGTACATAGAAACACAGACGTAATCAAATCAACAAAGATTTTACGTCGCTTTTTAGAGTCTTTCTGTAGTTAACAGAAGAGTGCGCACCAAATCAACTCCTCAAATGTGCCCGAAAGCAATTACTTACTGGACACACACGTTCAGCGAGCATGAAGTTAAAAGCACTTGGTCATTCTTCTCTTGTAAGTGAAGTCGTTCCATGCCAGAAATCAGAAAAGGTTAGAAAATAATGGCACGGTTTCAAGTACTTTTGAAGACTTTCTTGCAAGCATCTGAAAGAAAAATAAATCAATAGAACCGTCTTTTCAGCTTCCGATTTCTCGCCTTAGGCTAAATGTTTATCATTTTCGTATTTCTTTTTATTTGTAAAGAGGAATAACAGAATAGCAGAATTAGAAAACTGTAACCGTTGTCCACTATTCTGTTTATAATGTAACAGAAAGCGTATGTGAGCGGGTGGGAAAATATCAGCAAGAGCTGCAAGATAGCAAATATATTAACAGCAATAGTCGGTAAAAACATATGCAAATTAGAAAGTATGCGCGAGATTGCAAAAAGAGTAAAAAGTGGGGGGGGGACACCACGTGGTCGGGGCAAGAAAGAGTGAACTCGAAAAAGATGGATGCTTAATAAATGGGTGTCTACGGCAAACGTGTAGTGGAGCAGACGCAAGAAACTTTTAAAACAGTAATAAACGACTTGTGTTAAAAATAAAAAAAATAAAAAAAAGCCGAGTCGGATTTATTTATTTTTGTTTGATTCCTTTTCAACGGTGCCGGACAGTGTGGGGGCCTGAAAGAGGTTTGAACTGTAACGAATGCGGTTCGAACTTAAAGCAGATAATTTCATGAAGAGGGTTGCTTCGTGCCCCCATAATCAACGTACAACCGACGAGGAGCTTACATATTTTTATTACATGTCTTAGTAAAGTCAAAATGCAATAAGCCATATAATAGAACTGTTTGTTTAAGGCGAATTTACACCTGGATATGTTAAATGTTGTGGACCTGTAAGGATCCAGAAGAAAGACACTCGGTTTTTAGTAGAAACAAAGTACATTTATATATATATATATATATATATATATATATATTATATATATATATATATGTAACTACTTAATTTACTCACATAAAATCAATATACGAAAGTATAAATTTATGCATAAACTTTAAGCATTTATTTCAAAAGTGCTCAATACGTAGGTAGAGCTAGTTAGTAAGTTATAAAATATATATGGCGATTAAGCTACACTGAATATTCCGCGTTTCATCCACTCTAGGACTCTTCAGGCTTATCAGGCGCATAAGCCTGAAGAGTCCTAGAGTGGATGAAACGCGGAATATTCAGTGTAGCCTGATCGCCATATATATTTCATAACTTACTATATATATATATATATATATGTGTGTATGTGTGTGTGTGTGTGTGAATGTGTGTTTTGATCCTGGCTTGAGGTAGTTGCTAGTCTAGCCGCACTGATGAGCTGTGATACAGCAAAACAGTACTGTATGTGGATGACTATAACGCTCCCTATCTAGGTTGAGCATATTGGGAAGTGATATACAAATTACTATTAGTGTATTAAGCGATGCTCTTTGTATAAACAAATCGAACTTAAGTATTTAGACGATGTCAAAACATCGTTAATTCGCTACCACAGCAGCCGTCGATTGGCATAATGGTTAGAAGCCTTAACTGTCGTACGGGCGGTCGGGTTTCGATCCTGGCTTGAGGTAGTTGCCTTTTTAGCCGCACTAATGAGCTGTGATACAGCGAAACAGCAATATATGTGGATGACTATATATCTATATATATATATATATATATATAGATGAATATTTTTTCATTCAAATATTTATTAAATATTTTTTTTCATGAGCACACAAGTTATCCATGAACACGTGTTTTTGGGTATCACCCGTCGTCAGCACGGCTAAACTTTTAGTAAGGATCGAACTTATAACTTCTCAGTCAGCAGTTTGATGTTTTCCCACCGAGCTACGATACCTCGTCAAATTTTATGTACGATTTCTATCGCTTTTGAATGTAAGATGTATTGTTTATTTTATTTATTTTTTATTAGCGATTCTCTAGTATTTAATTGTTACGTTTGTATGTGCATATTGAATCAAAAAGCAAATGCAACAAATACAGAGTGTGGATATATATATATATATATATATATATATATATATATATATATATATATATATATATAGGGAGAAGAGAAAAGAAAAACCTATAGTATTATAAAAATATCAACGTTTCGTCACCATTTTCGGGGTACTTCTTCAGGATGATAAAATGATTGAGAAAAGATTATGTTAAAACCATGATGAGCCGAACAATTTTCGTGCTACCTTTTTTAAAGGTGATCATTTATAAATATAAAAGCGAAAATGTGTGTGTGTATGTATGCATGTGTGTGTGCACTTTTTCTGTATGTCTGCAAAAGGCTTTATTCGTTGGTTTCCCGGTCGTCTCGCTCGGTCTTAAAACTTTTTATATCACGTCTAAATCGTAATATCCACGACTTAAGAACGAGGGTCGCGTGTGTATTTAATTTGCCCGACATTTACCAACTATTTTTCCCTCGCCGCGTCTTCGAAAAGTGAATGATGGAGCGAGGGAAACAATAACTGGCTTGCAGTACAAAACTAGGTCAAACATCACGCCAGTTAACTTCCTCGCACCTGTATATTTCACTTTATAAACCTTAACATAACACACTTATCAATTCTTCTCTCCCCGTGACCGAGATGGCTAGGTCTCAGGTTTTTTTCCAATTTCCTTTCCACCTTCGTGTCAAGGCTTTGGGGTTCAATCCTACCTTCCTACAAAACTCATTTTTCTTTTACACCTCCAAACACCCGACCAATGTTTTTTTTAATACATACACCTCCGAACACTCGGGAAACGCCGGGTACCCCCTAGTTTATAATAAAAGAAGGATAGCACGAAAATCTTTTCGGCTCATCATGGCTTTAACTTAATTATCCTTAATCATTTTATCATCCTGACGAAGTCCTCCGAAAATGGGAGACGAAACGTTGATATTTTCTAATGCTAATGGATTTTCTTTTCTCTTTACCATATTGTCATACCATAGTGTCTATTTTTATTCATATATATCTGCATATCTGTCTATACCTACATATCTACATACATATCTATCTATCTATCTATATATATCTATATATATATACATATCTATATATCTCTCTCTCTATATATACATATCTATCTATCTATATCTATATATATACATAGATATATATATATATCTTGATCAATATATATATATATACATATCTATCTATATTTATATGTATATATATCCATATCTATCTATATAAATGGGTATATACACACACATATCTATCTATATATATATACACACATATCTATCTATATATATATACACACATATCTATCTATATATATATGTATACATATCTATCTATATATATATGTATATATATACATATCTATATGTATATATATATACATATCTATATGTATATATATATACATATCTATATGTATATATATATATACATATCTATATCTATATATATACATATCTATATCTATATATATACATATCTATATCTATATATATACATATCTATATCTATATATATACATATCTATATCTATATATATACATATCTATATCTATATATATATACATATCTATATCTATATCTATATATACATATCTATCTATATATATACATATCTATATATACATATCTATCTATATATACATATCTATCTATATATATACACATATGTATCTATATATATACATATCTATTTTTATATATATGCATATCTAGTTATATATATATATATACATATCTATTTATATATATATATACATATCTATCTATATATATACATATCTATCTATATACATATACATATCTATCTATATACATATACATATCTATCTATATACATACATATACATCTATATATATATATACATATCTATCTATATATATATACATATCTATATATATACATATCTATATATATACATATCTATCTCTCTATCTCTCTATATATGTATATACATATCTATCTATCTATATATATATATATATACATATCTATATATACATATGTATACATATATATATACATATCTCTATATACATATCTATCTATATATATCTATATCTATCTATATATATATATATATCTATATATATGTACATATATATATATCTATATATATACATATCTATCTATATATATATCTATCTATATATATATCTATATATATACATATCTATATATATACATATCTATATATATATATACATATCTATCTATATATATACATATCTATCTATATATACATATCTATCTATATCTATCTATATATATACATATCTATCTATATATATTTATACATATCTATCTATATATATATCAATCTATATATATCTATATATATCAATATATATCCATCTATCTATCTATCTATATATATATACATATCTATCTATATATATATCCACCTATCTATATATACATATCTATCTATATACATATCCGCCTATCTATCTATACATATCTATCTATATACATATCCGCCTATCTATCTATCTATCTATCTATCTATATATATACATATCTATCTATATATATATATCTATCTATATATACATATCTATCTATATATACATATCTATCTATATACATATCTATCTATATATATGCATATCTATCTATCTGTCTATATATATATACATATCTATCTATCTATATATATATACATATCTATATATATATATATATATATATATATATACATATACATCTGTATCTATATATATACATATCTATCTATCTATATCAGAGAGGCGGTAGCACTCTCTATATAGGGATGGCCCGTACACGCCCATATAGGCCTACAAAACAAAACTATCCAAATCTCAACTAAAATCAACTTATAAGTTTCAAAAAGCACATATTCTTACAGAGAAGTGTCTTACGAATCCAGCGAGTGTCAGAACGTCGGTTAAAATGTCAAAAGAGAGCAAAATAAAGTGTACAAAAATGGCCAATTGTTCTTCTTTCTTCTTTCTTCTTCTTTCATCTTTCTTTTGAGACGATGTATCTCGGTGTACGAACGGTCTCTGACAACAGTTCAAGCATCAATCGACTGCTCTTTACACGGAGAAGTGCAGTGACCCATCGATTTTTAGCTAACTCCATAATTAAATAAGAATACGTGTAATAACAAGTTTTAAACACTATATACCCAATGTAGACAGACCACTTCGAACACGGAACTTCTCTCAAAAGGGACAGCTCCAAATAATACACCGGATGCTCACAGACGTTCCAGTTTGCCAGTGGCCTATATTTCTTGGACGCTGAATATTTGAGGTGAACGTTAAGGTTTTTTCTTTAAACAGTAACCCACCAGCGTTAATGAAACCACGAAATCTTTATCTCAGTTGATCAAAATTGTTATAAGAGTAACCTATCAGCAAGTACGACGTCAAAAAACAATGTTATAAAAACAAATAATTCTTCAGATTTTGGACTGTAAAATATGTACCAAATGTCAATGCTGTGACCAGGATTCGAACCTAAGTTAGCACGGCCACAACGTGGGGTCCTAACCTCTAGACGATCACGGCTAACACTGACGTCTGTCGCTCTTGGCAGAAAGACACATGACTACTGTCAAACTATTGAAAAATAAGGAGGAAACTTGAAATTCTCACGCATGCGCAAAAATACACTATAGCAACCATTGTTAAATGCAGCTGAATCTCTTCGCTCGCTAAGAAAAGTAGATCAAACCAGTTCTTCTAAGAACTCAATAAACGCCAAAGGAAATAAGTTAAATTAACCGCAAAAGAAACTGCAAGAAAGTCAAAAAAAATTTAATAGTGAAGGTATGAACATTTTAGAACTTTATAATACTCTAACTGTTTTATCAGAGAGGCGGTAGCACTCTCTATGTAATATAGAACCGATGGAGGACCAAGAGGCAACTCCTAAGGCCCAAAACCCAAAGACCTAAAACCCAGCAGGAAGAGACCTGCTACTAATGGAGGCGGCAATGAGCCGCCTCCTAAAAAAGACAATACTATCATGAATGTAAGTTTAAAAATAAGACTGTAAGTAAAAATACTAATTAACAAGAATAAAAAAGCATTGGAAATGCGAAAGGATATAGGGATGGTATGCCAAAAAGTATACAAACAAGATAGCTATGAATGGCTAGGCACATGGAAATAGAATTGCATCCAAAGTATAGCCCTATAGCTTTTTACAACTGTAATGATGGCACGGAATGAAGATTGGAGAAAAGCTATAGGGCTATACTTTGGATGCAATTCTATTTCCATGTGCCTAGCCATTCATAGCAATCTTGTTTGTATACTTTTTGGCATACCATCCCTATATCCTTTTGCATTTCCAATGCTTTTTTATTCTTGTATATATACATATCTATCTATCTATCTATATATATATATACATATCTATCTATATATATATATACATATCTATCTATATATATACATATCTATCTATCTATCTATATATATACATATCTATCTATATATATACATATCTATCTATCTATATATCTATCTATCTATATATCTATCTATCTATCTATCTATATATATATATACATATCTATATATATCCATACATATCTATATATATATATATATATATATGTGTATAAGGAATGAAAAAATATACCAGCGGTGGTTGACGTTATGTTTAAAGAAAAATAGAAAAAACCGAATGAAATTATTAAAAAATCAACGTTTCGTCCCTGTTTCAGAGGACATCTTCAGGATAATTGAAATAAAAATGTGATAAAAGAAAAAGTCATAGATCGTGCGAAAGAAAACAGTTTTTTAAAATCCAACCCATGTCGGGAAAGGACGAATATGTGTGCGTCACACATATTCGTCCTTTCCCGACATGGGTTGGATTTTAAAAAACTGTTTTCTTTCGCACGATCTATGACTTTTTCTTTTATCACATTTTTATTTCAATTATCCTGAAGATGTCCTCTGAAACAGGGACGAAACGTTGATTTTTTAATAATTTCATTCGGTTTTTTCTATTTTTCTTTAAACATATATATATATATATATATATATATATATATATATATAGTCAGTGTGGAGCTAACTACGTGGGCAGAACGAGTCACAGATTTGAGATCAGAATTTCGCAACATGTCTCTTTATATATACGACAGGGTAGGTTAGACTCCTCTGCACGATCACGTGTTTCTGCTACCGCGATCGGTGATCACCTGACCAGTTCAAATAAATGTGCGAGTGAGTACACACCGGAGTGGTTCTCTATTTTGCACAAGGCTAGGTCTGTTCAACATCTCGGATTCTTGGAGGCCTTTACAATAAACTGTTGCAGACCTGTTCTTTGCAAACAGATGGACCACATACGTTCGTAGAACGTTTTTAAACAGGCGCCACCAGGTTAATTTCTACACGGTGTTTTTTTTCCTCATAGAAATTACTTCATGCCAACATTACTTCATTCCGACATTTACTTCTGAAGACAGTCGGCGAAAAGTACTTCAAGTTTCTTCACCGTTCCTCCTTTTCTTTTCTCTTTCTCCTCCTTTTAGTCGATCTTCTTCCTTTTCAATTTATTTTTCTTACTTTTAGTCGATCTTTTTTTTATAAGGTTTAAAAAAAATGCCCCAAAAGTTTTAAATATAATGGGCGGAAGTCTCTTGAGAGCTCTTTCAGCTATCATCTCATCAGGAGAAAATCGATAGCGTAAAAATAATAATACTATGTCGAAAGTAAAGAGTTCTGATGGGGAACTATTGAATGTGGCGAAAATTACGGGGACACTAAAATAAAGTTTATTAACGTTTAAAAAACGATTAAAACATTGGCACAAATCCTTGCATCTTTTGATTCGTATAAGCCAGCATGTTCCATCGAAGATCAGACAAGGGAGGATGGGATCTGGTGGTCTCCCTCCTTCTGCAGCCTTGGACTCTGCTATTGGCCAGCATTTGGTTGACAACCCGTGCTGTGCCGATAGATATAAAATAAAATGGTTCGAGGTGCTACATAGAGCGGACTCCAGAAACTATTTAAAGATTTTGGAGTCTGTCTCTATTGCGGTGCGGAAACCTTTGTGCCGGCAGAAAGAAACATCTAACGCATTGTTTCTCTTTGAGAAACTGTGAATATTTTCTCCCGTCCCCCCCCTGTTGTGTCAATATTTTAATCGTTTTTTAAACGTTAATAAACTTTATTTTAGTATCCCCGTAATTTTCGCCACATTTAATAGTTCCCCATCAGAACTCTTTACTTTCGACATAGTATTATTATTTTTACGCTATCGATTTTCTCCTGATGAGATGATAGTTGAAAGAGCTCTCCAGAGACTTCTCACCATTATATTTAAAACAATATATATATATATATATATATATATATATATATATATATATATATATATATATATATATTATATATATATATATATATATATATATATATATATATATATGCATGCCTGCCACGTGTGCATATCTTGTGTGTTAACTCCGAGATACACATTCTTTCTCTCTTTATAGTAAGAGAAAGACTTAATTATTATCTGCAAGGTGAGCACACCACATCAGTAACCATTCTCACTACTTTTTCTGGTAGGCTGTTTCACAAAGAAAAAAACAGACAGAAAATACTGCTTTTAATCCACTGAGATGAAAGTGCCGATAGCAAATATTTTGCTTGGGTTAATAAACACCACAATTTCTCGCTGAAGTGAAAAGTTCCTTGAAGGTTGATTTAAATACATTCTGATCTCACCCAGGTAACAAGGCTTCAATTCATAGATCAGGGAAAAACATTGGCTTAAATACCTTCTTCCTATGTTTTATTCAATGAGATTTTACAAACAAAACATAAATATACTAGCAGGACCCGTAAAAATTCCATGAAATGAGAAATATATTTAACTAAACTGGGTGCCCAGAGTTGCTCGGGTGTTGGGGGGGGGGGTGTTTAGCAAAAAAAAAAGTGGTAGTAGGCAGGCAAGCTCGAACCCGTACCGCGAAGGATGAAAAAAAACAAAAAAACACGTGACGTCTTTGCCGTTGCGTCCATCGCCAAACCGGAAGGGCGAAGGTGTAAATTAAAGCTACTCAATCAAAAAGAGGGGATGACCTTTGAAAATATCGGCGAAAAACGCGACACCTCCTTGTAGAAAAGTGCCCAGTTTAGGTTGAAGGAATTAATGGTTTTAGCCAATTTTTCAATATTTGTCGTTCGAAGGATCGTCCTTCAAAACAATACCAATCTCGTGAAAATCCGGCGCCTCTGTCGGAAGTTTTATATAAACATACATACATAAATTTAAACAGACAGGCGAGATTTATATTATAGATTAACAAATATGTTTTGATAAAGCTAATATTTTTTTGGACAGTGCAAAACATAAATATTTTTTAATCGGAAAAATGTGTAATACCTTAAAAATAGACCAAATTCGCAAAATCTGGCTTTAGAATGGTCACTCAGGTAACACTGAAAAGAATATCAGAGTGATTTTCATCATAGAAGTAGCCTCGTTTTCGAATATCAATGCTTTGAAAATTGTAAAATTTCGTTAATTTGGCTTTTTTTGAAGAATTTGGCCTTCAAAAATTTTATTTGGCCATTTAGAAAGTGTAACGTACAGACTAACTAAAAAAGAAACAAGCATAATATTATATGAATAAACAAATATAACAGATTATAACATAATATGTTCTGGTGGTTAGGGTCGTAGCTTAATGATGAGGCAGCTGTGGTTCAATTCATTTCATTCAATTCAGTGACGGTGACCAATCTTTTAATATCAATGTATTTCAGTTGTTCCAAAAAAAAATGGTGTGTGAATCACAGTCAGTCTTCAGGGACCGAACCTTAATCTAGATCGTTAAACATTGCAAAGGGGGTAATAAATAACAATACAGGCCCTGAGGTTTCGTTGAATAATGGCAGTATTGCAACACTCTTATCCAAGACAATGATCTATTCCTGGCAAACTCTTGTTCCACTGTCGACTTCTTGACTCCATTTTTTTTTTCACGACTTATTGTCTACAAACCATGCCATGGCTAAAAAGCCACAGGAAAAGGTTATAAGGCAGAATCTCTAGCAACGCAATGAAATAGTGATAGAACGATAAAACAGGTATACACATTACCTCTGCCTGTTAGAGAATGGGAATACAATAGTTATCAAAATTAACTTGTATCTTGAACACTAAAACAAAATTGTAGGGTCAATACAGCAACTGACACAAAAAAAATTTGAAACATTTTGAAAAAACATTCTCATTCATGGGAATCAGGATGGGGTAAGGGTATCCATAGACATAGTGTAAGGGGTGATTCAATGCCCCCGGTTACCATTTCATGTGGCCAAGATTGACCTAGGCTATAAATGCAAGATTTATTATTTCATCATAAAAACTGACCGCTGCATGGCTAAATTACTAGATCTTTCTTACACCTTTACAACAATAATTATATGTGATTATAATGCTACTGAAAACGAGGTTACATCATCCTTGTTTTGGCCTTTTTAAAGCTAAATTTTGTGCATTTGGCCCCTTTTTAAATAAGTTTGGTCTTCAAAAGCTACATTGGGTCTTTTTCGAAGCGTTATGTATGGATTAATTAAGAAGGAAACAAGCAGAATATTATATAGATACTTGTATCAGTGTTGGTACAGAACATGGCTCTGTCAATTTCGATATTTACGTAAAGAAAAATATGTGTGGACTTTTGCAGGGGAAAAAATGTTAGTTAGTATTTGTATTAGAGAGTAATTAACCACGATGAATTAGCAAAAAACAGAAAATATGCTTTTAAAGCGAAATTGATTCACTTAAACTAATGGCGAATCCATTTTATGCCGACGTCATTTTTAGCTGATTATCAAAATAAAAATCAGCTTACTTATAAAAAAATACTTACAAAATGCTTTTGTTATTACTGTATTATGCTGATTTCCTTAATTCTATAAAACACGTAGACTTAAAAACATGGCATTTTGCAATATTAGACAACAAAACAAAAAAGTAGCCCAAAACAAATATACAGTGCCGGCAAAAAGAAAGTCCGCACTTGTAATTTTTTTCAAAAACCGCAAATTTAAGCTAAATTCAATGTAACTGTTTAAACGACATATACCTCATTTGATTCGCCCTTTATTCCTCTATATTTTTACTTGTTCATATTTGAATTTTAATTGAAATATTCTAGTGTTCACGTCAATTTAAAAAAATAACTTCAAATTGAGGTGGCAAAAAGAAAGTCTGTAGCAACAAATTCGCTTAAAACCAGCTTAAATTATTGCCCCTAAATCAGTTTAAAATATCCACCAACAGGCAACAAAGCATCTCTAATCGTAATTGTTGTTGTTCCAGGTTATACAACGCAACATTTAATCCATATACCACGATTTTCTCTTAGTGCTCATCAGAAGCTCATTAATCTCCACTTTTCTGATTTATCCAATTGAGAAATCAGCCGCAGATTGAAATGTGGTGAGAAAATGGTACGAAAGACGGTGAAAAAGCACCAAAACACCGTCAGTGTTCATGATGCCCTTAAATCTGGTTGTACTAGAGTTACTTCTAACAGGGAAGACAATGCTATCAAGATTCGCAGTCTAAGAAACAGAGTTGAAACGGCTCCCTCTTTCTACTGTCAAGAACAGATTAAAGGAATTTAATTGTCAAGGATATGTTGCAAGACGCAAGCCAATGATTTCTGTAAAAAACAGAAACCATCGTCTGGACTTCATCAGATGCAATGAAGATCATGACTCTTCATATTGGTCAAATGCGCTTTTTCGCGACAAAAGCAAGTTCAATAGGCTAGGCAGTGATGCTAGGCAGTAGGTCTATCGGAGGAAAGACAAAGAATTTAATCCTAGGTGCTCAATTTCAACGCTGCAAGGTGGTGGAGATTCAGTTTTAGTGTGGGACATTATTAGTACCAATGGTCCAGGGCCTATAGTTTTCTTGCAAGGTTGAATGAATTCGACCAAGTACATTAATATGTTGACTGCGCATTTTCTACCCTACTTTGATCGGAATTTGGATGATAATCCCATCTTCATCCAGGTTAATGCTCCCATTCACACAGCTGGCAATGTCAAGAGGTTCCTGGAAGAGCATGATATTCCGTGTTTGGATTGGCCTGCACAATCTCCAGACCTCAATCCTATCGAAAACGTATGGCATTACATCAAACAACAGCTACGCAATGATAAAATTTCAAATCTGGAAGAACTTTTGGCAAAAATTAACGAAAAGTGGGATGCCCTTTCCCCGGAGTATTGCTGCAGTCTAATTCAAGGAATTCCCAAAAGATTGCAAGCTGTCAAATTGCAGAAGGGCTATGCTACTAAATATTAACTAGTTCATTGTGTTCCCGTTGTATCTGTGTTGCATTAATGTCCTAAAATTACATTTAAATAACAATTTTCCATTCTGCAGACTTTCTTTTTGCCGCGTCAATTTGAAGTTATTTTTTAAACTAACGTGAACACTAGAATATTTCAACTAAAAGTCAAATATGAACAGGTAAAATTATAGAAGAATAAGAGGCTAATCAAATGAAGTATAGCTTAAATTTGCAGTTCTTGAAAAAATTACAAGCGCGGACTTTCTTTTTGCTGGCTGTGTATCTATACTATTAATAAAATTCTAAATGTTTATTTATTTATGTGTGTGTGTGTGGGTGTGTCTGTGTATACCAATAAAACTTTCGAACGGATGCACCAAGTCCCTAGATTGTCCTTATCTATATATGGTTCATAACAAACAACGCTGCGTCACACAAAAAAGCCCGAAATAAGGGGTTTGGGGCCACTTCATTTTTGTCAAAAAAGTTACCTGCTCATGTCAATGGAATTTAGCACTGCCTGTATACAATCGCGGTAACATCTTTCGGCATACGGACAGGACTTGTGGCGTAATGGATAACACATCTGACTACAAATCAGAAGATTCCAGGTTCGAATCCTGGCAAGTCTGTAATAATTTTAACCATCATTTTATCCAACGTTTACTAATTATCCTTACCCTTAGTTAGAGTATTTTTGTTTTTTTCAGTGATTTTGTTTTTGCATATGGGAATTTCCCATACTCCAAATTCACAGGGTAAGCGCTGATGGTAAGACGATGTTGAGTGTACTCGATTTTGTGTTTGACTCGGTATTGTGTGTGCCGACGTGTTGCAACCACGAGTAACAAATAAATGTTACCAAATGCAAGATAACTTACTCTTCTATCCAGCTGGATAATTTTGTGAGGTTTAACTTATTTTAAGGCGTTTATTTACTGCGAAGCACAAGTAGTATCGAATGTTAAGTTAAACCAAGAAAAAAATGACTGACATGAGGTGATCATCTAGTGAATCTCGATAATCGTTCAAACCACCACCTAATACATGTCACTGACATTTATTGGGTGGTTTTCTACCAGAATTTTGTTTAATTTTCCATTTTTGAGCGATTATCAAAAATCCCCGTATGGTACTTATGACAACATGATTATTATTCGTTTTAACTGAACAGAGTGAAGGCATACATTCTTTTGAACTGAAAAACGCTTTAAAATAAGTTAAAACACAAAGACCTTATCCAGGTAGGTAGGAAAGTAAGTTATCTTGCTTGGGTAAGATTTATTTTTATTTTCTACCACTTTTTCGTTTTGTTGTCTATAGTAAAAAATACCACCCCCAAAAACATTTAGGCTTACATAGAATTCGAACTTGTGTATTGATATTGTAACAACTACTACCTTGGTAATGTGTACTCTGCCTATTCTTTTTCTGTTTATCAATTATGTTTCTCTTTGCGTCCGATCAGACAAATTCGAAAACACCATAAATATTTTGATAGATTTGTGAATAAAAAGAGAATGCATAGAAAAATTCGATGTTGATGAAACTCTCTGGAAATGATTTAAATATAATAAATTATTCATCGTTGCCAAATTCGTCGATTCTATGCAAAGTATTAACGTTGTCGATGGCCAGAAAGAATTGCAATCTTGTATGCAAATGTCTTTGTTAAACACAGATTTCTCTAAGAGCAAATAGAAAATGGTAAGCGATTGTCTGAAGACAAAAAGCGCAAATAATAAAAACTTTCCATCCAAAAGACTCAACAAACCATTAACATGGCATCTTATACATTCTGTTCAAATGTCTATGCAGAAACTAAGTTGACAATTTGCGTTTATTCATAGTCCCGAGCACTAAATGTTCCATTTATTTAATAACTAGCAGTCCGCATGGCATAGCACAGTCGTAAAATATGTATAAATATTATATTTAAATTCATACAGAAACTGAGACAGGTGCATGCGAGTATTATTTTTTCTAAACAGTTCACTTCTTGCAAGTAAAAAACCAAAAAAACTCGAGCTGAGATTAAAACCAAAACCAAAAGACAATGAGTCAAGTACGATAACCATTATGCCAGCTTGACATGATCTTTGAATGGTGTTTTAACACCTGCTTATTCTTAACATAAGTAATCTGTCATGGGAATGATCCATGCATTCACATTCGTGAAACAGTTGACAAATAGATAAAAATTCGATCACAATCATCTACTAAATTTCAATTTTGACACATTAGCAGCCCTTTTTCTCCGGATGAAAACTTATAAAAAAAGTTTTCCACATGTATGAATATCTTATACACTAAATTTCAAGTCTGTAGATAAAAAAAATTTGTTGAGTATATAGGTTAAGAAGTGTTCTCGCATGCACACATTCTCACTTTTATAGATATATGGGTATTACACGCCTCTTTGTAACACCCACATAACCTATTTATTGAACAATTCTTATATCATTTCTCTTCATGCAACGCATGTCTTCAGTCTTCACTGGCAAGGTTTCTCTTCTATACATTGTTACAGTGTGCATGTAGATCTGAGAGACGCTGGCGCCATGTCAAGTGTTAAAATTTCCTGATGAAATAATTGAAGAGTTTTTCCGAAAACGTGTTAATATAATCTACAGTGATACAAGCATTTTCTCATTGGTGAAATGTTAATCTGCATGATTCTTTTTTTTATCTGCCTTGTATGCCTGTCTGTATCTTGCATGCTGCTTTTTGAGACATTTTTGACATTTGCTCATCTTTTCTGTGAGAGGATATGTTTTTTATTTTCTCAGAAAGAAGGCAAGAAAAGTATGCAAAAAAAAAAGAAAAAAAAAGACAGAAATTCTTTGGACAATAACTGCTCCAAAATTCTCTGACTTTCTATAGAGATGGTAATTCCAAACGGACAGCTTAACTCAATATGCTTTCATAGGATTCGTCTGATATTTATATTAAAGAATTTGGGACAGTTTTCTTTACCTCCCAAAAAGATTTGGACAAATTTTATGAATAGATCCAAAACCTATAAAAAAAAAAAAACATAATTAAAAAATAGCAGCAGAGAGTCTTTCATAAGAATCTGGTTTTCTTTTGTAAATATTTCAAATCTATATGTGGCCTTTTTATATTCTTGCTGTGTGAAAGATTTGAGGACGTTTAATTCTTCAATAAAATAAATTATATCTGATCGTAAACAAAATATATTTTCATAATAATTTCCACACATATTTTTAATAGCTTTTATCACAGCTTCATTTCACGTAGTTAACACAAACATAAAGATAGTCCTGATCCAGAATCAGAAGTGTTGACATGTATAGATCAACTGGTCCTATTCGTCGTTTACATTATCTGGATTATCATTGTGTTCTATGACTCATCGTTTGAACTCAAACAATGAAGAAAGATATCATATTTAACTGATTTAGTTTCTAGGTTCAATTTTTTTTTTTTAAATTATATCTGACCGGAAACTTAATATATGTTCAAAATAATTTTTACACATATTCTGAAATAGATTTTATAACAGTCAGTTCTATGTGAACCACATTAAACATTAATGATTGACTCAATCGATAAGCAAACAAATTGTCATCAGAGGATCAAATGATCCTTCTTCATTTTGGACATTATTTTTACTGTGTTTTTTGGTGTCACTATTGATCAAGACCAAAAACCACTCGAGGATAAAGGCTAATGAAATGGGAATGAATGTCAGCTGAAAGATGATAAACACAATGAAGTACTAAGACTGATCAACTGTATTCATTTTATTGCCGACTGTTATCTTCATCTTCAAAGTTGTTGTTTCCCCCCCCCTCGTTGACTGTGCCAAAATCAAAACGCAGACTCCATGTACAAAGCCTCTTTCTTAGAAGTGCACGCCTGTGGAACTCTCTTCCGTTTGCCTATTTCCCACCTGACTACAACTTGGATGTCTTCAAGTTCAACATAAACAAAATCCTGATGAACCGCCCCCTTAAGTAAGACACTTTATCAAATCTCTAATACTAAGGATTATTACGATACTATCCCATTGATTACTGTACATGCAATAACCCTTATCCCCGAGTGGCTTCCGGGCCTTGATAGGTGGTGACTTCTATTTAAAAAAAAGAAAAGAAAAGAATGCTGAGTCTTGTAACTGTATCCATAGTAGTTACTGCCTCCCATAGTTGTTGTTGTCTCACCACATTTTTGGCCAACTAATCCTTTGGCTTGCTTTGGGTAGTATTGAACATGACATCTTAAGACCATGCTTACCTGGAACCAATGTGTATATACCAATAAAACTTTCGAACGGATGCACCAAACTGAAAAATTAAAGCCTCTATCCACTGTGCCACAGGGCAATAAAATAAATCCACGAATTATGAAGCCTTATCTCAAAATGATTAAAAACAAAATAAAAATAATTTATGAATGATGTTGGATCAATTTTGGTGTGGTCCAAAATTGTTGACACATATTGATCAAGTGGTTCTTATTTAGCATGTACATTATTTGATCTATGATGATATTCTGTGATTCGTCCTACTGCCTCAAACAATGAAGGAAACGATAATCACATTAAATTGATTTAGTTTCTGAATTTATTATATATATTTTTAAATTTCTTGCATTCAATATTGAACATAAATGACATGAGAAGTTTATTCTTAGGAAATTAACTACAATAAATGTTTGGAAAAAAAATTATGAAAAGTTAAATATTTTCCCTAAAACCATATGAAAGCAGTTAAGAAAATATTTGGAAAAGCTAAATTAAAACGTTTATGTAAATATCCACGAATATTCGTGAAGTATGTGAGAGTGTCATTATTTTGTCAAGCAACGATATCCAATCAAAGACGAAATGATAATTTCTGCACATATTCTTAAATAATTTTTATCACAAATTTATTCGATGAAACTATACCCCGACATGAACGACTATCGTGATCTTATGTTATCAGCTTAAACAATGAAGAAAGACATTGTCATATGAAAGTGGTTCAATTTTTACATTTGTTTTACTTATATCTGGTCAAAAATGTAAATGGAAATTTCTACACACATTTAAAATTTTTTTTTTTTTTTATAGCTTAATTGTCTTATATTTCCAGAAAGAAATAGCATATACATAAATTATTTTATGGATTTATATATGTCTCTGATAAGTTGTTTGGTATACCATCCAATGAAACACGTGTAAGACGTACCATATATGGAATAAAATAATACGAATGTGTTTTAAATATACTTATGGTATTTGAATTGTTTACAAATTATATATATGCTCTGAAAATGCAATCCATTTTCATTGAGCTTAAATAGCTATGACAATTAAAAATATCTTTATTATATATATATATATATATATATATATATATATATATATATATATATATATATGCTAGATGTTCTGACTCGGCGTGGCCCGATAGTATTTATATTCGATTTGCAAAAGAATATTATTTTTTTTTTTTAAATCATAAGCTTAAGGTCGATGGTCATGATGCCGAAATAGATTGTGCCAGAAAATAAAAGCAATAAGAAAACGCAAAGGAACTCTTAACTTGGAACGATCGCCAACATGAACTCAACAGCAACACCGATATAGATATGACCAATAATGTCGACGTGGACTCTACTAGTAACGCCAATATGAACTCGAATGATGACATCGACACGGACTGAGAGCGACATGCGAAGTCACTGCGGAACGACTTGAGTGCCATCCTTATATCGCTCGCAAACGAGTGCATTCTCGTATTTCAAGGGATGTCCAGTGAGAACACGCACATACCGTTCTCAGGCGATTCCGAAACTTCTCTTTGTAACTGCTAAAGTTATAAATAATTAGATGTTAAAAGTCAGCGTTTACATCCTTTTTTATATTCAATAGAAATCGTGTACACATTATTGAAGTCAGTGTAAATCTATGCTGCTTTGTAATAAGCAATAAATTCCTTGACAATTGACTTTCCCTACTTTTTTTTAACTCGTTTTTTTTTTATTCATTTTCTTCTTTTTTTTGCTATTTGCAAATGTATGGAGGCCACCAAGTTCAATAATAATAATGTTCACAAATTTTTATCATCTGCAATGTGTAATGTTTAATATAATTTACGATTGAATTTTATGGATTAATCAGTATTTGCTTTAATCCAAACAATAAGGTAAAAGCTATGGTAAACTTGTATTTTTCCATAGTTAATTATTACTAATTAGCGCTTCCATACCGTAAGTCTATCTATTTATCTATCTATATATATATATAAAAGTGAACGTGTCTGTGTGTGTGTGTGTACATTTCCCTACGCAATAACTCTGTCATTTTTTAGTCTACAGACTCGAAATTTGATATACCAGGTACTGAGATTTGGGAAAATCGATGTGATTGGTTTCCGGAGAGAAATTTGGCGATTAAGGGTCAAAGTTCAACGATTTGACCTTTGAGAACTCTACCAAACTCTTCCAACAATTTTGGGTCTAAACACTTGAAATTGTAGATATAGGTTCCTTGGACATGGATCTAACTTAATAACTTGAGTTGAGCCCCAAACAATAAATTTTAAGGGGTAATAATAGGGGTCAAATGTTTAAAAAATTGACGTTTTTTTTTTTAAATTTTTGCTCAACATACACCTCCAAATACCCGGTCAACGCCGGGAACCCATGCTAGTATATATATATATAAAAGTGAAAGAGTCTGTATGTCTGTGTATCTGTCTGTGTACATTTCCGGACACAATAACTCTGTCAATTTTCAATCTACAGACTTGAAATTTGATATACAGAGTACTGAGATTTGGGAAAATCTTTGTAATCCGTTTTCGGCCAGAAATTTGGCTGTTAAGGAGATTTGACCTTTGAGAACTCTACCAAACTCCTCTGACAATTTTGAATAAAAACAAATGAAATTTTAGATATAGGTTCCTTGGATATGGATCTAACATAATAACTTTATTTGAGCCCCAAACAATAAATGTTAAGGGGTCATAATAAGGGTCAAATTTAAAAAAAATTCGACCTGTGCAGTCTCTACCAAATTACTCAGATAATTTCTGGTATAAACATTTGGAATTTTCCATAAAGCGTGTTTAGAGATAGAGCAAGCTTTTTAATCAGTTTGAGTCGAAAATTCGAGCTACCAATATATAAATGTATGTAGGTATGTATGTTTGCATGCCTGCCTAAAACTTTCGACAGAGGCAGCGGATTTTCACAAGATCAGTGTCGTTTTGAAGCTCGACCCTCCAGGTAACAAATACCGAAAAATTGGCTAAAAACATTCATTTCTTCTTCTCTCTCAACCGGGCACTTTTCTACAGGGAGGGGTCGGTTTTTTTTCACCGATATTTTGAAAATCATCTCCTCTTTTCGCTTGTCTAGCCTTAATTTAATCCTACATCACTTCTGGTTTGGCGGTGGTCGTAACAGCAAAGACGTCACGTTTTTTCCCTCCTTGTGGTACGGGTTTGAGGCTGCCTTCCTACTACCACTTTTTTTTTTATTTTCAACACACACCTCCAAACGCCCAGGCAACGCCGGGCACCCATGCTAGTTGTTAATAAAGTAAAATCCTTCTACAAAAAGTAATTTTAGATTGTTTCGATATTACTTGTTGTCCAGATAGAATTACGTCATTTTGTAAAGAAATTGTTGTAGCAACATATGTCATCGTATAGCCAATAACATAAGGCATAATCACGTTGACGCACTGGTTATCGTTAAATCATCAGAGTTAAGCAATGTTGAGCCTGTTCAGTATCAAATGGGTGACTATTTGGGAATACCAGACGCTGTATGCAGGAGGACGCCAGCACCTCCCTGTAAGAACTTAAAAACCCTGATGTCGGAATACACATGCAACTGAAAAATGTTTTGCGAATTTAATATACCTTTGACACTTCTTCCTTTAAAGGAAACTAGTTCAAGCCACCTATAATGAATGCTGCTGGCTGGCATACAATAACATTGTATAATATAACATTGGTACAACAATGACAAATGAACATTATCATAATCTAAGTTTGATTTGTCAGCTTGAATGCGATTTAGGTCCAACTTTTAATATCTGGACAACTTAATTTTATATGTAAAAAATCCAAGTCATAAACATGAACTAGCTTCTTTGGTCTATGAAGTTTTAATTCTCTGAAACTGGTCCTAGTGCGATGCCTCCGTTCAATCTCAAGAGACAATGGACACTCCTGAAGGGTAGCTGCATGTGTAATTGTGAGGCAAGGATTGTGCAATCCCTTACTGTTGCAATATTGTTGAATGTTGGAAGGTTCTACTTATAAACACTGACGATAGGAACTGACGAATCCAATGGAGCCACCATTCTGCTAGCAACCAATCAGAAACCAGAATTGCTCCATAAAAATATTGAATCTTTTAGCATTCCGATTCATAATGTTTTCGTGTCAACACGAGAGAGATCTTTTTGCTCTTTGCCTGCAAAATTATTAAGTTTGAGACTTATACAGAACAGTTACCCACGGAAAATTCTTCATCTCCAGGACTTATACAGAATAGCTGCCTATCGTAAATTCTTCTGAAATTAAACATGGCTTTCAATTCAAGATACTTCTCCTGAATCAGCACTGCTTGGATCCAGTGTCAAGGAGAGGCCCAAAACGACACCGAGATCAGCGCATACAATATCCCCTCCTACTGAAGTGAAAAGATGCTCAGTCCAAGTACAAAGTAGCTGAGAAGCGGCTTGGTTCCTATCAGTTTTGGCAAATAGCAAGCAGAATCCTGAACAGATGCGTGTGCTCTATCCCAACGACCTGAGGTAATCTTGTCAGCATCAGACAAAGCCAAACTTCTTGCCAAGAACTTTGCAGTTAATTCTACCTTTTGCGACCAAGGCCGCCAACCCCAGTATTTCCTCATGTATCAGAAAACATGCTATGCAGCATACAAATATCTATACATCATGTTGCTAAGCTAATCAAAAACCTTGATTGCAAAAAAGCAACTAGCGCCGACGGCATTCCAATTATAGTGCTCAAAAAGCTTCAACCAGAACTAGCTCCCATACTTACAAAGCTATTTAAGCATTATCTTAAGGAGAAATGCTTCCCAACACCTTGGAAAATCTCATCAATATGCTCTGTATTTAAGAATTCAGGTGATCGTTTATCTCCCTCTCAGTACAGACCAATAAATATCCTGTGAGTCTTGAGTAGGGCTATGACAACAGCATATTCTTTTCATTGTCATGACTCTCCGGTATATATCCGGCACAGTTAGACACAGTTATCAATCAAGAACCACATCACTATATAACAGTATATAAGATATCAACGGATACACACTCGAGAGTCAAAACAATGATAAGAATATTCTGTTGTCATAGCCCTAGTCATGAGTACGTTGCTAGAATCTGTGTTAAATAGAAAAGTAGTCAACCATCTCAGCAGAAAAAACCTTCTTAGTGACATATAATATGATTTCCGTTCTGCTAGATCTACAGCAGATGTGCTCACAGTTATATCTTATAGGATTAGCGAAACTTTCGATCGAGGCTTCCATTTCTAGGGCAATTGCTCTTGACATATCAAGGGCCTTTGATAGGGTATGGCATAAAGGTCTACTTCATAAGATTTCTAGCTGGAAATGCTTTCTCAATTATTAAATCATTTCTCTCTGATAGGCCCATAAGAGTAGTGGCTGATAGGCAAAAATCAGAAGCTCTCGGTATTAATGCTGGAGTACGTCAGGGGTTCATCCTGGGCCCAACTCTCTTCCTGATCTACCTTAATGATCTTCTAAATAACATTCTTATATCATTTGTAGACATTTATGCTGATGACACTACCTTCTATGGTAGCACATCAAAAACCGTAAATGCCAAGTTCTCTCTGATTTTCTCTCTCTCTCTCTCTGATCTTGAGTACGTGGTACAATGAGGAAAGAGGTGGCTGGTTACTTTTAATGCATCTAAAACTAAGCTTCTATCTTTACATCATCAACGCTCTGATCCTCATCTGGCATCAACTGAAATGAATGGCTCTCATCTGGGGGAGGCTTCATATTTTGAAAAGCTTCTGGGCTTAACCTTTACTCCTGATCTTAAATGGAACACGTACAGCAAATCCATTGCCAAGATTACTGGAAAAATGGTGGGATCCTTCTATCGATCTAGTAGATATGTCACTGCTGATACAATTCTCTACCTATATAAGAACCAGGTATGTCCAGAAATGGAGTACTGTTGTCACATCTGGGAAGGAGCTTCTAGGAAAACCTATCCTGCCTTGATAGAGTTCAAAATAGACTTCGTTGCCTAGTAGGGGCTACCCTTTTCTCTTCCCTGCAACCTCTTTCTCACAGAAGAGACGTTGCTAGCATGTCTCTGCTTTATCATCATTTTCATGGCAAGTTCTCATCTAAGCTCCAATCTATGGCCCTCCCTTCGTCAAACTGTCACGAGAAACACTCGTCTAGCTGAAAACACTATTAATAAATTATCCTACTCTTTATCTGTGCCTAAACCTAAACGTAGATTCCATGAACAAAGTTTCTTTCTTAGAACGGCACACCTACGGAACTGTCTTCCGTTTTCCTGCTTTCCAGCTGACTACAATATGGCCGTCTTCAAGTCATATGCAAACAAGTTCTTGATGAGCCATTCCACTTAAGTTAATACATTTACTGCATTTCCATTACTGACAATTACTATATTGTCCAATTGACTACTGTAAACTCTTTAACCCTTATCCTCGAGTGGCCTATGGGCCTTGATAAGTGGTGACACCTATGTAAAAAAAAAATCAATAAATAAACTGGTAAGAGTATAGAGCATGCTCTACTGAGACTTGACATCTATCTCCACTAAGATCACTTAGTGCAATTTATCAAGGTTTATCAGTGAACAAAATTTCAAGTCTGTGTTGCTAAATTTTGTAGATGAAGATTGAATATTCATATTATTTTCGACTGCTGTTCTCATTTTGCTTGTTATTTTCACAACATTTCGGTTGATGTAATCTTCAACCTTCTTCAAGTGTGTTTATCGAATTTGATAATCGTTTTGTTAAACTCGGAAATCTGCACAGAATCTGCAAGAACATGTGACGTAATGGATAAAGTTCTTGGCAAAATTCAGCTGTAAGTTACACTTTTCTGGAAGGTGAAATTTTTATCCTCGGTGTGGGTCGCACTAAAATACAATTTCAAATTACTAAGATCTTCTGCTCGGTCATGGCTGACGAAATGAGAGCATGCTACCGTCGTGGATTACATAAAGGGTTCCATGTGAAATTCTGTGCAGATTCCCTGTGTCAGACAGAAAGATTCCGGAATTTGACAAGATACACCTGAAGAAGGTCGGAGGTTACATCGACTGAAACGTTGTGTAAATAACACTCAAGATGAGAACAGAACATACAAACATACAAACATACAAACATACATCATATTCGTCTAGTTGAAACCACTATCAATAATTTCCCCTGTTCTTTATCTGTACTCAAACCTAGACGTAGATTTCATGTACAAAGCTTTTTTCTTAGAACTGCACACCTGTTGAACGCTGTTCCATTTCCCTGCTTTCCAGCTGACTACAATATGGTCGTCTTCAAGTCCAATGTGAACAAGTTCTTGATGAGCTGTCCCCATAAGTAATCCAATTTACCAAATTTCCACTACTAACGATTACGATATTGTCCCATTGACTACCGTATACTCATTAATCCGTAGCCTCTGGGCCTTGATAAGTGGTGACTCCTTGGTAAAAAAAATATATATATTCCATCTCTCTAAATAAAAGGAACGCGGTTTTAGAAGTTTGTAAAATATCCTAGACTTTCACAAAGCAATTCTGCAGCAAACATAACGATTCGTAAAATCAGAACAGCAGCAAAATGGCAACTCCAAGAGTTTCTGATTCCCAACGAAATAGTTCATGTTGTCAAATGTCAAAAGAGAAGAGAAAAAAATATCTTACCGATCTTCATTCTTTGAGAAGCAAAAGAAGCCACTGTCAAAATCATTCTGCCATGCCATCAGTATCGCTTTGAAAACGACTTGCGCCGATGTGATGTTGAAAGGCAGGTGAACGTATGCAGAATGGACAGATGTCATTTATCTCAAAGGACTTCTTCCTCCAAATTCCACGTGATAGCATACTAGCCTTATTGATTTATACACTCGACTGTCATTCGTGAATTGGAGTTTACGCTGCGTCATGTAGAAAATGTATTACCCTAAAGTTAATGTAGTCAGCAAATCTATTCTAAACATTAAACCTTTGGTCACAGTTTTTAAATAAGTTTAATCGATGGCAAAGAAAATGTATCAATTGATGCAAAAGGACGTTGATTATATAGTGATAGAATCGCAAAGGGATTCCAACGAACACTAAAATGCCAATGGTTATAATTGCTTACACCCTTTTCTTTCTCCGCCTCGCTGGAGTTCGTCTTCTTCCTCACCCTCCTGCAAAGCTAACAACTTTTAATATGAACGTGTTAAAGCAAAGTATTTTTAGCCAATTGAAATCTTTCCGAGCTCCAAAAAGTAACACCTATACGCGAAAGTAATAAGTCAGGGCGAAGTTGGAAACTCCTATTTAGGGAAGAGACAGCCTAGCAGAAACTATTTAGACTTCACAAGCTGCACGTGAACAAAGGATCCCCTCCCCCAAACAAAGGTCTACTCAACACCCCGGTCTTTGGGCCTCCTCTTCCAGGTGACAAGACGAAAGAACTTCATGACTCACGTATCCAACTTTATCAGCTCGTACACATATACATTCAAACTACAAGAACCAAGGTAACACATACACTATGCTGCCATAATTCTGTAATATAAAACTCTTTTAGGGACTATCAGATTAAATATTTATCAAAATTTGATCAATACAGTAATATTGAACTAACTTTGTACTGGACTTTGCAGTACGCTTGGATGCCCTCTTTGCAGGCTGCACCAAATATAGCCTTAACCTTTGACCCTGACATTAAAAAATGATGTGCACCATCCCTAGGTCGGAGACCATCATCATGTCAGGTTTGGCCATGATCGGTCCAGTGATGTGGGCTGTAGAACAGTACATATACATATCCTATGACCTTACCCATTACCTTGGAAAATGGTGTGCACCATCTCTGGGTGAGGGATCATCATCATGCCAGGTTTGGTCATGATTGGTCCAGTGGCGTGGGCTGTAGGGGAGTTGTACACACAGACACACACAAATGCTACTGCTTTAAATCTGTTGCCAAAGCTGCTGGAAAAATAGTGGGAACATTCTACCGCTCCAGTAGATATCTTACTGATAATGCAATTCTCTACCTGCATAAGAGCCAAGTACGTCCATGATAGAGTACTGTTGCCACATTTATGCAGGAGCTGCTAGAAGCAGCTTATCCTGCCTTGACAGAGTTCAAAGTAGACTTTGTAGCCTAATGGGGGATGCCCTTTTCTCCTCCCTGCAGCTTCTTTCCCCACAGAAGAGACGATGCGAGCCTGTCTCTGCTTTATCTTTATTTTCATGGCAAGTGCTCGTCTGAGCTGCAATCTATGGTTTTCCCTATCTTTACTTTCACAAAAAACACTCGTCTATCTGAAACCACTATTAATAATTTTCCCCACTCTTTTTCTATGCACAAACCTAAACATAGATTCCATGAACGAAGCTTCTTTTTTAGAACTGCACACCTATGGAACTCTGTTTCGTTTTCCTGCTTTCCAACTGACTACAATATGGTCGTCTTCAAGTCCAATGTGAACAAGTTCTTAATGAGCCGTTCCCTTAAGTAATCCAATTTACCAAATTTCCACTACTAATGATTACTACGATATTTTCATATTGACTACTGTACACTCATTAACTCTTATCCTCGAGTGACTTCGGACCTTGATAAGTAGCGGCACTTTTGTAAAAAATAAAAAAAGGGTAAACACTTTATGTATTTTTTTATTATTATGAAGAGTTAAGTGGAGAAAATGCGTGGTGTTTCAATAAGATGTACTCACATTTCAACTGTTATCAGCAATGTCAGGACAAAATGGTCATCAATCTGATCATTTGTTAACATTGTTCTTCAATTATATTTGTCTCCTGCATTTGAAGCTATGCCATTTCACTCTATGTTCATAAATTAAGGTTTCCGAAGTGTGAGCACATTTTTATATTTTTTAGACAGCCTTTAGTTTAAAAGAGAGTTCTTCCCAAAATAAAATAACCAACAAAATATTGCATATTTTTAATAACAAATAAAACAAAAAAACCAACAACTAAAAAAGGTCAACAACTAAAATCGGTTAACAACTAAAAAAGGTCAACAACTAAAAAAGGTCAACAACTAAAAAAAGCAAGAAAAAAAAAACTCCAAAAATATACAAATAAATGTTACTAAATGAATCTTCCATCTTCTAAATGTTTTGTTATTGCGTTTTTACTTATTTTAAAGTGTTTTTTTAATTACGAAACTAGTGTCAACTGTTAAAATTGTAAAACAAAATGTCTGACGTTGACCTGTTACATAATACTAGCAATAAAAATATACAGATCAGTTTACACTTTCGCACCATTGGTAATATTTATTCGCTGTGATCTCTTACATTAAATGCATTGTCTTATCGATTCAAAACAAGAATTGTTAAGATTTTCTTGAAAGATTGATATTAAAAAGAATTCTTATCTTTTATTGTCTTTTAAGTCTTTACCTTTAAATAAAAGCAACCAATTGACATTAGAATTTCTCAATTAAACTTTAAGTTTTGATTTTTATTGCTAATGAGCTAATTAATCAGTTCGCTGTTATATATGTTATATATGTATTTGTTATATATGTTATTTAATCAGTTCTGTTATATATATGTTATATATCAGTTCTGTTATATATGTTATTTAATCAGTTCTATTATATATATGTTATATATCAGTTCTGTTATATATGTATTTGTTATATATGTTATTTAATCAGTTCTGTTATATATATGTTATATATCAGTTCTGTTATATATGTATTTGTTATATATGTTATTTAATCAGTTCTGTTATATATGTATTTGTTATATATGTTATTTAATCAGTTCTGTTATATATGTATTTGTAATATGTGTTATTTAACCAGTTCTGTTATATATATGTTATTTAATCAGTTCTGTTATATATGTATTTGTAATATGTGTTATTTAACCAGTTCTGTTATATATATGTTATTTAATCATTTCTGTTATATATGTATTTGTTATATATGTTATTTAATCAGTTCTGTTATATATGTATTTGTTATATATGTTATTTAATCAGTTCTGTTATATATATGTTATTTAATCAGTTCTGTTATATATATATGTTATTTAATCAGTTCTATTATATATATGTTATTTAATCAGTTCTGTTATATATGTATTTGTTATATATGTTATTTAATCAGTTCTGTTATATATGTATTTGTTATATATGTTATTTAACCAGTTCTGTTATATATATATGTTATTTAATCAGTTCTGTTATATATATGTTATTTAATCAGTTCTGTTATATATGTATTTGTTATATATGTTATTTAATCAGTTCTGTTATATATGTATTTGTTATATATGTTATTTAATCAGTTCTGTTATAAATATGTTATATATCAGTTCTGTTATATATGTATTTGCTATATATGTTATTTAATAAGTTCTGTTATATATGTATTTGTTATATATGTTATTTAATCAGTTCTGTTATAAATATGTTATATATCAGTTCTGTTATATATGTATTTGTTATATATGTTATTTAATCAATTCTGTTATATATGTATTTGTTATATATGTTATTTAATCAATTCTGTTATATATGTATTTGTTATATATGTTATTTAATCAGTTCTGTTATATATGTATTTGTTATATATGTTATTTAATCAGTTCTGTTATATATGTATTTGTTATATATGTTATTTAATCAGTTCTGTTATATATGTATTTGTTATATATGTTATTTAATCAGTTCTGTTATATATGTATTTGTTATATATGTTATTTAATCAGTTCTGTTATATATGTATTTGTTATATATGTTATTTAATCAGTTCTGTTATATATGTATTTGTTATATATGTTATTTAATCAGTTCTGTTATATATGTATTTGTTATATATGTTATTTAATCAGTTCTGTTATATATGTATTTGTTATATATGTTATTTAATCAGTTCTGTTATATATGTATTTGTTATATATGGTATTTAATCAGTTCTGTTATATATGTATTTGTTATATATGTTATTTAATCAGTTCTGTTATATATGTATTTGTTATATATGTTATATATTTAATCAGTTCGTTGTTATATATGTATTTGTTATATATGTTATATATTTAATCAGTTCGTTGTTATATATGTTATATATTTATTCGCTGTGATCTCTTACAGGCAAGAACAAACAAATATTATTAATAAACCTTGTTTAAATGCATTGCCTTATCCATTCAAAACAAGAATTGTTAAGATTTTCTTGAAAGATTGATATTAAAAAGGATTCTTATTTTTTATTGTCTTTTAAGTCTTTACCTTTAAATAAAAGCAACCAATTGACATCAGAATTTCTCAATTAAACTTTAGGTTTTGATTTTTATTGCCAATGAGCTAATTAATCAGTTCATAATAATCATTCAATTAAAGATGCAAGCATCTCTTTTAACAATCGCCTTTCATTAGAATTTGACCTTTGAAAATAATAATTTCACAGAGATTTAAGAGCTTTTAATTAGCTTTTATAAAATATAAACATAAAAATCACTTGACCTGAAATCACTTCTTTTCAACTCCTCAGCCTAAGGTTCACAGGAAACAAATACATTGAGAGCATTGCCAAGGCTGCTGCAAAGAAGGTGGGCTTTCCCTACCGTGTTAACAAGCTACTTACACCCAAAAGTATCCTGTACCTCTATAAGGACACATTTCGCCCGTGCATAGACTACTGTTGTCATATTTGGGCTGGCGCATTTGCTACTAGTCTCTCACTCCTGGACAGGGTTCAAAAGAGAGTCGCCAACCTAATAGGTCCTGAATTGTCATCTAAGCTTCAGCCTCTGTCCCATCGATGCAATGTAGCATCCCTCTGCCTATTCTACAAGTATTTTAATGGTGAATTCCCTGACGAACTTCAAGCACTTGTACCCCCATTGACGTAAATACCCCTGACAAACCCGAGAAGCAGCTAAATTACACCCCTACACAGTAGAGATACCTAGGTGTAAGAAAGCCTTCTACTTCAAAAGTTTCTTCCCCAGAACTGTTAGACTTTGGAACTCGCTTCCGGGATCCGGCTTTCCCAACTGTAATGACATGCAGAAGTTCAAGTGTAATGTGAACAAACATCTTGCTACTCATCTCCCTTCATAATATCCTTACAACTTATGTCCCCGATAGTAGCCCCCTACTTCAAAGTGGCACTATGCCATGTTTGGGGTGAAAATGTAATTAAAAAAAATACTAGCTGTAGATACCCAGGGTTGTCAGAGGGGTTTAATCACATACCATTTAAGATACATCGACTATCCTCACTTAAGATTTTCCTCAACGTGGACCACAGATTGGATTTGTGAAAGCATAGAACACATCCATTTTCGTCTATGAAAATTAATCAAATTACAGACAAACTTTATTATGATAGATATACGTAGTCTGTACAGCTTCTCCACGTCCATTATGCAAATTAGCCACAGTCAGCAGTTACAACTGTGCCACTGCTGCTGCTTTCAAATAAAAATACATGTCCACAAATACATATACTTAAATACATGTCCACAAATACATATGCTAAAATACATGTCCACAAATACATATTCTAAAATACATGTCCACAAATACATCTGCTTTAATACATGTCCACAAATACATATGCTAAAATACATGTCCGCAAATACATATGCTTTAATACATGTCCACAAATACATATGCTTAAATACATGTCCACAAATACATATGCTAAAATACATGTCCACAAATACATATGCTAAAATACATGTCCACAAATACATATGCTTTAATACATGTCCACAAATACATATGCTTAAATACATGTCCACAAATACATATTCTAAAGTACATGTCCACAAATACATATGCTAAAATGCATGTCCACAAACACATGCTTAAATACATGTGCACAAATACATATGTTAAAATACATGTCCACAAATACATACGCTTAAATACATGTCCACAAATACATATGTTAAAATACATGTCCACAAATACATATGCTTAAATACATGTCCACAAATACATATGCTAAAATACATGTCCACAAATACATATGCTAAAATACATGTCCACAAATACATATGCTTAAATACATGTCCACAAATACATATGCTAAAATACATGTCCACAAATACATATGCTAAAATACATGTCCACAAATACACATGCTTAAATACATGTCCACAAATACATACGCTTAAATACATGTCCACAAATACATATGTTAAAATACATGTCCACAAATACACATGCTTAAATACATGTCCACAAATACATATGCTAAAATACATGTCCACAAATACATACGCTTAAATACATGTCCACAAATACATATGTTAAAATACATGTCCACAAATACATATGCTTAAATACATGTCCACAAATACATATGCTAAAATACATGTCCACAAATACATATGCTAAAATACATGTCCACAAATACATATGCTTAAATACATGTCCACAAATACATATGCTAAAATACATGTCCACAAATACATATGTTTAAATACATGTCCACAAATACATATGTTTAAATACATGTCCACAAATACATATGTTTAAATACATGTCAACAAATACATATGCTTAAATACATGCCCAGGTGCTGTTATTATTATACAAATACCTCAGAAAAAGTTCAACATAAACATAATAATACACAAAGAGGTAAAACGTGATGTCAGCAAAGCCAGAAATAAATCTGCACCTGGCCTGAATGGAATACCCTTTTTACTTTACATTAAAGATGTCCTTAAATGCTTAAATGGCTATGTAAAAACTTGAGGTTGGCATGGAAAAACCGTTATGTCAGTAATCAGTGGCCGAAACCCAAGGAGCAAAACTCAGAAGCTATAAATCAATTTTGGCCAATCTTACTTCTTAATGTAGAAGGAAAAATATTTTTCGCAGTAATGGCTTCAAGAATAACAAAATATCTACTATCGAATAAATATATAGATATTTCCGTGCCAAAAGGTGGGGACCCTGGAATAGCAGGTTGTCTGGAACATGGGAGTATCATATCCAAACAATGAAAACTAACAAGACTGATTTGGATGTCATATAGCTCGATTTGGTTAATGCATATGGATCTGTGCTTAATCAAATGATTCAATTATCCCCTCAGAAGTACCACATCCCAGAGAGAATACACAAGATGCTTGCAACGTATTTCGATAGGTTTCATATGCAGTTTACCACAAATAATTGCACAACAAACTGGATGAGGCGCAGGGTGGGATTTGCAATGAGATTTTGCAGTATCATCTATACTCTTCATTTTAGCGATAAAAATAATTCTCAAAGCAGCAGGAAACAATGTAACCCCGCCCCACTATATTAGGTGAAGAATGCGAAATGACACCATTGAAAGCTTTCATGGACGATACCACGATCTTTACATAAAAAAAAGCTGACACCCGCAAGTTAATCAGCATTATGGATTAAATGATGGTTTGGTCCAGAATGACCTTTAAACATAAGTCCAAGAGCCTCTCCCTCAGAAAATGAAAAGTACATTAAGATATCTGCTTTGCAATAGGTGGTCGGAAAATCCCTACTGTCTCAGAAGAACCAATAAAAAGCTTGGAAATATGGTACGATAACACCTTGAAAGATTCCAATCAGGTTAAAGTGACAAGCAAAACCGTTGATAAGAGTCTAAAAACGATTGGACATTGTCCACTGCAAGGTAAATACAAGGTATGGTGTCTTCATTGTTCATTCCAACTTTGTTATGGCCTCTTTTCATATATGAAGTAACTATGAGCACAGTTGATGCAATAGAAGAAAACATCAGTAGATACACAATAAAATGGCTGGTTTAGCCTTTAGGATTATCAAATGTAGCCTTATACAGCAATCAATTTGAATTAAAATTATCACTTAAGTCTGTTGCAGAGGAGTTTAAAGCTGAAAAAGTCAGGTTCCAGATGATGCTGGACAATTCCAATGACAGTGGTAAAGACAGTACAACCCTCTTTTAAAACAGGGAGGAAATGGAAAGTCCGAGAAGCTACAAATGAGGTAAAAGAAAACCTAACTTTCAAAGAAGTCATCGGGCTCACTGAGACATGGAAATCTGAACTGAGAATGACCAGCATTCAAAGACGGTCTATGGCTACCACCAAAGATCACTGAGATGTGGTGATTCTATACAAACTATAGATATATTAAACATGATATTTTAGTTTATGCAGATTGCATATGTATTATTATAGAATCAAAACTTTACTGATTATTATTTATTATGAGGAATAATTTGCCTAGTAGACTAATTCGTAAAATATATAAAAAAAAAAAAATAATAATAATAATATCGTTCATCAAATTCCGTCTGTGTTTATTTAGAATATCACCTCAGCTTGGGTTCGACGACGAATACCCTTGAAAAGTCACTTTAGATTAATATATAGTTTTAAAATATGCAAATGAAGAAATGACTTGTCGGGATTTTAAATGGTACCTCTTCATTTATCCTAAATTGAACTCATTAAGGAAACAAAAATAAGAAAAAATTAACTTAGAATGGGGAGGTACAACCGGGCTTGAATTGGAGATCATTTGATCCGTAGTCGAATACTCTTCCCCTGACCTATATGTTCTGTCTTTTTAAAAAAAATTTTTTTAATAAGAAATGATTTATTACGATTGAATATCCCTGGATTTGCCGAGAATTATCTCCCTTGGGAGGTGAAACCTAAAATATTCTCCTGTACAAATTCTTTTTTTATCTATAAGAAAGAAAGACTATTTTTAGGATTGGAATTTTTCGATTTTCAATACTTATCAGATGCATTTCTTTACAAAACATATCAAAGGATACTGCCAGACATAAATTACCTTTGCGTGAAATTTGCAAAAGATAAGCTCAGCCGTTTCGGAACCTATTAGGAACGAACTCACACGCACACACAAAATAACTTTTATATGATAGTAGAGACTTTATGTTTACCTATAATATTATATCTATCCATCTATATATCTATCTCTCTCTCTCTCTCATATATATATATATATATATATATATATATATATATATATATATATACTTCAGAATAAAATTATCCAACAATCAGCTGGTATGGAAACCTGTGATTATAAGATTTACAAGATATTACTAGCAGTAATATTCTATAAGTATTATCGCACCTAGATAAGAATTGCTCGAATTTATATACTTTTCTTTAACTTCCCTTACTCAATAAATTTAATCATTCAATCAATTTTTAATTGTAATTTTCCATGTCTCACTGACTTTAGCGAATAAGGTGTAAACCATTATAACTATTTGCTACTATTTTATCCTCTGAAGAGATGGTAGACATCGAAATCCTATAGGATAAGGAGTTAAAATATTTCTAATGTATTCTTTGTATTACATAGAATAATAAAAATCTTTTGATCTGAAAATAAAACATTTCACGACATAAATTTTTACATTAATTCATTGGCAAAAATTTGATATATATATATATATATATATATATATACACCTATATATATATACATAAATATACATATATATACATACATAAATATACATATATATATATATACATATATATACGTATACATGCATATATATATATATACGTACATAAATAAATATACATACATATATTATACAATTATATATACATATATATACATACCCATATATATATATACATATATATATATATATATACCCATATATACATACAAATATATATACATATATATATATAAATAGACCTACACATATATATATACATATATATATACATAGACATATACATACATATATATATATATATACATACATAGACGTATACATACACATATATATATACATAAATAGATATACACATATATATACATAGACATATACATATATATACACATATATACATATATAAATAGACATATATATACATATATATATACCTACATATATATACACCTACATATATATATACCTACACACATATATATATATATATACCTATATATATACCTATATAAATATACATATATATATATATATATATATACCTATATATATATAAATACCTATATATATATATATATACCTATATATATACCTATATATATATACCTATATATATATATGTATATACCTATATATATACCTATATATATATATATACCTATATATATATATATACCTATATATATACCTATATATATACCTATATATATATACCTATATATATATATATATATACCTATATATATACCTATATATATACCTATATATATATATACCTATATATATATATAGACCTATATATATATATATACCTATATATATATATAGACCTATATATATATATATATATATATATACCTATATGTATATATATACCTATATATATATATATACCTATATGTATATATATATATATATACCTATATATATATATATACCTATATGTATATATATACCTATATATATATATATATATATATACCTATATATATATATATATATACCTATATATATATCCCTATATATATATATACATATATATATATATATGCACCTATATGTATATATATACACACCTATATATATATATATATATATATATATATATATATATACGTATATATATATACCTATATATATATATATACACACCTATATATATATATATATATACGTATATATATATACCTATATATATATATATACACACCTATATATATATATATATATATATATACGTATATATATATACCTATATATATATATACCTATATATATATATATATATATATATATATATATATGCCTACATATATATGCCTATATATATATACCTATATATATATACCTATATATATATATATACCTATATATATATACCTATACATATATATATACCTATATATATATATACCTATACATATATATATATATATACCTATATATATATATATACCTATACATATATATATATATATACCTATATATATATATACCTATACATATATATATATATATACCTATACATATATATATATATATACCTATACATATATATATATATATACCTATACATATATATACATATATACCTATACATATATATACATATATACCTATACATATATATACATATATATATATATATATACATATATATATATATACCTATATATATATATATATATATATATATATATATACCTATATATATATATACATATATATATATATACCTATATATATACCTATATATATATATATATATACCTATATATATACCTATATATATATATATATATATATACCTATATATATATATATACCTATATATATATATATATATATACCTATATATATATATATGTGTGTTATTTTTTTTAATTTTTTATTTATTGCAAAATATAAACAAAAAATAAATTCAGTCGGGAGGAGGGGATGTTACGTAGCATTCCCCCCCCCCGTTGTGTTAGCGATATTGTGGTGAATGAGAATTCTAGCTAGGAATAGCATAGAGCAACATAATATACAGTGACGAGGATGACCAAAGGCACAATTTTTGTGCCTCATGTTTTTGTTTTTCGTACCGTTTCATGAAAATAAAAAATATATACTGCACTGCAGTACTTTGTTTTCTTCAAGAGCAGAAACATGTTGTTTTTAATTGAGGTTGTCAGTTTTCTAATTTCATCTTGTCAGTTATTGAAATATAATTCTTGGTAAAAAGTGACATTTTGAATCTAGATGGACGGAAACTCATTTGGCTTTCCGCCAAAACATAAATAACGATCATATCACACCTGCCAGTTTATATGTTATACACAAAAACAGCAGCTCTTCCACTTCTCTCTCTCTCTCTCTCTCTGTAATAATTTTGTTATTAGCTGTCTGAACACGCCAGTTTTAAGAACTGACTTGCATAAACAATACCAATTATCGAGAATAGGGAGATGGAATTTGTTAAGCGTGTGTGCGCGGAAGGGGAGGGGAGAAATGATGTTCCAGCACAATTTTGAAAGGCGTTTTGCCTTGAGGTGTTTTCTGTTCATACTAAGGAGTAACCACTTAACAAAGCGAAAAGCCACTCAATGACAAGGCGCGACTGTATTCGACTGAACTACAATCTCTGGTTTCTTCTTGCCAAACTTTTACAAAAACACTCGACTAGCTACAGCCACTATATACGATTTCCCCCACTCTCTATCTCTACCTAAATCTAAAAGCAGATTCCATAAACTCTACTCAGTAATGCCTGCCTGTGAAATGTTTCGCTGGACTGCTTCCTGGTTAAATACAGCATGGTAGCTTTCAAGTCCAATGTAAACAATTCTTGTCGAGCTGTCCCCTTTAATAATCAAGTGCTACTCAATTTACACCATTAACGATTACTACACAACCACGTTACATTCATTAACTCATATCCTTGAGTGGTGTTCGGGTCTTGATCAGTGGTGACTCATAAGTAAAAAAAAAAAAGATTAAATTTTTGTGTGGGGAGACGATGTCAGTACAGCTCTAGAAACTTTTTAAGGTTCAAATTCATATTAATAAAGAACATCTTATCAAGGCCAAAAGCCATTTGATGATAAGGATCTATGAGATTATCGGTTGGATGGTGAATAACACGATGAGAGGATTTAGAACGAGTGGAAATGGAAAAAAATGATTATTTGAGAGGATAGCTCAACAAGTATTTGTTGGCATTGCGCTTAATGTTGTAATCAACAGGAAAGCAGTCCCATGAACTGTGTTCCACAGATGAAGGGATCTTGGAAATAAATTTTGAAACTAAAGAGTAAAGAAATGTTGTTGAAAAAAATAGTCGCTTTTAACATTAAAAAAAAAACGTTCCTACACATGTGTATTAATCTTGGCCAACCCTAATTGTTTTTTTTGTTTTTAGAACACTTATATTAGGTTGGTGCAAAAGCTTTTGCCGATTAAAAATTAATCTTGAAAATGAAAAACTGTGTTTTTGAAACTCTTTATTCATAACAATACACTTTGCTTTCTATAACTTGATTCCATCGGTCAACATGCTTATAAATACCTCACTTATAAATTTTTTTAGGCTTTAATGTATATATATATAAAAGTGACCTTGTCTGTCTGAGAAATGGTCCCTACCAAACTCTTCTGTCAATTTTTGGTTTACAGCCTTGAAACTTTATATATATACTAGCAAAGATACCCGTGCTTCGCACGGAGCTTTGTTGCGCACTCGGGTACCAAAATCTGTGGGCACCTTTCCAGTAAGTTGATGTTGTAAGAGCAACGATTGCATAAGGTGATTAACATTTTAACTACCTCTTGTAGTGACTGAAATTCAATCAGGAACTTCACAAAACATTTTCATCAAAAAGGAAGGTTACTTGATGTTACATAGTAAATTTTTCATTGAAGTAATTTTCAACTCTTGCTTAAATTTTATCTTGCACATTCAATACTAAAAACTTACCACAATCAGATCATGTCAGTTTTTCCTCATATCCATTTCTCGAACTTTTCACTGAAGAGCCTCAGGGTAAACTACATTTCTGCTGCTTTGATTTGGAGCCAGAATGTAGAGTTTTTCTGAACTTCCTGTCCGGCTGATGGAGACGTAGAACATACCGTGACTGAAGCAGTCTGATGTCAAGTCTACGCCAATGGTGTTAAATGTCTGACCTTGACTTTTGTTTATGCTCATTGCAAAACACACCTTCACAGGAAATTGGAGTCTCCGGAATTTAAATGGAAGTTCTGAGTCCGATGGAACTAAGGGGATCCTTGGCAGTAGAACGGTTTCACCTTTGTAGGGACCACAGGAAATGGTGGCCTCAAGTACATTGGTGTGCAATCTGGTGATAACACATCTGGTTCCGTTTGTTGTTTTTGGCGGTTCCAAGGATCGAAGAATCATGATTGGCGATCCAATTTTGAGATTTAAAATGTGTGGAGGCATTCCAGATATCTCCAAAGAGTTTAAAAACTCCACAGGGTAGTGAACAGCTTCATATTCATTAGTAGCCGAATCAACTGACTTGTATTGCTTTGTGTCTCCTGGAAATTCATCCATTATTGAATTGTTCAAATGATTCACATTGCTGTTTAATGGCGAAATAACAGCCCTCTCAGCAAGCCAATCCGGTGATTTTCCATTGTTTTGCAGGTCTGGGTACACTTTGTCTTTCAGTTGCTTCTGATTACCGACACATTTACCAAGCGCAGTTGGAATCTTAATTGTGTCAGGTGAAGAAGTGATAGGAAACTGACCATTACCGATTTGGAGAAGCAATTTTGAGAAGTCTGCTGCAGCTGTGTTATCAGAGATATAGGCTCTTATATTAGTAGTCAGTCTCTTTACTATAACGTGCCTCCAGAGATAGGATTGTTTCAAACTTGCATTGACAATGTTAGCCCTTGTGCCATTTTTAACCACTGGGAGGATTTGACGGAAATCACCGCAAAATAAGGTTGGAATGCCACCCATGGGATTCTTGTTTCCTGTGATGTCTTGCAGTGTTCGGTCAATTGCTTCATAAGCACTCTTGTGCGTCATTGGGGCTTCGTCTACAATGATTGCAGAGGTGTCTCTAATTACATTTGCCAAGGCTGAGTTACCAGTAATTTTGCAAACTGGCTGATCCATTCGATGAGTATCCAAGGGTACTTTAAAAGTGCTGTGAAGAGTGCGGCCACCTTGTAGTAGAGTAGCAGCAATGCCACTGAATGCTGTTGCAAGCACAATCTTTCTCATGGATCTAATCTTTGCAAGGATCAAATTGATTACAAAAGTCTTGCCCGTACCACCTGGAGCATCAAAAAACATCATGTTTTTGTTCATTTCACCTTGTGCTTCCAACATTGCCATGAATGAATTGTAAACTTCTCTTTGAGAATCGGTCAGTTTTTCTTGCATATTTTCTGCTTGTAGGGAAAGTTCTTCAAGATTATAAGTAACTTCACGTTGATACTCTCTCGCGAGTCTTTCATCTCTCCCTTGCGTTGGTGCAGGTAATCCATAGCTTGCCAATGGTTGACCGCACATAAGGAGAACTTTTTCTTCAATTAGACAAAGAGTTTTATTGTAGATGTCCTCATTAAAATCTGCTTCTGGATTGTTAACTTCTTGCCTGTATCTGTGAAGAATGTCTTCAGATATTACATCACGAAAAGCCATCCAGATCTCAAGAGGATTTCTTGGCTCACAGGCTGTTAAAATTATCACAAATAGGCTTCGCAAATTTGAAGGTGATTGAGTGGCACTTGCCTCTCCTACTGCTTGATGCAAGTGATGGTCATTTTCTAGAAGGCCTCGAGCAAGGCACGCTGCTCTGTATGTTTCAAACACCTGACCATTGTATGCTCGCAAATTTTGAAATGAAGTTGGACCAGCAACCTCATTGAGCAACAGGCGTAAGAAATAACACTCCCCTGCTTTTGGACTAATCGTGCATGGTGCCTTCCATACATCATCATTTTCAGAGCCTTCAACTTGTACCCCACGCATTCTTCTCATACATTTCTTTGTCGATTTGTTCCAAGTGTAAAACTCAGGGACTTCTACGTATTTGAGACCCCTTGCAAAGTCATCCTCATGGCAGAGTTGAAAAAATGCTGTCAAAGTTGTGGCAGGCGGTGGACCTTGGGCTCGTTCCAGAGCAGTATCAGCTGAGAACATGACACGCTGCCCATTTTCAAGATGAACAGAAAGTTGTACAATTGGGGGGAAATGTTCATGGATGGGATGTTCCAATATCCTCCAGGCCGCCTCTGAACTGCCGACATACCTTGCATTCTGGAACTGCTGGATCTCATCCACAATGTGACTTTGTACTTGGCCTTGTTGGTTAGCTGCTCCATCAGTTCTTTGTAGTTCAAACACTGCTTGATCACATCCTTTATTCACGTATTTGAGGACATATTTGATGCTTTGGATCGAGCTGCAAATTTCTACGTTAATGTGAGCGTTGAACTGCTAAAGGAGGACCTTGTTGTACGGAACAATCCACTGGTTTGTTATTTCTTGATTAACATACCGACCATTTCTCTTCATCCTTATTGTACCAGTCTGGCCTCCATCTTCTGGTTTTCTTTGCCTGTACTTGGGGTAAGAGTCTTGGCCTTGCTCGGTACACTGAAGAAATTCTTTTGGGTATTTTTTGGAACATTTGTTGTCAATCATACATGGACAATTTGGATTAAATGGTCCACAAGGTCCATGCACCATATGTGCCATCACTTTAGCATGAAGATCAGGATCTTCCTCTTTGTCAGGGATCTCTGCAGTTATGCAGAGATCCATTTTTCTGGTAGAAGTTTGTCCTCTGGGGCCTGCCAGGTGAGGATGTGTGCATGCGACAGTCCTCTTTTTTGATATTCAATACTGTACAGGAAAGCCCTCAACCTGCCAAATCCTCCCTTTTTAATAAATTCAAGTAACTTTTTTAGCTTCTGCCTGAAAATCCTGGCAACAATATCTGGACGATCCTGAGGGTCTTGCCCTTGAAGACAATTTTCTGTAATTTCTGTCCACTTTGGATTTGTTGTGAACGTGATGAAGAGGTCGGCTCGGCCCATTCGCCGAACATATGCCATGGCATCACTTTGACGCTCAAACATGTATCGAGGGCCTCCTGTATAAGTTGCCGGAAGTACAACTCGTTGACCAAACTGTTCTGGATTCCCATCCTCCCTAAGAATTGAATCTCTCAAGTTGCTATAATTGTCAGCTCTCAGGGTCTGTTGCTCACGCCTCAGGAACTGTAAACGTTCTGTTTCAATCTTGCAGTACACATCCACCAGCCATTGTTGAAATAGCCTTCGGTACCAGAGAAAATAGTTTCCAGGCCGAGTCATTAAATGGTACGAATAAAATTGCTGTTGGGTAACTTTTCGCCCATTGGATGCCTTCATGTAGATGTTGTAAGATGGAGAACCATAGGGGTACATTAACGGGTACATTAAAGTATCGTAGAGGGGATGTAGTTCGGAGATCCATTTTAATGTATCATTTCTAAAACGCAAGACAATATCCCGGTTAGCTGTTGGTTCATTCTCCATTAATATTCCAATCTCATACGTTGTTGTTGGAGCATTGAATCGCCGTGGATGCTCTTCTTGCGGCCTTCGGTCTTCCCTTATGACAACTTTATGTTCTACCAAGTGTTCTTCTTCAATCCTCTCCTTTGTTGTTTTCAGCTGACAAATAAAGCTGTTGTTCTCATGTAAAAATTCAGTCAGACTTTGGAGAATGTCTCTATTGAGTCTACTGTCACGTCCCCGATTATGTAGTTCCTCTTCCAGACTATCCAAGAAGTAGACTTGAATAAACTTTGCTGTTTCATCTTCAGGTGGTAAAAGACTCCCAATCTGGTGGTAAACCTGGCCTCGAATTCTAAAAGAAGGATTCCACCCATGTACTGACGCAATTTTGTGACCAAATGATGTCATTGCAAAACAATTGTTATAACTGCGTAGATTTTGCAGAAAATCTTTAGAGATGGGACCATTGCCGGAGAGCAAATCTTGAAGCAACTGAGGCAGTGGTGGAAAGCTATCAAGCACAACTTTGCCAGAAGAACAACAACAACCAGGGGTTTCTCCTTTAAATTTTACAGCTGAGCAATGTTGACATACTTTGTCCATTTTTCCTATATCAGCTGTAGTGAGAGAGTCATTTTTGTTGTAGAGCAATCCTTTTCTATTGCAGTGTTCTATTTCATGGTGTCTCAAAGCAGTCATTCGTTGTCTAGCTGCCTCGTTTTCTGTCAATTGCTGGGGCAAAGTCATACTCTCTCTCTCCATGCAGCCTCTCGTTGTTGCCCTTGGTATAGGCGAAAGCTTCGTTGGGTTTCCGATTCATTCTGATGTCGTTGAGCCACTCTCAACTGACCTTGTGTACGTCTACTTACCTCATATAATTCATTCGATCGTAATATTGCTCCTCTTTCCAGTGCATATCTTTGCCTTTCTTGAATTTCATCTTGTGATGAATTTAACCGCCTTACAGCATGTCTAGTTCTGTCAGCTTCACGTTGGGTTTCTCTTTCCAAATCTGACAGTCTTGCTCTCCTTTCTCTTTGACGTATCCTGTTAAGTTCTAGACGTCTTTCTCTATCTGAATTGTTTTAATTGGAGCGAATTGCAGCAACTCTTAGTCTATTAGCTTCCAATCTTTCCATTCTTTCTTCCTCACTTTCGTTTCTACTTCGTTTGGGTGGCATAATTTCGGTTTTAAACGGAATTGTTTAACGATATTAATGATTGTAAATTAATTAAGCGTAAAGGAAATGTATACTAACTGAAATGGACGAACTATAAATAATATTTCTGAATAGTACAATTATAAACAATTATATTGTACCTATTTACTATGCCTCCCCACGGGACAGAGTTAGACACCAGGGTCGTTTTTTAACGTGGAGAAAAGGTACAAAAATAAAAATTGTCTCAGTCGTGAAGGATTTCTCCTCCACCGAAAGAGAACAAGTAAATGAAGTGCAGCATCTGAAGAACAGATACTACACTTTGATCTTGACCAAAAGGAATGTATAAAAGCGACCTACGTGTGACTCATTACTTCCGGGTGTAAACGTCACAGTCTAAAAGTAATAATTTAAAAAAAAGTAAATGTAAAATGAATGTAATACCAACTTAGGTTAACTAAGTAAACAGTACAATTAAAACAGTTCTATTAAAACAAATAATTACTAAGATCTAGGTAATTGTTAGTCTCATTGTTATGGTTTTAAAGAAAAAAATGTGTAAAAAAAGTTCTGCTTTTGTGAGTACGTGTATTTCTTTTAAATTACATAACCTTTTTATTTTATTATTTATATCTCTTTTAAATTTATATATTTTGTTAGTAAACTGGAAGAAATTCAGTTGAATAAAACCTTGTTCGTGTTCTTTACGTTAAACTCATATTTTTATAAAAGGTTCATCCGGTTTAAAGAAAGCACTAAGTTTAAATAAGACTGGAAATAACTAATTCAATATATAAATAGAAAAATGAAATAAATATAAGCTTTAAGTCTTAAGATAGTAATAATCAAAATGTAATAAATTATTTGTAGTTCAAATCTATGATAAGACAGGCTTTCGAAATAGACTCGACCAGAAAGATTAAATTGGAACGAAATTATAATCTCCGTGCCATTTTCAAAACAACCCCACAAAAGTAACGATATCCTGCAGTTGGTTAAATGACAATGGTTGTAAGAAAAATGTAAAAGAAAATGCGCTTATCTGTTTATTTTGACCTGTTTTATTTAATTAAAAAAAAAATTGGCTATAACTGGAAGAGAGCGTTATGTTTTGGGGGTTGTTTAAAAAATAGAATGGAAATAAAGTTAGTTCCGTTTTAATTGTCTTTAATTGCGGCAAGCGCTAACAAAATCGAAAAATCACTGTTTACATTCGAAATGTTAACTTTTATAGGTTTACAGGTTTGCTGACAAGGCTGGGGGTGTTTAATACAATTATTTTACTAAATTGATTTTTTTCATTTAAAAATAAAATTATTTCTTTTTTAATAAAGTTTTATTTTAAAATATTTGTTTTTGTTTATTTATATAAAATTACGATAGTTGAATTGTATTCTTTCAATTATATTGGCAAGTAAAATATAAAAGATTAAAACGGAACGAAATTGAAATTTCCATTACATTTTCAATACAACCCCAAAACATAAAGCTTTCCTCGCCAATGAATTGTTTTGATAATATACGTAAAGTGAAATAAATCGAATATAAAATTAAATGAAAATATATTAAATAATTAAATGTTAAATAGATTTTGTAAATAGTACAGTTGAAATGATTAGAATATTTCCAATATGTAATAAGGTCGAGGTAATTAGTTAAAGAGATTTAATATAATGTGATATGCAAATGAGCATAAGTCATTCGATACGGGGGTGGTTTGTAGACTAGTATATAAAGAAATTAGGCATAGACTCTTATGTCTCCTATAACAGAAACATCCTAAAATGGGTTCTAATGTTTCTCTACCAGGAGAGATCTACCCTCTTACCTCCTTTATATTTCGTTGATGATGGAGAGCTGTACACACAGACAGAAACACACGAACCCTATTACTTTATAAAAATATAGATAGATATGATTAGTTTGTTTTTGTTTTTTGGAAAAAGAAATCCAGCAGAGTGCTCAATTAAAAGGAAAATCCGAAAATAAGAGCGTATTTATATTTTGTGTAGAGAAAGTTGTTAAATGAGACAAGTCATTGGTACCGTCGGTTTCAAGCCCGACATTTAGGACCGTTTTAAATATCTATATCAAGCTCTCTTCAGAGTGATAAGTATTGGTTGAAGAGGGCTTGATATAGATATCTAAAACGGTCCTAATTATCGGGCTTGAAACCGACGGTACCAATGACTTGTCTCATCTAACAACTTTCTCTACACAAAATACAATATATATATATATATATATATATATATATTAGCCATTAGCACCATAAAACAACACCTAACATTCCATGATAAAAACCTACAGTCGTCCGACATTAGAAATATCTTAACTAACAATACTAAAATTCGATACCTTAACAATTGCACACGAAGACTAAAATTACTAGAAGCCATATTAATTGAAAAACTACAGTCCTTTATTAACCGGATCTCATTTAATACCGGGACAAATATATTAACTGTATTCAATAACTAACAAGAAATAAACTAAATAAATAAAATATAAAATAAGAAAATCAAAATTAAAAATAAAACTAATTCGCCCGTATCCATCTTCCACCCACCTTTATAACCATAATAAAAAACTAGCAATAAATACACTAAGCCTCAATAAAGAAAAAGAAAACGACAGCAACAACAATCGCTCCTGACGACGATCGATGTACCGATAGAAAGCGCTTGAGAAGAATATGACTAAACAACAACAAAATAATTTCCCCCACTCTTTATCTGTGCCTAAATCAAAACGTGGATTCCATGAACAAAGCTTCTTTCTTAGAACTGCACGCCTGTGGAACTCTGTTCCATCTGCCTGCTTCCCACCTGACTACAAATTGGATGTCTTCAAGTCCAATGTTAACAAATTCCTAATGAACCGCCCCCTTAAGTAAACACTTCATCAAATCTCCACACTAACGTAATGTACGTACTTATCCCTGAGTGGCTTCCGGGCCTTGATAAATGGTGACCACTGTGTAAAAAAACAAAAAAAAACAACTTTAGGGCTCCATAATATACAATATGCCAGCCGATGTAAAAAGGACTGCTCAGCAAATTGCAAAGATATCCAACAAAATTGGGAAAAGACCTCTCGTGTTCAATCAGACGTGCTTGAATAATTACTTTCTACTAACATATACATACATACATACATATATATATATATATATATATATATATATATATATATATATAGTCATCCACATACAGTACTGTTTCGCTGTTTCACAGCTCATCAGTGCGGCTAGACAGGCAATATATATATATATATATTAGAGAATTCGGACATATGAAACAAATTCGATTTGGCTTTTAGCTGATAAAATAGTCAAAATTGAAAAAAAAAAAAAATGAAACTTGGCAGGCATAAATCAACTAACCGTGTTATTTTTACGCATGTGCAAACACATTTATATCCTTAAAACGTTGTTTTTGTTTTGTCGAAGTGTTTGTATGCATAGAGATATAGATAAGACGGTAATGAATAAGGCTGGCGAGCTATATGTTTGGTTTCTACTTTAACTGATGCTGCTCACGTCACCCCCCACACACGCATATATATATATATATATATATATATATATATATATATATATATATATGACATTTGAAATCACTACTCTATATTGGATACAATAATATAATAATCAATACAGAATTGTCTCTATAATAAAAATACAAAATCTACATGTTTAAATACCATATTTAAGCATATTTTACACCGGGCAACGCCAGGCAGTTTGCTAGTAATATATAAAAGTAATTTTAGAAGAAAGAATTACATTTTTTTTCCTTTCAATTCAAAATGTCCTCTGACGACAGTATCCATTCAATTGGATGCCATGATAAGGTACAAATAAGACATGACTTTTCATTCTTCATTTCCTGGGATCAATTAGATCCGATATTTTACGACCGACGCATTCGGATTAGTTTTACTTCTTTTTTTTTTATTCTTTTTCCTCTCATCGTTTCCCTGTAGAAAAGAATATTAATGTCTGCTTGCAAAACCAAACGCAATACTCAGTACACAACACATATTTAATACAGTATCTGACCATCATAAAAAATCTCCTAAGCCAGAAACTAAACATTGTCTTGAATATATCTGTTCATCATCTACTATATGATATAACTATCTCAATGTTTCCCTTTAAAAGCAGTCTCCATAGGGAAATAACCGAGTACTTCCTATGTTAATATGTTCTGTTAAAAAATTAGCCTACACCATTTCGTTTATTGTTACAATTTATCTGAAGAATCTGATTTTCACAAATTAAAGAGAGTAGCAAAATCTTTTACTCGCTCATACTTATTTACTCCCACATAAGGCAAAGACACTGCTATAGTTGTTTTGTTTTGTTTTTTTAAATAAGGGACATAATATTAAGGTACCGTTTTTGTTATTATATTTTATTAGTATATTACACTAAATATTAAATCTAAACAAGAAAAGCTCCTTCGTTTTCCTAACTTATAAGCCAGAAATGAGAGACAGCCTTAAATGCACTTGTCAATTATGAGTAAGAACATTCTAGATTTCAAAACCCCTTATCCCTTCCGGGCCTTTATAAGTGTAATAAAAAAAAAAGAAAAGAGGTTCAGATAATTTTGACAATGATTACAGATGTTGTCTTCCTTTAATTGTTTACTGATTAAGATAATAAACCATCTTCGAAATCTAGTGGCTAAGACCCTTTTCTCCCCACCGTCGCTTTCTCATAAAAAAAACGTTACATGTCTATCTCTGCCCTGTCATGATTTTTATGGCTGCTGCTCGATTGAACTTATATCCAGGGTATCTCTGATAGAACATTCACAGCAGAAATTCATTTGGATATAGCTGTTTACAAGTTCCCTTATTATCTATGCCTTAAACTACATTAAAATTCCATGAGCAAAGTTTCTTTCTCAGAACTTCCGTCTATGAAATACAATACCACAGGGCTGCTTCCCAGCTTACTATAATATGATTGTTTTTAACTCTAAAGTAAACAATTCTTGTTAAGACATCCTCATAAATAAACAAACCATTACCGATCACCACGGTTATATCTCATCAGTCACATAAAACTCATTAATCCTTTTCCTCTAGTGGTGGTTGAACCTTGATAAGCAGCAATGCTCCTAGTAAAAAACAAACAAAAACTATAGTGTGTTGTTCTGTAGAGTTTAAAAAATTATGGGTAACAGTACCGGAACTCTTTGCAAGTGGGGTTTTTGTCCTTGATCACAGTTTTTCCATAAATAAGTGGATATTTTACTAATCAAGCATGAATGTAATACTGACTCGTTTCCCTTAGAGTGTTGTCCTTTATGTTCAATAACTCTTGCCATCTCATGTGGGTAATTCTGTTCTCATCTATAAAACACGTTGGACCTCCTGCATCTTCTCCTCGTTTCCCCGCATGCCAGCAGCAGTAAGAACACACCTTTTGCTTCTTTGAGGTGAGGTTGTTTGTAACATTACTAAAGCACTAGACGTATTCAATTTCGCGATAAGAGTGTATAAAGACAGACATAAGATAGCGTTTTGAATACTGTTGTTTAATCATATATGGCCATTTAAGAGAAAAACAAACTCTACAGGGATTATTACCCAGTTGAAATGAATATGTCTTTCTCTAACTGCAGAAAGGTCCTGGATATGACCTTAAACTATATCCAGTGGTGAAGCCCCAGCTTGCGGGCTTTGGGGAGTGTGGAGCCACCCTTTAATTACCATTGCTCCCAGGTCCACTCTGACCCGGAGTGGTAGTACCTATTAGGGTCCCAATTATAGGTTAAATAGAAACCGACTTGAAAACAACAAATATACTCTATTAAAAAAATTGTCTTCAAAATCTTTGGATTCGGCATTATATAACTCGAAAAGGGTTGATATGCCGTAAAACAAAAACAACCAACCAACCAACCAACTAACTGCAGAAAAAACATATATTTTGATCGCAGCTGAAGATTAGGAAATGAGTCTGTAATTTCTGCAAGATATTGCGGTTGTTAATTATAAGCACCAAATCGGGAAAATCTTCAAAAAGGTTTTAGAGAGGAAGTCCACAAAGATAATCAAGAGTTAGGTATTTGCGGCAAAGTGGATAACGACACAGACTGACGACCTGAGTAAGTCAAGTTCGATTTTAATCGGTTCCATAGTATCATTTTCAATAATGGATGTTGGCAACCTTCACGTGATTCTTCCTGTTAGTATGTGATTCTAACTAAAAAAAATCACGAAAACGAAAGACACCATGTTGATTCATACGACTGTTTCATAGTTTGATAGAGGCGTTATTATACATTGTATCGGCTTAGACATTTTTATTCAAATTTCCACAAGGCTTAAATTGAGGAAAAAAAATCTAACTCATTTCACGTGGGCCACACGGTCCTCATGGTTGAGAGTATTTGAAAAAAATATCGGCATTAAATATCACAGTCTTTACATTCACTAATGGATGTTGGCAACCTTTACATGGTTCTTCCTGTTAGTATAGTGTTCGAAAAGTCAGGTTTAAAAAAGAATCACGAAGACAAAAGACGATACTAACCTGATGAAGACATAATTCTGCATTATATTGGCTTCGTAAGCGTAGAAATTCTAATTCAAATTGTTTTCATCGATGAAAAAAATCTCTTATTCATTTCACGCAAACTACACGGTCCTCCTGATTAAAACATTTGAAAACAAAATCGCCACTTTTCTAGTGACAAAAAAAAAAAAAAAATAGAAACTGTTCCCATGCTTGATGACGCCGTCTATCGTCGAAACTAAGTCGATTTTAAATAAATAAATAACTTGTCCCGGACTTTTAAAAAAGATATCACCGTTGAAGAAACACACGCATTTTACTATTAATCTTTTTTTAGTCTTAATATCATGAAATGGGAAAGAAAAAAATATCCTGAGAAAAAGGTATCATATCGAAATATTGATTTTAAACAAATAAATGTTTGTTAATTTTACAAAATCTTTGCGTTGTATTTTGGCTTATAAGCGTATAAGTTAACACATGCATTACACCGAAGAATGTAAACAACGCTCATTTATTAAAAAAACAAGCTTAACAATAAGTATTTATTTAAAAAAAAATTCCTTATATTGATTTCTGAAGCTTAGAAATTCCAATTCGAAGTTAATTTATTTTTAGTCAAAGTATAGACAACATTGTATAAATTGGGTGCGATATCAGTTTTAGAATATCGAATTCAAGATTATTCCACTGAATTCTTGAAAATTCCAAATAGACATATAAACTATGGATATAAAATGTTGCAAGGCTCATGACAGGGCAACATCCTATAATCACCTTGTTCTAGACAAATCTAAGGTTTAAATTAAAGTTTTCCTTTAAACTGCCGAAAACTTAAATGTTCATGCAAAAAAAAAAATAAAAAATAAAATAAAAATTCTTCAGTTTGAAACGTTCTCGGCACACACAAAAAGGACAATCCTGTCTTTCTTCCCGTATCTCTGAATGAAGGAAATACCGGCTTTTTATATGCTCAAATTCGACCGCGTCTTAATTTGCATATGTCACTTTTTCATTCCCTTTCGGTCGGGTTTTGAGTTCAAGTGTCAGTGACTTTTTACGCACAAGCCACCCTTGGACACTTGGTTCTATGACCGTTGTCACAACAAAACAGAGTCAAGAATGGCAAAGGTCAGACTATGCTGATTCATTTATATTTAATGTAAATAAAAATACTTTGTTCGATTTTATTGATTAAATAGTAAAACGACGTCTGTTTCGGTAGATTTAGAAATCCAAACAATTGTTTTTATTATTATTAAAAAAAAAGAAGTTTATTTAGCTAACTCCCTATCTATTTGTCCTCACGTTTGTTTTTGTTTTTTTTGTTTTTTTTTTTTGTTTTTGTTTTTCATCGATCTGGGGAGTATAGGGAGATATCTGTAAAACAGGAGACGTTAGTGGTTTGGTCACATTGAAAGAATGGATGAGAGTTCTTTAGTTAGTAGATATATTACAGTTGAAGTAGCGATTGCAGTAGGGATGGCCAATATAATCACGGAAGGAATTGATAACAATGGACTTGACAGAGTGATAAATAAAACCTTGCCAGAGATAGCTTAGCTTAGTTTAGAAGCCAATTTCTTTAACCCTGTCGAAAACATACCAACAGACATTACACTAAATATTATATGCTGCTGCTGATAATGATGATGATGCTGAAGATGATGTGCAATCGAAATATAAAAAAGCTAATACGTTATTTGGGTCACCTGTTACTGATGGATAAATGTTTGTAGGGATTATTATTGATATGAACAATTAAAGAATTGAATGTCTTTGGCATTTTTCTTTAAATGATGTTTTTTTAACCATTTATCTTTACTTATATATAAAAGGCGCTGTGTGTATACCTGAGTCTGGATGATGTATGTTTTTATTATTTATTATTATACTAGCCTGGGTATCCGGCGTTGCCCGGCTGCTTGGAGGTGTGTGTTGAGTAAAAAACCAAAAAAAAAAAAAAAAGAACGTAGTAGTAGCCAGGTAGGCTCGAATCCGTACCGCGAAGAAGGAAAAGAACGTGAAAAAAAAACACAAAAAAACGTGACGTGTTTGCTGTTGCGTCCATCGCCAAACGGGAAGTGACGTAGGTTTAAATTAAGGCTAGACAATTGAAAAGAAGGGATGACTGTCGAAAATATCGGCGAAAAAAGCAACCCATCCGTGTAGAAAAGTGCCCAGTTGAGGGTGAAGGAATTAATGTTTTTGCCCAATTTTTCGATATTTGTCGTCCGAAGGGTCGATCTTCAAAACAATACCAGTCTCGTGAAAATTCGTCACCTCTGTCGAAAGTTTTAGGCATACATACATACATACATACATACATACATACATACATATATACATTGAAACAAACAGGTGAGATTTATATTATAGATAAAATAAATATGATGATGATGAGCAAGATGAGATCTTCACAATATATGGAGATGTTTGCAAAACAAGAGACTTTGATTATATGGTCGCATTGAAAGAATGGACAAGGGTTTTGGGGTTAGTAAATGTATACCAGTTGAAATATCATGGTCAATTGACAGAAAAAGACTAATGAGATTATTGGAGAAAGTGACAAAAATGGACATGAGAGAAAGAATGATAAATAAAAACCTGGCCAGAGATAGGTCAGTTTGGAAGTCACGTTCTAAAAGCTGTTAAACACATGCTGGCAGGTGTTGAACATGATCATCATCATTATCATTATCATCATCAAAACTTAGACTTAGTGGGACGATGTCGTGATGTTTATAGGAAAATGTACTTATACATTCAATCAGTCTCTCAGGACTCGTTCCTCCAAGTGTCCTTCTTTTGCCCAACTTTTTAATTTTGAAATATTATCAAAGGTTTGTCTCATTTGATTTATGGCAAATCAACCATTAATATTGAAACACAATTATGATTGTAAGTAACTGTACACAATTAATTGAACCAAAGGTGCTATATTAATCTTTTTTTTAAACTACCATTAACGTATTAGTTTTCTTCTTTTCCTGTTTTTAATCATGCATATCAAAAAAAATTAGTCTTCCTTTCGTAGTTGGAATATATATATATATATATATATATATATATATATATATATATATATATATATATATATATACTAGCAAAGATATCAAAGGGAAGCAGGTATCTTGGCTAGTATATATATATATATATATATATATATATGCATACTAGCAGAAGTACCCGTCGTTGACTGGGTTCAAAAACAGCCTACAGAAAATGGACTGATAGGTCATGAAAAGGAGGGAGTTGTAAAGAGATAGGGTAAAACTTTTGAGTATCAAAACCTAAGTAAAATATGATGAAAGTCAAGATAATTTTCGCGAAAATATATTTTTTATATCAACTTTGTTTCCATTCGTAGCCAAGAGTGGCCAACAAGATGATGTTTCCTTACAAAGAGAAAATGTTATATATATATAATAATATAAATATACAAGAAATAAATATTACCATAGTCAATAAAAGTTACTTTTATGGTAGAAAAGTTCATTGGTTTGTATTTTTAAGTAGTTTGTAAAAAAAAAATTTTTTTAATTCACGAACCGGTTTAAAAAAAATCAAAATGGCAACGACTTTGAAATGGAGAGCCTCATTTTCAATTTGAAGGAGGTGCACCTGAGCATTCTATGTTAACAATTTAAGAGAGTTCCGTCAACGTAAGGAATATTCATAAACATATTTTAATGTTTTCCGTTATTTTGTGCTTGACGAATATTCGATTATGGCATGTGTAGTTTATATAAAAATTAAGTAGTTATCGCCTCAAATTTCGTTTTAATTTATTATTTCAAGTAAAGAGCATTAAAAACTATTTCAAAACAAAAAACAACATGAACTGAACTTTTATTGACTATGGTAATATTTATTTCTTGTATATTTATTTTTTCGGGTAGTCGTTTGTTGGCTTTTCTGCTAAACTAAATAATATCGACGAAATATCGAAAAACAAAGAAACAAAAGCAGTTTTGGAAAATAATGAAGCTTTATTTACTTTAGTAAAATAATCCGAAACAGCAAAACAGGATATAAAAAAAGTAAACACGTAATTACTTTAGTTTTTTACAGCAAAGAATCGATATAAATATGAATAAGAAGAAAATGGCGCCCTTTTCAAGCAGAACAGCTTCGTTTCAGTTTTACAGTATTGAATGGTGTAGTATTGCGCCGTCGGATTCAGGGTTGTAATATTGTAATGTAAAGAACACGCAGAAAGGGTTGTAATCAACTGAATTCCTTCTAGTACACTGACAATAAAAGCTTAAACAGATATATAAATAAAAATAAAAAGGTTATGTAATTTCTTTTATAAAGACACGTAATAACGTGAGCAGGATTTTGTCCATCTTTTGACACGATAACAAGTAACGTCATTATTTTTTATTATTTATCTATTTATCTATTTTTGAAAGGGTGCCACGTGCAAGTGGAGAAGGAAAAAAACAGAGTTATTCAAAATTTGTTTCGAGAATTGTCTAAAGTTCCGACTTTTTTTTATTTTGCTTTCACTTTAATAAGAACGTGAATTTATGAGGTGAATTTATTCGACACAATATGATTCAACTCAAAAAAATAAATAAAAGCTAACGTGAATTAAGATTAAAGTTAAGGTGTTATTGTGGACTCTCACCTCTTTTAAAAAACCTTGTTAAACTTTGACATAGTTACATTCTATGGAGGTCAAGTGCGAACGAACACCCCATAATTTTAGTATACCATATTTATTCAAACTGAAACATAATTATCAAAGTATACTTACGTAAATAAATATGAAAAGTCTTTGTTAAGGTTTGTGCCATATTTCCACGAAGTACAGGCGCGAACGCAGACTCCACAGTTTTATTATACCATCTCTATTTAAGCTGAAACATACTTATCAAAGTATTCTTATGTACATCTATATCAAAAACCTTTGTAAACGTTTTTATTTCCATACTTTGGGGGCCAGGCGCAAACGCAGACCCCACAATTTTTATGAACCACCGTTCTGTCAGATCAAACATACCCATTCCTGATTCTCGATACATCTTCTATCATTATATGTAATCAGTTTTTTGAAATAGTCAACCATATAGGAGGCTATTCGTGACCAGAAACACACACACACACACAAACGTTAAGCTTATATATATATATATATATATATATATATATATATATATATATATATATATACATGCATATATATAGTGCCAACAAAAAGAAAGTTTGCACATGTTATTTTTCAAAAACTGCAAATTTAAGCTAAATTGAATGTAACTGTTTAAACAACCTATACCTCATTTGATATTCGCCTTTTATTCCTCTATAATTTTACCTGTTCATATTTGAATTTTAATTTAAGTATCCTAGTGTTCACGTCAATTCAAAAGATAAACTTCAAATCGAGAAGGCAAAAAGAAACTATGCAAAATGAAAAATTGTTATTTAAATGTAACTTTAGGACATTAATGCAACACAAACAGGAATACAATGAACTAGTTAATATTTAGTAGCATAGCCCTTCTGAAATTTGACAGCCTGAAAATTTTGACCATTTTCTTGAATTAGTCCACGGCAGTACTCTGGCGAGACGGCATTCCACTTCTCTTTAATGTTTGTCCAAAATTCTTCCAGACTTGAAATGTTATCATTTCGTAGCTGTTGCTTGATGTAATGCCATACGCTTCCGATAGGATTGAGGTCTAAAGATTGTGCAGACTAATCCAAACACGGAATATCATGCTTTTCAAGGAACCACTTGGCGTGGCTAGCAATGTGAATGGGAGCATTATCCTGCATTAAGATAAGATTATCATCCAAATTCCGGCGAAAGTAGGGTAGAAAATGTTCAGTTAACATATTATTTTAGTTGATCGAACTAATTCGACCTTGCAAGCGACCTATAGGCCCTAGATCATTGGCACTAATAACGCCCCACACCAAAACTGAACCTCCACCACCTTGTAGCGTTGCACCTAGGATTAAATTCTTCATCCTTCCTTTGACGGACGTACTGCCTACTATAACTGCTAGCCTATTGAACTTGCCTTCGTTGCCAAAAATCATTTCGACTAATATGAAAAGTCATGATTTTCATTGCATCTGATGAAGTCCAGATGACGCTTTCTGTTTTTTACAGAAACACTGACTTGTGTCTTGGAACACAGCCTGGCAAATTAAATTCCTTCAATCGGTTCTTAACTGAAGAAAGAGAGTATTTTTTAACAAGATTGCAATGTTGTTGGATTTGGGAAGCTGTTTCAAATCTGTTGCTGAGGCTGTGGATCTTGATAGTATTGTCTTCCCTGTAAGAAGTAACTCTTGGACAACCAGATTTAGGGGCGTAACGAACACTACCGGTGCTTTGGTGCTCTTGCATAGTCATTCTTACCGTTTTCTCATCACATTTCAATCTGGAGCCGATTTCTCGCTTGAATAAACTAAAAAAGTGGAGATTAATGAGCTCCTGTAAATCACTTAGAGAAACTAAATGTTACGTTGTATAACCTAAGAACAACAAAAATTACAGATTAGAGATGTTAAAAGGTGAATATTTTAAGCTGGTTTTAAGTTCATTTGTTGCTGCAAAGTTTCTTTTTGCCTTCTCGATTTGAAGTCAGAGATAGCTTCGTGGCTGGGTTTGAATCTCCTGACTGGTAGTAATTGTGTCACCTTGCACTGATGCTTCCGGGAAGGATGAAACAGGATTGTCTGTAAGTATTAAACAAATTATTATTGTAATATATATATATATATATATATATATATATATATATATATATTGCTTTGACTCCATCAACTTATGTGTGATTGTCTATATTTTCCTGTCTCCGATAATCTGTGAGAGCGTCAGTTATATGCACAATGAAACGCGTGTAAGACTCTTATGGAAAAAAGTAAATATAAATATTTGCCTATATATTAATAATAATAATTGTCTTTTTTAAATCATGATTGTGGATTGAGCTTTTGTGCTAACTGGAATAAAAATTTACTATATATATATATATATATATATATATATGTGTGTGTGTGTGTGTGTGTGTGTGTATGGGTATACATAGTTGTATGTGTGCATATTCATACTTGGTGGTTTATATAATTTACAACAATTGCTTGTGGCTCTTTGGTGTGAATCAAAGATACCAATGCTCTGTACTAAAAATAATTTATGTTTCTTCTATTTTTCACAGAAGATTGACCTTCTAAAAAGCTCTCTTTCCCAAAATCTTTTATGGAATAACAACGTTTATGCTCGTAGGCAAACATGTAAATTTGTCAAAAGAATCAACAGAAGAAAAAAGAAAAGAAATTAAAGAACAAGTTCCAGAATAATATTTATAACTTTTGGTAAATAAAATTCCACCGATTTTTTTTTTTATTGCAAAAATCACTTTGACATTTACTGCCATTGGAAGCAAACTAAAAAAATGTCTTCATAAAAATGGAAAACAAAAAATGTTTCTGAATTTCTGAGATGAGGATTGGTTATTTGTATTATTTGGATTCTTCAGACTAATGTTCTCATCATTGAAAGGACCTGTGGCGTAGTGGATAAAGTAATTGGCAAAGTATTAGTTGTAAGTTATACTCTTCTGAAGGTTTAAGGTTCAATCGTCAATGCAGGCGACAATCAAAATACAATTGCGAATCACCTAGTGAATCAAGATATTCGTAATCTGATTTGCCAGTCGAAATGTTGATGCAGATCCCCACATTTTATTTGCACCCCTCTTCGAAGTTTCATTGACGGATGACCTGTATCTCTAGTGAATCAAAATACCTGTCACATAATTAGCAAAATAAAAAAATGGAGTCTAATTAATTCATACATACACAAGCTCTTTTAAATTTACCAAAATCTGGCTATAATCTAGCTTTGTGAAACCGTGACGTAGTTGATAAAATACTTGGTATATGCAATTGTAAGTTACACTCTTCTGGAGGTTGAAGGTTCAATGTAGGCAACACTCACAATGCAATTGCGAATTATTTATGACTTTTAACCAGTCATGGCTCACAAAACAAGAGTATGCTACCTCGGTGGATTAAATAAAGAGTCCTGTTTCAATGAATGATCTTTGGGCTTTGATAAACAGTGACTCACTTGTAAAAAATAAGTGTAACCAGTTGCTTAACAGACAAAACTTCTTTACAAGACGCATGGACACATCTGAAATAAGCTGCATATATTTTATCTACAGAACCAACCAGCCTTTTGTATTGAAACAATGTGTAGTATCTGTTCTGATATTACACTTCATATTTTTGTCCTTGGTCTGTGTAGAATACCTCTTTTTAGGTTGAAGAAATTTTCAGTTTTATCTTAATCTGGAGTTCCTCTTTTTGATAAGCCGAATTTCCACATTAAAAAGTCTGCCCTCGTAGGGAGCCAAATAAATTGGGACTCAGATCTTTATAGATCCATCTACAGCATGAATGAAATTAATTACCTAAACAGAACAATTTTGCATTACTGATACTAAACCTGATATCTAGAATCTTTATTCCAATGCTGATTAAAATCCGTGATTTTGATTCTAGAAAATGTCTAAAATTTAAATGGGTTAAGAAAAAAATGAAATTCAAGGAATTTTATTTAATTAGTGTCTATTATATTACGCATCAAATTCAACAGAAATACTAAATATTAGAATTTTCAAATCGGATATTGTACTTATATTATACCATTTAAACCTCCTTTGAAATACTCTGAAAACTGCCACCTTATCATAACTAAAATTGAATTAAACTAGATATAGCTCACACTATCAACTGTTACGCATAGAAGCTTAGTTTAAGGCAAAAGGGGTAATAAGGGGTTGAAGGCCTTTGTGAAAATTCATCTGGTCTAAAGTCTTGGAGATCAGTTCAGTATCGTACATGACACAGTTACCTCATAACTCACACAAAGACATAAAAATGGGAGCTCGATTTTTAAATACATTAAAAACTGATTTTCTGTTTAACCTTGCCCCGGTACAAAAAGCAACTAACGGATGACTTAAACCTTTGTAAATCCCAACTACGGCTATACATTATTGACATGCTGGATATTTCAACTAGTATAAAGTGTTGGAGACCAGTTGAATATTGCAATGTACACGGAATACTTTTAGTTTTGTCTCAATCCAGAGTGTCCCTTGTTTGCTTTGCTGGATTTTCCTCCACATTACCAACTTTGCCCTCGTGGGGAGGCAAATAAAGCAGGGACTCACACCTATATAGATCCATCTTCATCTGTACATTACTGGTACTCTGAATATTTCATCTTGTCTGAAGCCTTGGAGATTAATTCAGTGTCGTACTCGGTGCAGTTACCTTGTAACTCACACAAAGAAATAAAAATCAGACAAAAGTGGAAAATTTCCAGTCAATCAAGAGTTCCTTGTTTGTACTAGCAACCAATAAGCAACCAGAGAATGAACTAAAAATAATGGAGTATCCCAGTTTGCTTACATACAAAATTTATTCTATTTTTTTTTTAAACCTCAATTTCTTTAGCTATACTGGTCAAACAGCTAAACACTGAGTACTAAATACTAAATTCAATAATTCATGAGTTTTGGAGTAATGTGTAGCATCTGTTTCGCCACTATACTTCATCTTTCCTGTCTTCGGCTTGTTAAAGAAAAACTTCTTTAGGGTGAGGCAAATTTTATTTTTGTCTCAATCTAGAGTGCTACTTTTGGGAGGTGGATTTTCTCCACATTAAAAAAATGCCCTTGTGTCTAATTCTATCCTCGTGAGGGGAGGGGGGCGGTTAAAGCAAATAGCAACTTAAACTTACATAGATCTCATCTATAACTCTACATTATTGATATGCTGAATATTTCAACTAGTAGAAAATCTTGGAGATCAGTTGGCACACTTAGCTCGTAACTCACGCTAAGAAATAAAAACAGACAGACAATTCCTCATAGAGTTATGCGGATGCAACTGAGAGAAAAACAAAAGAAATCTCTTAAATGCCAAAAGCATTTCACAAGGGACTCGAAAAAAAAACACATCCGAACCGAAACATATCATCCAGACAAAAATGCATCCGTTTGATTTCCACATGTTTTTTTGTTTCGGTTTCTCCTTTAACTTAAACATATATTCAGTTTTTATAATAAATTACGGTTCGCTGTCAGGAACGAAAGAGCAGTGAAATCACATCATTGAACATTCTAATTAAATATTGCATAACGTTGTTAATGACATTAATGCTCTCTCTCTCTCTCTCTCTCTCTCTCTCTCTTCATGTGCTTTGTGCAGTGGCGTGCGCAGAGTAGGCGGAGACCCAACACAGCATCACCGGGTATCTAAATCAAAGGAGAAGCATCCAATCATATTACAACCATTTCTATTTTTAATAGAATCTTTTCAGTACTAGGACTTATACTTGAATATCTGAGGCATAAAATCAAGAAGTTGGCTAAGGACAGCACCATACCAGTGGCCTATCGTAGGGTAGAATTTCCGTGGCCGGAGCTTCTTTGCAAGGATTTCCTACTTGCGGAACATATTGTCACGGTTGGATGGTTTCCTTTCTGATTGCATTTTAGTTACTTTAAACTTCTAATGTCAGTTGCCTTCACTTGTCATTTGCCTACCAGGAAATTGGGTAAGTGGTCGGCATCTTCCGGTTGTTAACAAAAATCGGAAACAGCCAAAAGATGATTCAGTTTTGTTTGGTTCAAAAACTGAACCAGCATATTAAAAAGATGGATCATCTATAGTCAGTGGCAACCATAAGGCTACGTTTTCATTGTCTACTACGCCAAGATCTAGAAGAGGAAACCACTCCTTTCCCTTTGATTGCTCTACTTGTTCATTCTTGTCAAGTACTGCCCTAAAAGTAATCAAATGTAGTTAACACCATTAATCAACGTTAGTACTCTCATAGTATTCCTTCTTTCAGTTGGCAATCATTCCCACGTCATTAACTCGTATTCTCGAGTGGCTCTTGGCCTTGATAAGTGGTAACCCTGATAGTACAGAAAAATTGCCTCATGTAAATATTACCAACATCTATAAATGAAAGTGATGATATGGTACAGACTGGATTCGAACTTGGAACACCTAAGTCATCAGTCAGTGCCATTATCTACTTCACTACCGACACTGTGAAAACAATTGTATACGATTAATTGACTACAAGTCATTATTTTACTCATTGGAATTCTGGATTCCATGATTTTCTCACGAGTATTAGGGTATGAGTAAACATATAGAATTAAAACTTGGCAAAGCTAATTCCATAGTCTGTAACCATATCTATTAGGCTAATGCTTATCTAGAGAAAGCATCAGCATCGACAATTGATCAGAAACACATTTGTCTAAATGTCATGTTATAACAGTTATGAGCTTATTTTTCACGGTTTACAAAACATGGATTCGCTCTTGTGTTGTTTTACGGCATATCAACCCTTTTCTGATTATTTGATGCCGAATCGGTAATTTTTAAAAAGTTTTATGCTTCAAGTTATTTATATCTTCAAATATTTATTCATAGCGTTTAGTTTGGTTGTTGTTGTTGGGACAAAAGTAAAAACTTACAATCTAGATGGATTCCTCTTTCACTGACCAAGAACAGAAAGATAAAGTGTAGTATCAGAACAGATACTAAACCTTGAACTTTCTGTTGTTCTCACCTTCTGCAAATTTGACCTTTTTAACCATACCATACATTTTGTTTTTGAACAAATATACGTACAGCAATACCGAAGATAGCCATTATTTAAAATTAGTTGACATATTTTACTATAAATATCTAGTCGATAGTGGACATGGCTCACTTATAATCCTATTCTAGGGATGGTTTTAAAACTTGATATGTCTAAACACATGTTAGTGATTGAAGATGGTGTTTTTCTAAAATATATGAATCAAAAATCTATGTAGCTTTGTCAAAAATGAATATTGTTAACACAAAATTAACTGGATTTTAATCTGTTAGTTTTAAAATGGTATAAACACAGGTTTCCGAATACTAAACTATTAAATTGAACCCCTATCTGTAAAAATTTATTCAGTTAATTAAAAAAGTATATATCTCAAATATCTTTTGTGATCAAAGATATATCGGCAGAAATGTTTATCGCTTCTCTAGTATAGTTTTAATTAGATTTGAAACTCTGGCACTAATTCGGAAGGCGAGTTTAAACAGCTTCCTCCAAAGTTTTATGAGAGTATGAAATTCAAGCAGTCCTCAGTCGCATGTATATACCCGTTAGGTTTTTGCAACTCTTGCAGAGAAATGACAACGTCCCCCTACATACAGCGTCTGGTATTCCTAAATTCGTCACCCATCTAGTACTGACCAGGCTCAACATTGCTTTACTTTGGTGATCTTACGAAAACCTATGTGCCAACATTGTATAAATAGGATCTCCTAATTACCAAAGACGCAATGTAAAAAAAAAAAAAATTTAAATGATGTCGTTTTGGGTCCGTACATAAAACTAAAATATACCTTCTTGGTCTTCTGGCTAGGATCCAAGGGTAGTATCTGTTCTGTCTAAATATGATATAATGATATTGTAGGAGTTTCCGTTTGCATTGAGTGTCCATACAATGGAAATATGTCACAGACTCCTATAATGATACTGGAGATAAACCGTAATAACAAAATATATTCTGACACTACATTAAGCAGATTACTTAGATAAATAATTTTACAGTTTCAACAACAAAAAAAGACATGTTTTTACTCTTAATTCTTGTTAGACGGATTTATATAGATTTATAAATGAACACATACACTTTGATCTTTATGATAGAGTAGGGAATATAGTCATAAAGGATTTTTAATAGATAAGCCTTGATAGAGTTAAAAACCTGCTTCAAAACCTAGTAGGTGATGCCATTTTCTCTTCCCTGGAACCTCTTTGCCACAGAAAAGACATCGTGAGCATATCTTTGCTCTATCATTATTTTCATAGCAAGTGCTCGACTCAATTCCAATCTATGGCCCTCCTTTGCCAAACTTTCACAAAAAACACTCGACTAGCTACAACAACTATATACGATTTCCCTCCCTATCTATTTGTGCCTAAACCTAAACGCAGATTCCATGAACAAAGCTTTCCCAGAATTGCCCGCCTGTGGAACATTGTTCTGCTGACCTGCTCCCTGGTCAAATCCAATGTAAACAAGTTTTTGTTGAGCCATCCCCATCAATAATAAAATTCTACCCTATCACACCATTAACAATTACTGGTACTCTTGCATAATTTGACTCGAATTCTCCTGAATTCCCGTCAGGCATGGATCGAGCGAGACCGGCAATTATCGGTGTCAGCCGAGCGTCGTAACAGACGCAGACTAGTGAAAAAAAAAATAAAACTAAACAAATCTGAAACAATACAAATGCAAATAATAAAAAAAAAAAAACTTTAAAAATGAAAATATGTTTATTTCATTTTAGTATTTAATTTATTTTTTTTTGTTTTTTGCAAAATATTTATCAACAGAAAGTTTGTGTTTTTTTTTCTCCAAGGAAAGATTTTGTATAATTGTTAGATGGAAGTACAAGTTTTTTTGCTTGTTTGTTTTCTTTTCTTTTTGTAACCGTATGATTTTTTTTATATATACAAGACTTGTTGTTCAATCATTTTTTTTCTTTTTTGGTGGCACTGTCCATTTGTACATCTCCAGGAGAAACCATCCTTTACACACGATCTTTTTTTTAAGTAAACATTTGTGTTTACAATTGTTTCACCTCATTTTTGAGGGACAGCAATTTCTTCTCCTGACAATATGAGATTGTCTGCATCGATGTTTTCATTTCTTTTTCTAACATGTTTAGATTTATTTTCTTGCCTGTCATTTTTCTGTTTGGCGAGTTTGAAAATATATTTGTTTGTCAGCTTTTCTTTCTTTCTTTTTTTTTTGTTGGTTTAGTCGGTTTCTTCCAATTCGAATGTCGTCTGCTTCTATTTAGATAGCGCTTTTTCATTGGCTAATCAAACTCCAAAAAAATTCAATAAAAAAAAATTAAGAATAAATAATGTTATATTCTCCATTTTGGAGGGGATACATATTATTTACGTGACGGCCTGTACATGTATTATTAAATGTTGATTGTAGTTGACAACACACATATTTTAAATGTTCATTTAGAGAGGAGACAGAGTGACAGTAGGTACATGTTGAAGACATTTATACGGAGAGAGTTACTGCAATGATTAGACACATTACCTTTTCTCGTTGGAATGATGAACACAGAAAGACGGCAGTTATAAAAAACATGATTATTCTTCGGCCGGTCGGAAATGATTCTGTACTTTGGGAATTCAAAGTCGTTACATGGTTCCTTCTAAGCCTCCCGTTTCCAAGAGGGTCCTCTGACTCTAACTGAGAATCGTTCTTATCTTCTCTGCTTCTCTGATCTGAATCTGATTCTTATCTAACTAACTTCTAACCCTTTCCTATATTAAGAAATCATTTCTGCCATGATGTCACACGTATGTCTGGTCAATGTGACCACAACTCACGTGTTTCAAACATGTGCGATTTGCACGTTTTGAAACCATTTCTGACGACCAGGAAATTTCCCATTCTCTTTGTTGTTTTACAAAGGAATTTAACCTACTTGTTAATTCTCTAACCGATATTTTTATTATGCATTCTTTCTAAGAATGTGAATAGATTCTCCAGCCAAATATTTTAAAAGAATTAACAATTTAACTGGACACTCCATTTAAAACCTATTGTTCTTTAAAACTTATCTACAGGGTTCGATTCTCGTTTTATCTGATATAATTTTCATTTAACTAATTCTCTTTTTCTTTACTTACATGAAAAGACCTCTTTTCATGTAACAATAATAAATAACGAATCAGGAAATAAAATTCACCCCCGCCCCTTTAATATCACCTTAAAAATTACTAAAGACATAACAGAAAAAAAAATTAAATAAATAAAATAAAAAGTCGAGTTAGCGTTTCAACATTTGAACAACGCTCCGGCTAATACCGATGATTGCCGGTCTCGCTCGATCCATGCTTGACTGGAATTCACGAGAATTTGGGTCAAATTATGCAAAAGTACCCAATTACTAAACTACCACGTTACATTCATTAACCCTTATCTTTGCGTGATCTTCGAGCCTTAATAAGTGGTGACTTCCAAATAAAAAAAGTATATATCTATTTCATATTTATGAGTCAATTTATAAACCACTCAAGGGTAAGGGTTAATAAGATGGTTGGATTTTCAGTTGAATGATGGAGAACGTTGTGAGAAGATTTAAAATGGTGAATGGAACTGAGAAAATCTGAACATGCATAATCATGTCATATGATAAGTAGTTGTTGACATTACATTTGAAAATGACCTTATTGCTTGCAAGAAAGCACTCATGTCGTATTGTGTTCCATAGATGAGAAGTTATCAGAAAGAAACTCTATTAGTAAACATAATTTCAGGTATATATTAAGTGGCTCGAAGGCTCTCTTTTTATATTAGCTGCTTTACTGAGGTGTCGAGAAGGATGTTACTTTATTCATGGCATTACACCACTTACCTTAGTGTTCAGCAAGGGAGCATCAAGCACCATGTTTTAAGTCTTTAGTATGACTCGACTGAGGATTGAACTCTGGTTGCCTGGCTTATTAGTGAACCCTCTTTTTTTATTATTTACTAGCCTCGGTATCCGGCATTGCCCGGGTGTTTAGAGGTTTGTGTTGAGCAAAAAAAAAACCCCAAAACATGGTAGTAGGCAAGCATGCTCGAACCCGTACCGCGAAGGAGAAAAGAATGTTTAAAAAAAAAGTGACGTCTTTTCCGTTGCGCCCATCGCCAAACCGGAAGCGGTGAAGGTTTAAATTAAGACTAGTCAATCGAAAAGAGGGGATGACTTTCGAAAATATCGGCGAAAAAAGCGACTCCTCCCTATAGAAAAGTAACCATTTGAGAGTGAAGGAATTAATGTTTTTAGCCAATTTTTCGATATGTCGTCCGAAGGGTCGACCTTCAAAACGATACCAATTTCATGAAAATCCGTCGCCGCTAACGAAAGTTTTAGGCATACATACATACATACATACATACATTTCAACAGACAGGTGATATTTATATTATAGATTACAATTTCACTTCACACAAGGCACAGTACCACTTTGACGTTGGGGGCTACTATCAGAGACATAATTTTCAGGGGTACTATGTAAGGAGTTGAACAGCTAGATGTCTGTTAACATTACACTTGAACTTCTGCATAGTACAGTTGGGATTTCTGCATAGTACAGTTGGGAAAGCAGAAACCCGGAAAAGAGTTCCAAAGTTTAGCAGTTCTGGAGAAGAAACTATTAAAGTAAAAGGCTTTCTTACATCTAGGAATCTCTACTGTGTAGGGGCGGGATTTTGCTGCCTGTCGGATTTGTCGGGTGTATTTACGTCGAAGGGGTACAAAGGCTTATAGTTCGTCGGGACATCCATCATTAAAATACTTGTAGAACAGGCATAGGGATGCGACATTTCGTCGATGAGACAGAGGTTGAAGCTTAGATGACAGTTCAGGACCTATCATGTGAGCGACTCTTTTTTAAACTCTGTTCAGGAGTGAGAGACTAATAGCAGATGCACCAGCCCAAATGTGACAACAATACTCCATACATGGGGGAATGGTGGCCTTGTAGAAGTACAGGATACTTCCAGGAGTAAGTAACTTTCTAGCACAATAGAGAGAGCCCACTTTCTTTGTATTACTCTACTGTTATGTTGTTTCTCTCTTCAATCAAAAATATTAGGAAAACTTTGTTTGTACAAAAAAAAATAAATAAAAAATAAATAAATAAATATGGATCATATTTTTCTTTAAAATTTAATTATATTCTCAAGTTTTTATTCCCAAATAAATCATCTCTTCATTCTGAAAATAGTGAGGATATTTTATATTAAAAAAAAAGGTAAATAAAATCTTTTAAAAATAATTTTCTCTAATACTATTACAATCGGCTTCGTTGCTCGTTTTTAAGAACGTAACACTATTATCACTAGGTGTTCTCACAACTGTCATTATCAGTGATCGGTGTTCCCCGGAGTCTTAGTGACAACAAGTTTTTCCAGGTTTACAGTACTATCCAATTCTTTCGACATCCAATGCAAATCATTGTCTTCCAGAACAGCCGTTTGCCATTGATTTCTTTTTGATAGATTACCAAACCCCTTTAGGATTTTTATACTCTTCCTACCTTCAGGTTGAGGTTAAGTGTTTTCCTTCCTCAGTATTTCCATCCATTGGTCATTTACAATGATATTGTATGGTATCAAACTATACTGGTGGCAGAACCTATCCTTTTTTTAGGAGGAGGATGTCATGCGATTTCTTTTTATATATCTATCTCCATATATATCTATATCTATAAAAGTGAAAATGTGTGTGTGTGTGTGCGTGTGTGTGTGTGTGTGTGTGTGTGTGTGTGTGTGTGTGTGTGTGTGTATATTTCCCTACAAAATAACTGCCACTTTTCGGTCTAGAGACTCAGGATTTGACATAAGAAGTACTGAGATTTGGGAAAATCTTTTTAATCGGTTTTCGGCCAGAAATTTGCCTGTCAAGGTTTCAAATTTATATGATTTGACCTTTGAAAACTCTTCCAAACTCCTCTGCCAATTTTGGGTCTAAACACTTGAAATTTAAAATGTAGGTTACTTGGACATGGATCTAACTTTATAATTTGATTTGAACCAAAAAAATAAATGTTAAGGGGTCAAATAGGGGTCAAAAACAAAACTAACCTCTGTGGTCTCTACGAAATTACTCAGACAAATTTTGGTCTAAACATTTGAAATCTTACATAAAGTGTATTCACACATAGGGCAAGTTATGAACAGTACATATGGCCCGAGCAAAGCCGGGTTGAACTGCTAGTATTTTATATATTTATCTCGACTGTTTCAGTTATTACTATTATTAAAGATCATTCCGTCCCCCCCTCGTCGACAAATTTGCGTCTGCAAAAAATAGTCACATACGAACATGCAAACTCATGAGAAATATATTCTAACTTATAAAGATCACTGTGTGTGTGTCTGTCTGCCTCCATTTTGTCAAAGTGCATCTCCTGTGATATGCCAGGTCAAAGCGCAGCAGAAGGCAGGTCAAATGATTGCATTTTTTGTGGACTGTTCTTTTATTGAGGTTTTAACCATAAAAAGTAGCTGCTAAGACGTCCAAATTGAACAAATTGGAACTTGGTGGCCAGAAGTCAAGTTAAAGTGCTCTTGTATGCATGTGAAAGTATACATTTATATGTTAAATTCAGTTTATTTTTAAACTATTTCTTCTTTGTTTGACGATAGCTCAAACCGTAACAACTAAGGCTAGAATGCTAAATGTTTTGGTTTTGATTCTAGCTGACGCTACCCAAGTCATTTTTTTTATTCACTTTTAAAATAACTACTATATATAGGGTACAATATAATAATCAATACAGCATTGGCTCTATAACAAAACATAGGAAATCTGCATGAATAATAATATCATATTTAAGTGTCTTTTACGACCGGTTAATGTTGGATGTCCATCTAATATAGGAAATAATAATAATAATATAGGAAATAATAATAATAATAATAATAATAATAATAATAATAAATATGAGTAAAATAAAGACGCTAATAATAAAAGATACTAAGAAAAAAGCCATGTTTCTTAATCACAAGGTATCACTCTAAATACTTCAGAAATGATTATCATATTAAATTTAATGTCCGTTGTTGCATGCTGACATGTTATGTTTAAGAATTTTTTAGATAAGGGTTGATAATTCATATTTGGGTTTTTCAGACTACTGTTCTCATCTAGAGCGTTATTTACACGTTTCGGTTGATGTAACATCCGGCCTTCTTCAGGTGTATTTTTGTCGAATCTGCACAAAAGTTTTAATAGAACCTTATAATTAATCCACAAAGGTAGCATGCTCTTGTTCAATCAGTAGAAGTCGTAAATATTTTGTAATTATATTTTGAGCATGACCCGCATTAAGGATTGAACATGTAGAAACGTAATTTACAACTGAATTTTACAAACTACTTTATCCACTGTTATGTGTCCTTGCAAACAATTCCATAGTGGATAAAGTATTTAGTAAAATTTAGTTGTAAATGCAGGCGACACTCAGAATTACTTACAATTTCTACCCAGTCATAGCTGACGGAATGAGAGCATACTACCCCTCTAAATGAAATAAAAAAAGTTTCATTCGTCTTGACCATTTTTCAATGTTCATAGATTTCATAAGTAATATTTTCGTATATATCAAGTAAAACACTGATAAATGCTCCATTTTTTTCTGTTCATCAATTGAAATCATTGTATGGGAAATAATCATAAAATTGAATATTAAGAAATTCAAAAATTCACAAAACTGATTATATTGTCAGAAAAAATTGAAAGGTGACGGTGGTCCAGTGGTTAGCAACACGGATTTACAACCTAGATGTTCCAAGTTCGAATTCGTTTTTTTCCGCAAAAAATCACTTTCACTCAAGATGTTGGCAACCTTTGCGCAGTCTCTCCTGTGACCCCTGATGTCTTTCTCGAAATAATCCTAACTTAAAAGTTATCGAGAAAACCAATGTCAACAATGGAATCTATGGATTCATATGATGATGACGATCAGGAGGAAGAATTAAATTGTTGCACAGTTTTCATACATTTTTTACATACTAAAAGAAAAAATATTCTCAAAACTACCAACACTGAACTCTCCAACCTTTTCTGAGTCATCTTTGGTCCTTCACACACCACCAACATCAAAACAATAAAAAAAATTGACACTGACAAGTGTCAATCTTACCTATGACCTTCGCGATAGATCATGATTGCCTAACAATGAAGCACTATCATTGCCTACATTACAACAAAACAATTAGTAACCGCGCCACCTATGGGGATAAACCATTTTCTCTAATTTACGAATTACTTAAGAGGACATAACCCTTGATGGAAATGCTCCATGGGAAGTCTATCTTGAAGAGAGTTTGCTTCTCCACTGTAACATTTATCAACATTTCCTGTCATTGACGTTATTTCATTTCTTCTGAAAACAGCACATAAATTACAAAGTATTTTTTTAGCAATATATTTTGTTTTCAACGTTTCATTGCTATGTCTTTTTTTTTAATTTTAATTTTTACAAATCTGGATCATTAACCTTGAAAAAATATTTGTGCTCTTTTTTAGTTAAAGAAACGGAAGAATCACGGTTTATATTGTATATTATCTTACCTAAAGTCTTGTAAGCTTTTAATTTAATCCACTAAAAAGTGAAACAATAATTAGTATTTCTTAAATAAAGAGTCACTGCTTATCAAGGACAAAGACCACTTAAAGATTACGAAGTGGGTAGATTCGAAGTTGAATGATGAAGAATATTATAAAAGGATTTAGAATGATGACTGAAATGAACAAAATTCGATTACTTACGAGGACAGTTTGTGACAAGTACTTGTTGACATTAGACTTGAAGTTAACCATGTTGTAGTCTGTGGGAAAATATTATTGTGTTTTGCATAAAAGATATTGGAAATAAAACTCGGTTTATGGAAAATATATAAGGTCCACAGAGGAAGTAAGGCTTAAGTGTGACAATAGAATTTATGTCATGGCATTTTATATAAATAAAACAGCAAGTGTATGTGTGTGTCTTTCTATCTGTGTGTAAAAATTAAACCGATGAATTCTGAAACTACTGGCCACATGCTACTAAAATTAGCAGGAAATAGTAATCATACACCAAGGATGGTTTATAACGGGTAAAATCTTTATTTGGACGGTTGAATAACGCCTACAGAAATATGTCAACAAATTGAAATGCAAAATGTTCATTTCAACTTGCTGACATATTCGTAGCCGTTTAAGGTGGAAAGAATCTTAACATTGATCAGCTGTAAAGTGGTTTGATTTTAAAACTGTCTTATCTTCCTGTTGAGTTAGTTCAAACGGTAGGGAACACAGCTATATTGCTAGATGAGGGAACATGGCTAGAGTGCTAAATGTTTTGGTTTCGATTCTAGCTGATGGTACCCAAGTCATTTGTTTTTTACTTTTAAAATCAGTACTATATATTAGGTACACTATAATATTTAACAGAAGATTAGCTCTGTATATGAAATCTGCATGAATTATAATATAATTAAGCGTATTTTACATCCCCCTGCTGTTTTAAATACAGAATGAATAAATAATTTAGTTGCAGGAAAATAAACTGATACTATTTTATTTATCTCTATAAAGTCTATTTTGGTTCCTTTTACCTACCTATGCACTTTGGATTAAGACAAAAATAAAAGTTGCCTCAGTCTTTGTGTTCTCTCTTCCCCTAAACATAAGAAATGTTTTTACTGGCACCATTTGTATAACAAGACGGATAGATATTAATTCATATGCAAATACACATTGGTCTTTATTATAATATGGCAGATACATATTCATGTTATATATTATGTGAAAGACGTTTTTAAAAGTAGACATGAAATTAATGATTAAAATAAGAGATAACTACATAAATAACTGGATGACCATTGCAGTACCAAAGATGACAAACCAATCAATTTTCTCCAGCTCTCCTGATTTTCTTCCTTTTGGGGCGTTTTACTCTTGGATGTCAACCTTCCATCTCTTTTTTGTTGCCCCCTCTCCTTCTTCCTCCGTGTACATTTTATTGCACGATTGTATTTACGTGGTATGATAATCATGAGATACGATTTTACCACTTTATTTTTCTCCTCTTCATATTGGTCAATAGATGTTTACATGGTCTGACTGCTTGTCTGTTCTTCACTGTGTCATTTGTAACATGGTCTTTGAGATGTGGGAGATCTTTCGGAAACATCCTATTTCTGTCGCCTGGCTCACATTTGTAGAGAAATACTAAGATGACAAGGGAGTGCACTGATGTGGTTTCTGATCTGTTTCATGTCTCTCCACATAAACCTTATTTTGGTCACTGCTGTAGTTGTTCTTGCAATTCTTGCAAGAACATCAGGTTTGCAACCGTCATTCGTCACAACCACCTCAAACTACTTGAAGATGTCAGCTTCCTCTGACTTTGATGTCCTTTCTCATGCTAGCTACTCTATTGGCACAAGTATACAGGCTTTGAGCACTTTCCTTAGCACATGTGTAATGCATATCTCTAATACTGTTTTGTAATACAATCAAATACTTTTTATAAAAAAATTAACAGATCCCAACTGTTTCAAATTTATTATTTCTGAATTTTTGAAATGAGGATTTATTAGTTATATTTTTTTTCATAGTGGATAGAGTACTTGTCAAAATTCAATTGTAAACTTACACTCTTTTGGAGCTTGAAGGTTCAATCCTCAGGGCAATACTTAATACAATTTCGGACAAGTTAGAACTTCATGACTGACGGAATGAGAACATGCTTCTTCCGTAGATTAAATAAAGGGTTCTATTCGAAATTACTTACGGATTCCAAAGTTTGACTGAAAGATTTCTGAGTTCGACAAAGGTAACAACGTTGGGAAAATAATACTCAAAATGAGAACAATAGTCCAAAGAATCCAAATCCTGAACCACAAATTTCACAGGAATAAGGCTTTTCACCATATGAGTTTTTAAATGGGATTTAATGGAAAATCTTAAACCACATAGTTCACATGAATGAGGCTTTTCACTTTTTTGTTTTCTGTTTTATTTTACTTCAGTTAAAGTTCTCAGAAATCAAGGGGCCCACAACCTGGGGCTAACACTTGAAATCTATATGAGATACATAGATATTCGAATGTTCCATTTAATTTCTTTATCTCTCAAACACTGAGTTAGTAAAGAAATTGAGAACATAATTTTCCTCTGCTCAATTAACCATTTTCATATGTAATAGTATATCTTTCATTTTGGTCTCTTGATCTTACTGGATTCCAGGACAAGAATTTATCTAGTCTGGTGGAGTATCCAGCTTCGTGCTATTACTTGAGGTAACAGCACTTGGAGAAGGTGCACCATTCCTCGTAAAATCTAATGTGGATTAACCATAGTAAGGAGATCTTACTTGGGCAGCGAATACTATGTGATTTTGAATATTTGGTCAGGGTTTACTTCTAGGGAAAAAGTATCCTCATGCCAGGTTGTTGTGACAAACCACTGTACAGAAAGACCTTAGACACTCGAGGATAGTGTCTAGTAGGCATTCTCGCTCTCTCCCTTTTCACCTTTTTTTTTTGTATTTTACTTCAGTAAGTTTTAAGAGATCAAGGGGCTCCCTCCTGGAGCTAACACTTGATTCTGTTATGATTTAAATTTATATCCGAGGGCTCTTGCTTACTATAGTGGCTCGATATGCATGGTTGAATTCAGTGAGGCCTAAACCTTCTTCTTTTCGTGGTAGGTATATCCTGTCCATGCATTGGTTTCGGTATGTTACCTTATGTAGGGATTTCATTTTTTTTTTTTTTTAACTTCAGTAAGTTTTAAGATACCAAGGGGCTCCCTCCTAGGGCTAACACTTGATTCTGTAAAGATTCAAATTTATATCCGAGGGCTGTTTTAAGAATAGATGTTGTACCCTTTATGACTGCTATTTGTATTTCGTTACAGCTTGGTTTTCCAAGAATTATTTCTAAGTATTTACGAAGATTTTTTTTTATTAAGCCAGTTGCTCCTATCACAACCGGTATAATGTTTATTTCTTTCAGAGACCATGTCGTTTTTAGATCATTTTTTAGGTCCTAATATTTTGTTATCTTTTCCCGTTCAGCTCTATTAAGGCCAACATCATTTGGGACTGTGACATCGATAATGAGCACAGTTCTTTCAGGCTTGTTCCATATTACAATGTCTGGCTTGATAGCCTTGTCTTTTATGTATCTGCTTGCCTGTATGTCTTTGTCATAGAACACGCTCACTTTTCCGTTTGATGTTATTGGTGGTGATTCATGTTCCCAGATGTTCGTTGCTCTGTCAAGTTGCATCTCTCCACATCAGTGTGTGTTAACATACGAGTTTTTAAATTTGATTTCTGGGAAAATTTTGAACCATACATGTTTACAGCCTTTTTTTGTTTTGTTTTGTAAAAATATTCCATTTCACGTTCGAAATGTCTATTTTAAGCTAGTTATCATATAATTTTCACTAACAAAAAGAAAACGAAAAGAAATCTTTAGCATTTTGTCATTTCCATATATTTCTAAAGAAATGTTTTCACACAAATACCCAAGGAAAACACTGACCGGTAAATTACATTTTCTTTTCTTCATTTTTATGCATTGTTTGAAAATTTATGGATAATTCCAAACCATTTCGTATGAAAACATTTCAAATTCCAAAAGAGTCATTACATTATCGGGAAAGATACCATTGTTGAACATAGATTCTACTTTTATTTCTTGGTTTATTTCGATATTTGCAAGTCTGGATCAATAATTTCTGCAACCATTCCCACACCCCCACTCTATCTCACGATAGCAGATTAAATTATTTTAGAAAACATTTTTATTCTTTGCAAAATGACTCTTCAAGAATCTATCTGCCAGAATTAAGTTTAGATTAAATAAGCCATCGCTTATTTCCTATTGCTCAACCTAATTTAGATTCTTCGAAACTGCACATATATCCTTATAATATCCTAATTGCTGGAATATAAAATCACCCATATTTTGAAAATAATTCTCTTCTACTGTGTTTTAAATATTCTAATCTTTCATCTATCATATTTTAGTCATGTCAGAACGAGAGCATGCTACCCGTAAATTAAATCTAGTCGGTCCCATTTGTCAACTAAGCTCCAACCCCTGTCCCATCGCTGCAGTGTTGTATCTCTGTGCCTGTTTTACAAATATTTTAATGGAATGTTCTCTGACGAACTCGTTGCACTTGATAAAATCGCTTAGCAAAAAAATCACACACTGCGGAGATTCTTAAATGTCAGAAAAATTTCTACTCTAATAGTTTTTTTCCTCAAACAACTAGACTTTGGAATTCCCTTCTTGCTACCTGCTTCCCTGACTTTACTGATATGCAGAAGTTTAAATGTAACATAAACCAACATCTTGAAAATCTTTCCTAGGCATGGTCCGATAGTACTAGTCCTAGGCATAGGTCCAAATAGTAGCCCCTTACGTCCAAGTGGCGATATGCCTTTTTAGGGGTGAAGGCGAGTAAAACAATAAAAAAAAATAAATAAATAAAAGGTTCTGTTTGAAATTCTGTGCAGATTCCCGAGTTTGACAGAGAGAGTCTCAGAGTTCAACAAGATACACCTAAAGAAAGTCGTAGGTTACATCATCCGAAACGTGAAAATAAGATGAGAACCCAAATAATACGAACTCTCATTTATCCTTTGGTCTGGATAACCGTTGTCGGACCAAAGATGATCTAACAGAATTGTCTTTGCAAAATCCGAAGATCGTATGCCACTTCATTTTCCTCTTCTTTACAGAGAATAAATCTTCAAGTCAAGTATCATGGTTAAACTGTGCTGTAAAACAAAAACATTCATTTTAAACGTGCTCTTGTCTTCTCAAAAAACCTACTGTTGATTTTATATGCTGAGCCCTTCTGCTTGTGTGGTGATACAACTTCTTTAATGCACCTGTATAAAGGTGTTAACTTTGGTCAAAATCGAACTGTTCCTTCTTTAATCAGATTTTTTGATCATTAATACTCACATTGTGATAGAAAACCTATCTAAGACCACTTCCCAACACATAACGGTATATTTGTGTGAAATTTTAAAAAATCGGCCGAGCCGTTTCAGAGGCCATAAAGAACGAACACACACCCAGACAAAGCACACTTTATATATAAGTAAGTATTAATCCTTATCCTCGAGTGGTCTCTGGGCCTTGATAAGTGGTTATGCCTATGTAAAAAAAAGTAGAGAAGAGATGATAATTATACAATTATACATAATATATTATCTTGTATTATATTAAGTTCATATCGTCATCTTTTTTGCATATTGTTTTTACTATTAATATATTTTTAAGTGTTTTAAAGTATTTGGAGGGATTAATATTGTGCTATTTGTTCTTTACTTGTGGAAAGAACACGCAACACATTAGTATCAGGAAGAAAGAAAATGTTAATGTGTTTAGAAAGGCCACTTAGCCAGAATTGTGAGAGTAGATGTTAGCATAAGAGTGAAATTACCTCCGATCTCTTCTGTAAATTAATATGCTGCTTAGTCGGAAAAAATATGAGACAATTTATAAGAGAATGGAATAAAAATATTTTCTGAAAATGAGCACCACGAACTGGATTAAGTGGCTGGTAGTGCAAATGAGTTTTAAAAGATTTTGTCGCTAAAGCTATAATGGTTACTAGTATAGTGGAAAACTGGCTTTACTTTATTATATAGATAAAAATAAAATTCAATTAAATCTTTGTTTTCCATATATAATTGAAGTTTTGAAAATTGAATATTTTAGCAAAATCAAATATTTTTGTGTTCGCAAATAAGTTACTAAAATATTATTCTATTTTTGATAAAAGAACTACAACATATTTGCTTGTCACCAAGCAGAAACCAACGACATATTAGTATGAGGAAGAAAGGCTTATTATAATAGAAAAAAGAATAATGGAGACAGACACATTAGTAAGATACTAATGGGTGGGTGGGGGCACGGTCTTGCTCAGTCATAAAATAAGCTTAAATATATTTTAAGTCCTGCTAATTTCATGGTTATTATTACAGAGCAAATCCTCTATTGAATATTATATTGTACCTAATATATAATAGTGATTTCAAAAGATTAAAAATAATGACTTCTGTCCATCAGCAAAAAATCAAAGCCCAAACAGTTAGTGCTCCAGTTGTGTTCCCTCCCAACAGATAAGAAAGATTTAAAATTAAACCACTTCAAGCCATAAATGAATTTGCACATGCGCAAAACTAATAAAAATATGTCGTCAAGCTGAAATGAACATTTTGCATTTCAACTTTCAGACATATTTCAGTATGCGTTATTCATCCATCGAAACAAAGATTTTAATCTTTATATATCATCCTTGGTGTATGATTACGATTTCCTGTTAATTTTGGTGTTATGTGACCAATAGTTTAAGAGTTTACCGGTTAAATATTTTCCCACACATACATATATACATCTGTTTTATTTATATAGCTTATTAATTTCAAAAGCAAGACTATCCTGTTATCGTGGGTTCACTCTAAATATATACTAAATCCATATTGGAAAAAGTGGGTGAAGTATATTCTATTGCAACAAAAAAGTTCCAAGTTCTCTTTCATTATTATAGAGGCCCTGCTGAGACAGATATCTCAGCTAGTATTGATGTAGATATATAAGTTATTGCAGATCTAATACTGTTACATTAATACTTTTTCTGAAACTGTTGAATGACGTTCTCCATCAATTTATTTATCAGGTTTGATTTTTAATTATATAATATTCAACTTTTGAATAAAACTAATTAAAAAAAAATGATCGTAGACAGATATAAAAGCGAATATCTATATGTATATTCGCGAAAATATGATTAAGAAACGGAAGGGCGGTAAACAAATATAAAGACGGGGAAATTAAAATGCCTGTCACGAGCAGGTGATCAAGACGGAAAAGCCAATCTTGTTGCTGGGGTATAGGAAATTAATGAATATGGTTCTATACAATTGATTTTCAAGGCACAAAAGAATCGACGATATATAACACCAATGTCCAGCTTTTATATATATATATATATATATATATATATATATATATATATATATATATATATATATACCAACAGGCCGCCCGGCGTTGCCCGGTCGTAAAATATGCGTAAATATTATATTTTAATTCATACAGAAACTGAGACATGTGCATGCGAGTATTATGCTTTTTTCTAAACAGTTGACTTTTTGTAAGTAAAAAAAAATACTTGAGCTGAGATCGAAACTAAAACATAAAGATAGTGTGCCAAGTACGATAACCGTTATGCCAGCTTGACACGGTTAAAAAGTGTTTTAAACCAACTTATTTTTAACATAATGTAAATGATTTATGCATGTGCATTTGTGAATCAGTTGACAAACAGATAAAAATCCGACCCCTGAGCACTATATATCCTTGTTTTTTACCACATATACCTCTTTACATATACATATATATATATATATATATATATGGCGATTAAGCTACACAGAATATTCCGCGTTCCATCCAACTCTAGGATTCTTCAGGCTTATGCCTCTACCTACGTATTGAGCACTGTTGAAGTAAATACTTAAAATTTACGCATAAATTTATACTTTCGTATATTAATTTATGTGAGTAAATGAAGTAGTTATATATATAGATATATACAAAATTAATACGAAAAATATATAAATGTTTCTATCCTTTTCTGTATTTATTTCCTATTTGTTAACGTGTAGGAATACAAAAAGTCTTTCGAAAAAGATGAAAACATTTTTTTACCAATCCTTCGATCTTCTTCAGTGTGAATTATAGAAACACGGTGAGCAAGGCTACTTGTATATACAGGGTTCACTCTCCATCTAATTGACTGATTATTATGGATTTTGCAACACATGTATGCATATGGGTAACTTTGCATGGTAAATAAAACGTATAAAATATCTATCTCTAATATTATATAAAAGAAACTGTGTGTGAGTGTATTCCTTATGCATCTGGAAACGGCTGGGACGAATTTAAAAAAATTTTACATGAGGGTACTTGATTTGTCTTAGAGTGTTCTTATGTAGATTTTGTATCGAAATGCGTCTGATAAGTATCGAAAATCGATAATTTCAAAAATTCATTAACAAGTTCAATTTTGACCAAAGTTGACACTTTTATACAACTTAGCATCACAAGTGCATTTGAGAAGTTTAATCACCGCACAAACAGAAAGGCCCAGCTGTAGATTCTTTTATTAGATAGGGGCGTGTTGGAAATTAATGTTTTTATTTAGAGCACAACTGAACCATGATACTTAACTTATTCAAGCTATTATTTACAGATCATTTTTTTTAAATCAACAGTAAATTTTCTACAGTAGAATTTAGGCTACAAGTCACTGCAGGGAGAGATTTGAAATTTCCTCCTGATTCACTGTGCGGGGAGGGAGCTAACTAGAGCAGGCAATTAATCGATCTGATTAAAACATGGACGATTCATTGATTTTGATGACAATGAAAGTATAGGAGGGTGAAACATTTGTTGATCCTCATTCAATCCCGGACAACGTCAGGTCTCCCTGCTAGTATATGATGAATATATATATATAGCATATTTCTCTCAGGACTACATCTAAAGTTATACATATATTTTTTTTTACAAAGGTGTCACCGCATATCAAGCCCAGGAGGCCACTCGAGGATAAGGCTTAATGTTGGACTTGAAAACTGCAATATTGTAGTCAGCTGGAAAGCAGACCAGCAGAGCAGAGTTCCACAAGCGGGCAGGTCTAGGAAAGAAGCTTTGTTCATGGAATCCACGTTTAGGTTTAGGCACCGATAGAGAGTGGGGGAATTTATTGATAGTGATTTTGGCTAGATGAGTGTTTTTTGTTAAAGATTGACGAGAAGGAACCATAGTCGAACACTTGCTATGAAAATAGCGATAAAACAGAGACAGGCTGCAATGTCTCTTCTGTGGAAAAGAAGTTTCAGAGAAGAGAAAAGGGACATCACCTACTAGACTACCAAGTCAGTTTTGAATATTTTCAATTTGAATCAGATTTCAGTTTTAGAGCAGTTTCGAATTAACTTATTTTTTAACAAAATAATAGCTACTCCACACGATGTGATGTATAAAAAAGCCAATCCTCAGCAGAGGAACATGAAATAAATGGGGTTAAATCCTTTCAGAACATGAATGCACACAATCAACTGGCAAGACAATTCATCAAAGACGAATCTTGACATAACATTGATGCACGCTTTTACTTGGTTCAGATATCAGAACACGGGTTCATAGAGTCAATTCATCAAAATACACTGGTTATCAAAAGAAAGTTTCCTTGATCTGAAAATTCACGGTAAGACTTAAAAGAACAGATTTTTCGGATGTTCAAACGTGCCAGTTATTTATTTTTTTGTGTGTCTGTGATAAAAAAAAAAAATGGAACTTTATTTGTTTTTGCACAGACAATGCCCCACGCTTATTTCTAGTCATAAGTGTAGACATATATTTATGAGGGGCGTGCAATAAGTAATGCCCCTGACCCACTTCCCATAGCAGCAGAGCAACAAAACTTGGCACAGTTATTAGTCTTTCTCTACATAAGAACCACCCAGAGATATGCATTTCTCCCATCGTTTGATGCAGCTCTGGAGACCATTATTGTAGAACACCTCAGGTTGGTCCTCCAACCATGACGTGACTTCAGAAATCAAGGTTGCATCATCTGGGAAACGCTTTCCTTTCAAAAACAACTTCATGGCTGGGAAGAGGTGAAAGTCAGAGAGTGCAAGGTCAGGAGATTAGGGAGGATGGGGAAGAATTTCATAACCATACGCCCGTGCTTCTGATCTGGCGACATGCGAGTTGTGAACCAGAGCGTTGTCCTGCAGGAAGAGGGTACCTTTGCTGATCTTGTCCCAGCCTCTTGATTTTGATAGCTTCCCTTAATTTCCTCAAAAGTGAAGTATAATAGGCTCCTGTAATTGTGGTATCCTTTGCCAGGAAATCTGTCATCACTACTCCGTCCTGGTCCCAGAAGACTGTGAGCATGACCTTGCCAGTGGAGGGCTGCACCCTTGCCTTCTTTGGAGGTGGTGAGTCCAAGTGCTTCCACTGCATTGACTGGGCTTTGGTCTCTAGATCATAGTGATGGACCCAGGTTTCATCCTGTGTAATCATTCTTTTGAAAAACTGACTCATCTTCTTGGCACATCTCCAAATTCATCCTCGAACACTCAACACGTTCTCACTTCCGGAATGGTGTGAACAACCTGGGAATCCATCTGGCAGACACCTTATGCATATGCATATGGTTATGAATGATAGTTTCCACAGACCCTGTACTAATCTTGACAGCTTGGGTTATTTGGCAAATAGTAATGTGCCAATCTTCTAAAATGGCAGCCTCAACTTGACGGACAGATGCCTCCTCAATGGCAGAAGAGGGGGGGGCGACCAGGTCTGGGAGCTGTTTCCACAGACTTCCGGTCATGTTTGAATTCATGATGCCAGCGTTTTACAAGGTCATATGATGGGGTATTATCACCATAAGTTTCTTTCATTTCATCAAAAGTCTCCTGTGGTGTGCGTCCTTTCAAATACAAAAACCGGATCACTGCTCGACATTCAACAGGCTCCATTTCACACCTGACTCAGTTCAAACACCTGTAAAACAGAAACCACAATTCGTTCAGAGCTGTAATTTGCCACATAACCCGTAGAGATATAAATCATTGCACATGCAAAATTTCAGCTAGATCAGATAACTGGAAGTGGGTCAGGGGCATTACTTATTGCACGCTCCTCATATAATGGTCGCTGTCGATTATTATATACTATTATATTGCACCCAATATATAATAGTGATTTCAAAGGAAAAAAAGAAAATGCTGTGGGTGCCATCAGCTAGAATCGAAATTCAAACATGTAACATTCCAGTCTTAATCGTTACCATTTGGGCTATCATCAGATGGTTAAGAAATAGTTAAAAATGAACCGACTTTAATGTATAAATGTACATTTGCGCATGCGTACAAATAATGCATTTAATTGACTTACGCATGCCAAGTTCCATTTCTTTTTCAATTTTGATTCCTGAGCAGCTATTTTTACCGGCTAAAACTCAGAACACAACAGTTCTACAAAAACTGCAATCATCTGACCTATCTTATGGCGCTCTGTGACCTTGCGTTTCAGACAGAGATGCACTTTGAAAAAATGTAGACAGACACACACAAAAATATAACGAGTTTTATAAATTAGATTCTTCAAATTAAAACAACACTTTTTTTAATTTACAAAAAGTGATCTTTGTACATTATCTAGACAGTTTCTCTGCACGACTAAGTAATAGGTAACATATTTTACACATTTTCTTAATGTCTAGAACGAAATCTTGCGTTAATTTTTTTTTTACAGAAAGTATAATTCATTTTGCCCCTGTCTTATTTGTTCTCCCGTGAGAATCTACAAACATTGGACAAATTATCTCATAAATGCACACTGATATTCTTAATGATACGCCAGAGAATTGGTCCGATAAATGGTCAGTTCTTGTTTATCTCAGATCCCATTTACATAATTGCCATCCCTGATAACGAAACAGACCAATCGACTGAGAACTAGAAAGGAACATCAAATTAGGTTTGGCATGTGAAACAGAATTGCATTCTCAAGAGGACACGCGTTTTTGCATTCTGTTTTTGAAGCGCATCATTTTGCTCCACACTTGTTTGAGTTTGAATTTCAATTAAACACAAACAATGGTCTCCATAGTACAAGGTAATAGACATGATTAATTAGGCTTAACAGTATCAATGATATAACCAAAATTGCGATGCCTCCATTCAGTCACAAGAGACAATGGATACCCCCTGTAAGCCACGCATGTAATTGTGAGACAAGAGTTACACAATCTCCAACTCTTGAATTGAAAGCCGTGTTTAATTTCAGAAGAGTTTCCGATGTGTAGCTATTCTGTACACGTCCTGGAGATAAAGAATTTTCAGTAAGTAGCTGTTCTGTACAGGTCCTGGACTTTAGAATTTTCCAGGCAAATGGAAAATCTCATGTTGAAAAGACAAAATCAAGTGTTGGAATGCTAAAAGATTCAATATTTTAATGGGGCAATTCTGGCTTCTGATTGGTTGCTAGCAGAACGTGGCTCAATTTGATTCACAGTTCCTATCGCCAGTGTCTATAAGTAGAATCTTCCAACTTTCAGTGATCATACCCTCATATAAAAAATATTGCAACCCCAACAATACCTCTTCTGACGCGGTACTGCTTCAGTCCAGTGGCAAGGAGAAGTCCAGGATGACTGGAAACAATGCCGAGATAAGTGAAGAGCACATACAACACCTGGAAATTCCAAATGGTCACCCATTTCAGTATTGATCAGGCTCAATGTGTCTTAACTTTGGTGATTTGATGGGAATCAGTGTGTCAACGTGATTATAGCTGTAATTGCGACCAGGAAAACAAGCGATATTCATTTCATTTATCAATAGATTATTGAAATATTTGAATCGTAAGTCAGAAAACTGAATTGATTTTCCAAATAACAGAAAGACGTAGCTTTGCTATGAATTCAGAAGCCTTTGTCCTTACACATCTATATATATATAACACAACCAGAAAAATACCCGTTATAGAAACGGTAATATTCTTTCTTTAAACAGATGCTTTGCAACACTTTTAAATCAAGATATAATGACATTAAAGCTTATGTTTAGGATCCTTATTCTAATTTTCATTAAAATCCATTAGATAATTTGGATTCTAAAAATTACTAAAATTTAAGTACCTTTACCGCCAAATCGTAGTTTCAAGTCGCATTTCAAAAAACAATATTTTTTAATCTTATTGCTTATCATCCCAACTAGTCTTTATAATCAACTTTAATGGCACAGGGAGAGAACTTGAAGGCCTACTAGACACCTGTCCTCGAGTGTCTAAGGTCTCTCTGTAAAGGGGTTTGTCAGAACAATCTGTCATGAGGATACTTTTTCCATAGAAGTAAACCCTGACCAAATATTCAAAATCACATAGTATTCGCTGCCCAAGTAAGATCTCCTCGCTATGGCTAACCCATATTAGCTTTTACGAGGAATGGTGCACCATCTCCAAGTGATGTTACGTCAAGTAAAAGCATGAAACTGGATACTCCACCAGACTAGATAAATTCTTGTCCTGGAATTCAGTAAGACCAAGAGACCAAAATAAAAGATATAATACAATATATGAAAATAGTTAATTGGGGAGGGGAAAATTATGTTCTCAACTTCTTTATTAACTCAGTGTTTGAGAAATAAAGAACTTAAATGGAACATTCGAATATCTATGTATCTTATAGAGTTCACGTGTTAGCCCCAAGTAGTGGGCCCCTTGATTTCTGAGAACTTCGATTGAAGTAAAATAAAACAGAAAACGGAAAAGCCACATTCTTGTGAAATATCTGGATATTCATCTTCTCTAAAACCAAATTTAGTAAGACATATGAGCATGCACACCGGGGATGCAGGGATGCAGGCAGGTTCATGGAAGAACTGAACCAGAGCTACATTGACAAGGAGGCCTCCCTACAATGGCTTAAAAGTGACAAATTTCCATTTGATGAAGAACGATTAATTATAGCTGCACAAGACCAAGGCTTGCTCACAAATGGATTTAAGAAAATGGCTGGTCTGCAAAAAAACGACCAATGCAGATTCTGTCACTCAGCTGTTGAAACCAAAGCCACCTAATGTCTGGAGGCAAGATCCTTCTAGCCGATGGTCATTACACTGCTCACCATAACAAAGTATGTAGATACTTACATCGGAAGATCTGTGGAGAGATGCAACTAGATAGGTCGTCGAACATCTGGGAACATGAACCACCACCAATAACATCAAATGGAAAAGTGACAGTGTTATACAGACTGGCAGATACATAAAAGACAAGGCCATCAAGCCAGATATAGTAATATGGAACAAGCCCAAAAGGACTGCACTCATTATCGATGTCACAGTTCCAAACGACTTTGGTCTTAATAGAGCAGAACGTGAAAAGATAAAATATCAGGACCTAAAAAATGATCTAAAAGCAACATGGTCTCTGAAAGAAATAAACATACCAGTTGTGACAGGAGCAACTGGCCTAATAAAAAAGAACCTTCAAAAATACTTAGAAGCAATCCCTGGAAAACCAAGCTGTAAGGAAATACAGATAGCAGCCATAAAAGGAACAGTGTTTATTCTTAAAAGAGCCCTCGGATATAAATTTAAATTATAATAGAATCAAGTGTTAACCCCAGGAAGGAGCCCCTTGATCTCTTCAAACTAACAAAAGTAAAATAAAAAAAGGGAGAGGACTTGAATGCCTACTAGACACTGTCCTCGAGTGTCTAAGGTCTCTCTGTACATGGGTTTGTCAGAACAACCTGGCATGAGGATACTTTTTCCAGATAAGTAAACCCTGACCAACTATTCAAAATCACATAGTATTCGCAGCCCACATAAGATCTCCTCACCACGGCTACCCCACAGCTTTTCCGAGGAATGGTGCACTTTCTCCAAATGATATTACCTCAAGTAATAGCACGAAGCTGGATACTCCACCAGACTAGATAAATTCTTGTCCTGGAATCCAGTAAGACCATGAAACCAACATGAAAGCTATACTACAACGTATAAAAATGGTTAATTTGGGAGAGGAAAATTATGTTCTCAATTTCTTTGCTAACTCAGTGCTTGAGAGATAAAGAACTTTAATGGAACATTCGAATATCTATGTATCTCATATAGACTTCAAATGTTAGCCCCAGGTTGTGGTCCCCTTGATTTCTGAGAACTTCGACTGAAGTAAAATAAAATAAAAAAAGGGAGAGAACTTGAATGCCTACTAGACACCTGTCCTCGAGTGTCTAAGGTCTCTCTGTACATGGGTTTGTCAGAACAACCTGGCATGAGGATACTTTTTCTATAGGAGTAAACCCTGACCAAATATTCAAAATCACATGGTATTCGCTGCCCAAATAAGACCTCCTCACTATGGCTAATTCACATTAGCTTTTACGAGGAATGGTGCACCTTCTCCAAGTGATGTTTCCTCAAGTAATAGCATTAAGATGAATACTCCACCAGACTAGATATATTCTTGTCCTCGAATCCAGTAAGACCAAGAGACCAACATGAAAGATATACTACAACGTATGAAAATGGTTAATTGGGAGAGGAAAATTATGTTCTCAATTTCTTTACTAACTCAGTGCTTGAGAGATAAAGAGCTTTAATGGAACATTCGAATATCTATGTATCTCATATAGATTTCAGATGTTAGCCCAAAGTAGTGGGGCCCCTTGATTTCTGAGAACTTCGACTGAAATAAATGAAACAAAAGGGAAAATCAGGCTTAGTGATACAGGTCTATGGTTCAACAAAAGAATTAGGGCTTTGTTTATCTTTGTGTGTCAGTTGCCCGCTAACTTCCATCACCTGTGGGTTTCATGATTAAAAATATCCTGCTGGTAAAGGGTTAAGAAATCTTGCTTAATTGGTCTCTAATAAATATAATTCAATGCGAACATAGTATATTTGAAATTTATATAGTACGATGTGCCCATAGTGGGTCCTCTACCATGGTTGTATTTTGAAATGTTTGAACTGTCCCAATATGTTGTAATGTGCCTTTCAAGAACACTTGATACATATTTTATTTTATTCAAATTAAAACAACGTTTCTATATGAACTCACACCCTTGACGTTATTCTCGCACAATTCAAACATTTCAAAACACAACCGCTAGAAACAACGCGCGGTTCCTTACAAACAGACTTTTCTTTCTCAAACTTTACAACATGACAAGGAAGAAGAAAAGAAAAAAGAAAGAAAGCAACATACTGAAGATGGAGTATATCTCTGAAATATATTTGTGATAAATTTAAAACAAGTAAAATACTTATTTATTTTCCTAATATTACGTTGCGATTTGGCTTACAAGCGCATTTGATGTATATTTTATTATATATATATATATATATATATATATATATATATATATATATATATATATATATATATATACAAATATATAAATATATTAAATAAACATGAATATACAAATATATAAATATATTAAATAAACATGAATATACATAAATAAATTAAATAAACATGAATATACATAAACGATCACATATATGTATATATATATATATATATATATATATACATAAACGATCACATATATGTATAAATATACATAAACGATCACATATATGTATATATATATATATATATATATATATATATATATATATGTGCATGTGTGTGTGTACACATAGGTATAGTTATATATATATAAATAAAAAATAAAAAAAAAGGAAGGAAAACGTCTACCTTAAACCACTAACCTAGTTCTAAAACAGATCCTTTGATCGATAAAATGCATGCCCATTGGCTGATAGGAAGGGGCGCGGTGGATACTAGAAAGCTGATTGGCTAACTAGAAATCCTCAACATATATAAAAACAAGAAGCAACCACAGAATTCGCGCATAAGCCTGACAAATCCTATAGTGGATGAAACGCAGAATATTCAGTGTAGCTTAATCGCCATATATATTTTATAAATTACTAACTAGCTCTACCTACGTATTGAGCACTTTTGAAGTAAATACTTAAAGTTTACGCATAAATCTATACTTTCGTATATTAAATTTATGTGAGTAAATGAAGTAGTTATATATATATATATATATATATATATATATATATATTTGGTAAAACTGGTAATTAGTAAAAACCTAAAGAGAGTGCTCAATACTATTGCAAAGCAAATATGTGTTTTATTTTTTTATTACCGTTTTATCTGTTTGGTTACATATGTTTTGGATGTTGAACCATGTGTACGATCTAACAGCCTCGTCAGACCTTACAGAAATGGTTGTTGGTATTTGGAAGAAGTGTTTTAGAAGTTTTAGTTTTATTATTTTTTTTTCTAAAACACTTCTCCCAAATACTAACAACCATTTCTGTAAGGTCTGACGAGGCTGTTGGATCGTAAACATGGTCCAACATCCGAAACATATGTAACCAAACAAATAAAACGGTAATAAAAAATAAAATATATATATATATATATATATATATATATATATGCATCCCAATGATCAAAACAGAATCAGTCCACAAATATTTCTAATTTCTTAATTTTATTTTGGTGAATGCATGCCAATGACCAAAGCATGGTTTAGTCCACAATCATAGTTTTTGTATTTTGGCGAGAGCCTATATTTTTTCCTTTCTGTTTTACGCACGCTTCACAACCTGGATTGTGAAATATGCATAAGAGGGGAAAAAATCTTCCACCCAAATAGTTTATTACCTTGAAGTGCTAAACTTTGGAATTCCCTCCCGGTTCCCTACTTCCCTTGGTCCTGGATATGACCTAAAACTATATCCGATGGTGAGGCCCCACCTTGCGGGCCTTGGGGAGTGTGGAGCCACCCTTTAATTGCCATTGCTCCCAGGTCCACTCTGACCCGGAGTGGTAGTACCTGTTAGGGTTGCAACTATGGGGTAAATAGAATCTGACTTTAAAAAAATATATATACTCCATTAAAAATCGTTCCTCAAAATAATTAAATTCGGCATTAAATAACCTGAAAAAGGTTGATATGCCATAAAACAAAAACAACCAACCAACCTACTTCCCTTACTCTACTGACTTGCAGAAGTTCAAGTGTAATGTGAACAGACATCTTGCTGCTCAACTCCCTACATAGTATCCCTGTAAGTTATGTCCCAAATAGTAGCCCACTACATCGAAGTGGCACTCTGTCTTGCTTGAGATGAAATAGCAATTAAAAACAAGAAGAAAACTAATAAAGGGAATAAAGAATATTTATTAGAAACAACAGACTGGATTCCTGAGGTTTAACTACTTTACTACTACAGAGCATAATATTAAGGAAACTTAATTCTGACATCCAAAATAATTTATGGGAATGTTAAATATAGCGAAATAATAGAGATTCAATCATTCTGTGTATTCAAAATAATTCATGGGAATTTCGAGACATTTCTTTTTAATATCTCTTTTGCTATATATATTATTCCTTAATTGGAATTCATTTTGAGATGAGCATTATATATATTAATTTATTTTTATTTCGGACTATTAGTCTCATCTTTATTAGTTGTTGTTTTTCATCTTTTATTAGATTGTTTATTCACAACGTTTCGGCCAACTAATTCCTCTGGCCTTCGTCAGGTTGTAACCGCGACGAATAGGAACTTCGAATCTCCTAACTGCATTCTCAGCCATCACTGCCATCCATAGTTGTGGTCGTCTCACCACATTTTTGGCCAAGTAAACCTCTGGCACGTTTTTGGGTGGGATTGAAACCGCTATCTTCAGACAATGTTCATCAACTGCGCCACGGGCCCCGAAGGGCGATTAAGGTTGGATTCTTTGATCTTAGAAATCCACATTTATTTATTATCTGATCTTCCATAGTCGGGTCCGTACCGATTGGTATATATATTATTCCTTAATTGGAATTCATTTTGAGATGAGAGTTATATATATTAATTTTTTTTTTTTTTTTTTTTTAGTTGGCCGAAACGTTGTGAATAAACAAAACCAATAAAAGATGAAAAACAACAACTAATAAAGATGAGACTAGTAGTCCGAAAAAAAAAAAAAAAAAAAATTAATATCTTTTTTGCTTTCTGAATTTTTGAGATGAGGATTAATTATTTGTATTATTTAGATTATTCAGACTACTGTTTTCATGCATGGCGTAACGGATAAAGTACTAGATATAAGTTGGTACCAAGTGATGCTCTTCTGGAGGTCGAAAGTTCAATCCTCAATAAAGGCAATACATGAAACATAATTGTGAATTATTAAGACCTTTACCTTGACAAAACGGATAAACGGGTATACCTGTGAATGAAATAGAGTGTTCCATTCAAAATTCTATAAAGATTTTCGAGTTTGACAAAAAAGATTCTAAACTTCAACCCGGAAACATGTAACCAATCACACAATCCTAAAATACATATGGATATATAAACTAATGTCTTTGTATAAATTTAAGTAGGTGTATATGTTTATATATTATGTATAGGATTCATGTTTTAACTAATAAACCGATCATTATAAAATTTGGGACGGATATTCTAGGTGTAAGGAGACATAATGTGGGCTATATTTCATTTTATACAATAGAGGAAAAGAAAATGTGAAATCTCTATGAAAATGCACATACATCAGCCTTTGTGAAATGCTAACAATAGGTATTGGACATTAGTATTTTAAGGAGGTTTAGAGGCATAATATTGGCACAACATTCCATTTAAAAAAATTTTTTTTTTTTTTTACAAGGTAGTCACCACTTATCAAGGCCCGGAAGCCACTCGGGGATAAGGGTTATTGCATGTACAGTACGTTAGTATTGGAGATTTGATAAAGTGTCTTACTTAAGGGGGCGGTTCATCAGGAATTTTTTACATTGGACTTGAAGACATCCAGATTGTAGTAAGGTGGGAAACAGGTAACCGGAACAGAGTTCCACAGGCGTGCACTTCTAAGAAAGAAGCTTTGTTCATGGAATCTACGTTTTTATTTTGGCACAGATAAGGAGTGGGGAAAAAGTATATCAAATTCGTACTTTTTTTGATCCATTATTATTATAAACCAATTTGGTAAGATGCGCTGGATTTCGATGTTTATTTTTTGTTTTACTTGGGAGTCACCACTTATCAAACCCCAAAAGCGACTCGAGGATAAGGATTAATGCATGTAAATTGATGGTGTAATTAATGGTGTAAATTGGGTAGAATTTGACTATTTATAAGGATGACTCAACAAGAACGTGTTTACATTGAATTTGAAGGCTAGCATGTCGTATTTAACCTGGAAGCAGGACAGTGGAACAGTTTCACAGGCGGGCAGTTCTGGGAAAGAGCTTTGTTCATGGAATGTACGTTTAGATTTAGGCACAGATAGGAAATGGGAGAAATCTTTTATAGTGGTTGTAGCTAGTCGAGTGTTTTTTTGTGAAAGTTTAGCAAGGGAGGACCATAGATTGGAGTTCCATGTGTTGCATTGTTATCTGTAATAAGGGGATCGTGTGTGATCATCTAGTCAGAGTTAATGTCGTGTGATCGTCTAGCTGTTCTTTCTATTAAATGATATGTTCATATGCAGTTGTGTGTGTGGTACATGTATTTTTCAATATAACTTCAGCATTTTGGATGTTGGTCCATCTGGAACATCTCGTTTCTTGGACGTTTTAGACAATGGTTCATTCACTCCAACATGATGAATTTGTTTTAGTTTTTATTTCACTTTCCAGATATCTCGCAGAAGATGGAAAGTGAATCTCTGGCTTGCGTAGTACTCTTGGCCTCGTTTCTACCATGTCAGCGTCCCCTTCCCAGTGAAGGGGAGGAGACGTCTGACAAGCCATCCGTCGCGTTCTACGCCCAAACCAAATCTCTATGATTCAGCTAACCTGATCACGTGACTCACACGCAATCCGATCAGCTGATCCTGACTTCCGGTCAACGTGTCTCAATCTCTTGATCCATTCTCTAACATTCCATCTATCCTTATTTTCAAAAAATGTACGCATTTTTAAATTCTAGTACATTTTTTATATATCTACACAACCACTTGGCTAAGAAAGATCAGACACCATAAAACAAAAAACGAAACTTCTTTTTTTTTCAAGTCAGCCCTTTTCCAACTGACTTCATAATTTTATTTTTTAGACCAGAATCTCTATCTGATCTCCCTGACATATGCCTTTTTGGTGTAGGGTAGTACCTCCTATAACTCACGTCAGTTGCTTCATCCAGCCACCCTTATGCCGTAAACTGAGGTCTCATTTTACCTCTTTACGAAATCGACGACCCTTCGTCCGAATGTGTCCTTGATCCTTTCTTCCGCATGGTTGTTCTATTAATTAGAGATTTATTTTCGTTTTGTAACTAACTTATCTTTTTGGGACATTCTCAAAGCTCATTTATCTTCCTGGTTGGCTTCCAAAGTTTTAAGATATATATTTCATCCACTGATTCACTAGGATTTCCTTGCTTGGACCTTTGGAACTTGATGAAGACTTAGAAAATATCACTGTTAACTAACTAACTGACCTCTTTGCGCCAAAATACCTATTTGCGCACTAAATTCTTGCTAATGGCCCGATTTTTGTGATTTTTCTTTTCTCTCATCAGAGCTTCCAAGATCCAGCAGAGATATCCCACATTCATTCATCTCTAAAAAATATATATAAGGTTATATCTTCTTACGTACCTACAGTATATTTTACTTTTCTCTCACCTCATTAAGCTATATGTACTGCCTCTCATAGGTCCCTGGTACCCTTAAGAATTCTTGTATCCTCTCCACGCCTGTCTCTAATTAATTAAGCCAAGTCTTACCTCCTGCTTGGAATCGTCACGTGCGACCAACTTTTTTTTCAAGCACTTAATTTCCACAGGGTCCATTTTATTCTTCAAACGGAGCATCTCTAATACTTTCCCAGCAAGTTACTCTTCTTGCAAAAAAATATTTATGGACTTAAAAAAAAGACACAAAAAACAATTTATTAAAAAAGAAAATCTCTGTTTTGGCTTATCAAATCTGTAAAAACTTCTCAAAAATACCCGCTTACGTAATTGCTATTTTGGTCCCCTCTCTAAAATTCTAATTTATTCTAAGCCAACCATTTCCAGTATCATCTTATATTTCCTAGATCATTTCAATTCTAATGTATATACCTAATAATTACTACGCATCCAGAGAAAAATCCCATGAAAGAAAAACGACACAAAAAAAATGCTACAACCATTTCGAAAATTAGAATAAATATTGACTGAACCGTTAACTCTTCCCAAACTTTAGAACTAGTTCAACCCAGTAGTGTGTCTTTTTTTAATTTCTTATACTGATTAAATCTTATTTCTTTCTCTTTTCCCCACTTTTATTATTATTATTATTATTATTATTATTACTATCATTATTACTTAATCAACAATGTGTTCTTACTTTTTAAAAATTTTTTTCATTATTTCAATAAACCCCACAAGGCAAAGATTCACTGTTAAGAACAAGAAACTCTCGCACAATACCGATTCGAGAAAACATCAATTATATAAAAAATAAAAATAAAAATATTCTTATAAGCATTCACAAAGTCTCATCTCATCAATAATAAAACTCCAAATAACAAAACACAGTTTCGTGGAAACCGAATTTTGTCCACGTCATCAATTCTGAGGTCGGCTACATCACCTTTACCACCTTACAGAATATCAAAAATAGAAAAAAAATCACAGTCGTTTACAATTAAAATACATAGACATTTACAATTAAAATACATAGTCGTTTCCAAAAAAAAAACGACTCACTTATAAACTTCCAGACAATCCTTCACAAAACAAAAGTTCCCTAAGAAAAAAACCCGTACAATTAGAGAGAAAAAATTCTCACATTGGTAGCATGTCCATTGTTTCTTCACAAAAGACACCGAATTTGACAGTTTAAAATTGCAACATTTTAAATGTATATAATTGTTTAACTTCTAACTCATAACAAATATTTTGATTGACGTCTCTCTGGTAATTGTGACAGGTCATTTCACCACCTGTAACTAAATTCATATGTTCTATTTTTTCTTTTCCTTTTTTTTTCTTTCTGTTTTACACGTTGACTGTATATTCAAAATCAACAATTTATTATCAGTATGTCGATTGATATATCTGTTTTTTTTTTCAATTTCTTCTGTTTATTTTTGTACACTGTAACGTTAATATTTTTTCTTTCTGTGTTTTCAATTTTCATATTCAAAATCAACAATTCGTTATCCCTATGTCGATCGAGCTATCTATTTTTTCCTTCTCTTGTTTCTTCTTAATTTAGCATATAAATCTATCTATACATAATTTTAATATGTCTATTATTGTTCTTTTTTTATAATATAAATTTATTACAGTTGTCTCAAATGGTTTTCACAGGATCTCCAGTTCGTCTATATTTTCTACTCTTACAGCCCGCTCCTAGCTATCTGTCCACCCCTGTCTAGACGTCTGTCCGCTCTGGTGGTCAAATCTCAACTCTCTGAATCTCTCCAAATCTAACTACATCATGTGTTCTCTTACGTCACCTAATTATGTGTCTCAGACCAACCTAATGTTTCCATCTAGTTATTTGTTTATCCAAATCCAAAAGAATGTTTACATCTATTTTCTATTTTCGGAGTCCTTTTACGATTGACACGTCAATCATTTCTTCCCCAATTTAATTGTTTATTCTTCTAATCATGATAACTGATCCAGCAACCATTCGTCGCTCAAATCCATTAATAATAATACAATAACAATAATAATAATGTTTTGACCCTTGACCCCGCTTGCCACAGTTAACAGATACTATGTTATGATCACAGCCTAAAAGGGTCATAACATTACACATGGAGCACTTGCCATAGAAATAACGATAGAGTAGAGACATGCTCGCAACGTCTCTTCTCTGGGAATGAAGTTGCAGAGAAGAGAAAAGGGCATAACTTACTAGGTTTCAAAACCTATTTTGAACTTTATTAAGGCCGGATAAGAGCCTTTCAGCTTAAACCGTAAATTTTGGACATTTTCTGTGCTAAATCATGGATTTTGATGAAAAGACTTCATGACATAAAATTTATTGGAATTACATGTTAGTTTCAATCTTTGTAAACGGACATAAAACTGGTGCAAAATAGCCTGATTTCACACATTTGTCTAGTGTACACCTGTTAAGATATCGATAATAGATCAAACATAAAATATATTTCTATTGATTTTCTTCAGATTAGTTGATGAATTAAACTGCGTCGTGGCAAAATATATGAAAATGTAGAAAATCAATATTTGATTAATAAATACGAAAGAGTTGCTGGAGTTCAACGATAATGAAATATTGATTTCAAACAATTGTTTTTAGTGATTACTTCGGTTTTATAATGTTTAAATCATCTTGGGTATTTGTAATAACCTAACAATCTTCTTCCCTCTCTGAATATATATATATATATATATATATATATATATATATATTTGTGTTTGTGTATATACATATGCACATCCTGTTCCTCACTCCTTGACAAATTGCATACTCCTCCACAGATTAAACATCTCCAAAGAATAATTTTTACTTTGTAAAAATACACAGCCGCATAAAAACTCATGAGAAATATATAGGATATTATATTTCTATAAGTCCGTTACACATTTTCTCAGAAATTACTGAATCGATCTGCTTGAAATTTTGTATAAACCTTTGTCATGATAATGTGCAGTAAACTAAGTATTATGGTATCTGTTTGATGCACAGTTAGGGATTAAAATTTAATGTAAATATAAGCACAAATTTAATCATATTTAAGCATTAATTTGGTATAAAACACTCATTCTAAGTTATACATGGCTATAAATATATCCGATTTTAATTAACTAAAACGTCTAATGTATATAATAAACAAATGACAAAACTGTATATTCCAAATTTCATGATGTTGACCATCTTACAATTTATTCTTTTAATTGCATTGACATTCACAGTTTTTGATAGCAACTTTTGTTATTGGTTACGCGAATTAAATCTTGAACTTGAAATCATGCAAATGTTTGGTAGAGTTCTCAAAGGTCAAATCGTTGGACTTTGACCTCTTAACAGCCGAATTTCTGGCCGAAAACAGATTAAAGATTTTCCCAAATCTCAGTATTAGAGTTATTGCGTAGGGAAATGTACACACACACACACACACACGCTCACTTTATATATATATATATATATATATATATATATATATATATATATATATATATATAGATTGTAGACATATGTTTTTTATTAATACTTGTTTATTATTAATTGGTATTTATTTTATATTTATTTTTATCTGTTGTATGTGATTTTATTAAAAAGATGGTACTTAAGTTCTGTTATGCTATTTATTGTGCAGTTAAATTTGCTTAACAATAGTGACTCTGAGATTGTATTTAGGAGAGATATGTTTAGGAAATGATAATATTTTAATTTTTATGATTTCTATTATGCATATGTTGTGTGTGTATAATAGTCTCACTGTGCTACCGATGTAGAATTTCACACATTCATCTTGATACACTCTATATATACATAAGCCTATGTTACTGACATGACAATTTTATAAAGTGCAATAGTCAACATTTTAAATAAATAAATATTTTTAACTACATATTTGCAGCCATGTTTTGATCAAAGCTATGAATTAGGTAAATCTTATCAGGTCAGTTGTTTGCAATGGATAATCGAAAAATGTATCGAAAACATGTTTGTATGAATAAAACATTTTATACCTAATAAATAACTATTATTAAGTAATTTTTTATAAACTCAGGAAAGAATCCATAAATGTTACCATGTTAACTGTATTATATATATATATATATATATATATATATATATATATATATATATAGAGAGAGAGAGAGAGAGAGAGAGAGAGCGAGCGAGGGAGGGAATTGCCCTTAAATAAGTTTCCAGACTTTTATTGATAGTACACCCATGGAACTCGAATACCCTTTGAAGTAATCTCCTCCGGCTGCAATCCACTTGTTGTACAACAACTTTTGGAAGGCTCCATGGAGGTCCTCTTGTGTGAGTGCATCAATGACCCTCGTCACAGCCTCTTTCATCTCCTCAATTGTCTCATAATGACAGCCTCTAAGGTTTTCCTTGAGCTTAGGGAATAACCAAAAATCGCAGGAAGCAAGATCTGGACTATAGGGAAGGTGAGGAACTGTCTTGATGCCCATCTTAGTCAAATAATCTGTGACATGGATAGAGTTGTGGATTGGTGCATTATCCTGGTGGAAATACCACGGACCTGATTTGAAGAGTGCTGACCTCTTCTGACTAAATCTCTTCCTGAACTTCCCTAAAACCTCAATGTAGTACTCCTTGTTGACTGTCTGTCCAATGAAAACCCAATGCAAAAAAACTAGTGTTGTCAAAAAAATGAAATAAAATAAATAAAGGGTCATCATAAGTTTCTGAGTGGATTTGCTCTGTCTGGCGTTCTTGGCTCTGGGAGATTCAGCATGCTTCCACTGGGAACTCTGTCTCTTGGTGTCTTGGTCATAGCAGTAGATCCAGCTTTCATTGCAGGTCACCGGAACATCAAGAAATGCAGTACCAGAATTGATCGGCTCGACCATCTCTCTGCTGTCATGAGAACATCTTTCTTTCTGATATTCTCTGAGCACCCTTGGGACAAACTTGGTGCAAATCTTCTGCATCTTCAGTTCCTCACAAATAATTGTGTGTACAGTTCCCACACTGATATCAAACTGCGCACTTAGATGCACAATGATTTATATCCATGCAATTCTTTATTTGACCAATCAACTCCAGTCTTCTGACTTCCTTACTCCTCCCACACCTCTCATCACCCCTCACAGACTCACAGACTCTTCTTCCTGGAATCTCTTATGCCACTGAAAAACTAATGCTACATTTATGCAAGATGATCCAAAAGCAGTCTGAAGTATTCTATACGTTTCTGTTGTATTTTTTCCAAGTTTAAAACAATATTTTATTGCATTTCGTTCTTCTAAAGTGTCCTTGGGTCCAGATTGCATTTTTTAAATTCACCAGCTGTGAGAATCGGGCTTTAGTAGAGTGTATTCCAATTCCTGCTGTAACTGTTCATTTGAACCCGAAATCAAAAGAATTGGTCAATCATCTCATAAGATGTATAGCAAGAACGTACTGAATTTGTAAAAGTCTATGGACAATTTTAAATGCCTGTACAAAAAGTATGGAAACTTATAGAAGGCACCGTGTGTGTGTGTGTATTAGTGTGTGTTCATGTGTGTATTAGTGTGTGTTCATGTGTGTATTAGTGTGTGTTCATGTGTGCGAGAGAGAGAAAATAACCGTCTGCATATTTCGAAAACTAAAAATTGCACCATCCTATACTCACATGCCAAGTATTCTACCTGCAAACACATAATGAAATATGTATAACACCTTACACAAACGTAGTTTTAAGGCTATATGAAGCACATCTCAACCCATCAGAAATCTCATCAATAAACAACAAAAAACACCAACATTATTCATGCAACACACGTGGGCATTAATCGTTCAGTGCGTGCAGCAATTATTATATCTAGAAAAGACAGCGTCCACTTGGCAACAAGATATATGGACACAAAAGAGCTATTAAATTTGGTGACGACAAAAATGCTCTCGAATAAACGGTATCATATCACTACTGAGACTCACTCTTGCAGATTCCGTAACCCTAAAATGTTTTGTCATCTAAACGGAGCTAAATATATTTATGCATCGACCAGCTATCCAAATAACTCACGACTGTCCTCATACCCCCCCCCCCCGTTTCCCCTTTCCTTTTCTTCTTTCACCCGTCACTAAGCTTCATTAGATACAAAACACGTTGTTTACTTTCCTCTTTCTTTGGGTTTTATATACTCTCTCCTTCTTCCCATAATCACTCTTCCACAATACAATTTTGACTACCTTAACATCTTCATGAAAGTTACGTGAATTTCTTCCACGATTCATTTTAACTAATCCTGGTAGCCTATACAAGTTAAAGGGTTGGTCGTTTTGTTTCACGTCATATCAATCTTTTTTAATGCCATCTAATGACGAATCGAGTTGTTTTAATAAAATTTATGCTTAATATCCTTTAATATCGTCACATCTATTACCAATCGTATTTGTGGTAAGCCGTAACTATATTTTTAATTGTACAATTGTACGTTATTTTATTGCCTAATTCAATTTGCTATAGCATTTAAAGCTAATATACTATCTTTCACTGCTCAATTCAGTGTAGTATCTGTACTGCTGAACTGATGTAATAAGACTATCCTGCCAGGCATTACCTCCTCATTTATGGAGGGAATAATGTAATAACTGCTGCCATGATATCATTCTTCCAAACATTATCTCCTCCTAGTTGTTGTTGTGGAATCGTATAGTATCTAATCTGTAATAGGTATTTTCCAGGTATTACCTCCTCCTCCTCCTATTTTTTCATTTTTTTTGGGTGGTTGGGGTGGGGAATAGCGTAGTGTCTGTTCTGTTGTCATGAAGCCATTTACCCAAGTATTACCTCCCTTGAGAGGTAGTGTAGTAATTATTCTGTTGTTCTAACACTATACTCCGAGACATTACCTTCTCTTTTGACGCCGCTAAGAAATTATCGTAGTCAGCTATATATTAACAAATTCAACAATTAAATATACTAACAAAATTAAATAACCAGAGAGAGTATATTATTGCTGGTAGTTATTTATGGTGTGAAGTCTTGTGGAATGAAAATTTCAGATAAAATGGAATGTTAGTTTATGGAATAGTGAATAAGCATGGCAATACAGCCGTCAAAATAAGGACCCAAACACATAGTCAGCATTCATTCTAGGGGGCTTAAACTGGCTTCCCTCGAAGAAGGAAGTTTCATGGGAATATCAAATTCACAAGCGGTCCCCAGTCGCATGCATATCTCAGTCAGGGGAGATAATAAGTTTTTTGCAGTTCTTGCAAGGAGGTGTCAACGTCCACCTACATACAGCGCCTGGTATTTCGATATGGTAACTCAACTGGTACTGGCCGGGCTCAACATTGCTTAACTTCAGTGGTCCAGTGAGAACTGGTGTATCAATGTGATTATGCCATCATTAAAGCTGAACCAAGACATTACAGTTTATTTGTCTGATCGTACTCATTTTTAAACCAATATAGTCGAACGAATCAATCAAAATATTTTTGCTCAGCTTTAATGATGTGTTTGTGTCTTTATTTTGACTGCTAGGTTATCATGCTTATCAACTTTTCTACAAACTCCGTTATATACTAATGATATCCGTGTTATTTAGATTATTCACACTACTGTTCTCATCTTGGGTATTATTTGGCTCCTTAGATTCAAGCTAGAATTGTCCACAAGGACTTGTGATTTAGCGGATAAAGTACTTGGCTACATTCAGTTGTGAGTCATACACTTCCAGAGGTTAAAGGCGCAATTCTCAGTGCGGATGACATTCAAAATACAATGGTGAATTACTTAGGACTTCCACTCAGTCATGGCCGCCGGAATGAGAGCATGCTATTCCTGTGGATTAAATAACGGGTTTCATTCAAAATTCCATGCAGATTCCTGAATAGGTCAGAAAAATCCCTGTTCGACAAGATACACCTGAAGAAATTGTGTGTGTGTGTGTGTGAGAGGGGGGGGTTATATCGAACCAAACGATGAGAACAGTAGTCCAAACAATCCAAATTATACTAATTTTCAATCCTCATCTCAAACATTTAGAAACATAATATTTTTTACATTTTTTTTTTTATTTGTAAACTTTTGAAAGGTTTTTCCATATGAACCACTGCTTTTAGCAAATCTAGTACGACAATTATTTATTTATATAATTAATTTCACATAATTATTTTTTACTGCTACGAAATGTGTCTATTGTAGAAGTCTAGATGAAAGCATTCAGAGAGAATATGTTTTATTGTGTATGAATCCTAGAAGGCACATTATTCTAGTAGGTTATTCTTCTTCTTTTAAGCAGACCATTATATGACATACACAAAGTCTGGATCATACTACTATTTTCTTCTAGAGTTTTCTCCGATCATTTTTTTTTCCTCATAAATAAAAATTTATGATTTTTATTGCTGCTTCACTATTGGACACTAGCTTTTGGAGAATCGATGGCATGAGAAGCCTTTCCAAAGAAGCTCTGTTCAGTGAAATTCTGACTGACGTTTAGGCACAAGAAGAAAGAAAGGAAAGTATTTTTTTCCTAATAAATGCCTTATGAAAAGTAACCAAAAGTTTGAAGCTCAGTCGAGTAACTGTCATGAAAATAGCGATGGAGTGGAGAAAGACTAGCAGCCTCTCCCATAAGAAATAAGTTTAATTACTACTAGACTACCCGTGACCCGTTGGGTCAGTATGTTATATTAGCTATGGAATTAGTGTATGTGCGTGACATTTGTGACTTAAAGAAAATATTTTTTTTGACATAACAGAAACATTTCTATGAAAGTATATTAAAATGAAAAAAGAATATAGATAGATTTCTATGAGTCGTTCTCTTTATTATAATTGATTATTTTTGAAAAAATAAATTTACACTTACTGAATTATAAGTGGTTGGCCATACTTATAGGTAAATGTGCACTGAACAGATACCATAATACTTATTATAGTTAAATTCAAATTTTGATATATCTGCTTTTTTTTTTACATCGTTCATTTCTGTATTACGTTTAAGTTATTTTAAACTCCACTCTTCCCATGTTAAATAATAATTTCGAAATAATAACGTTAATATATGCGCAGGTCATGCGCGCACGTGCAACCGGATGTTGTAAACCGGAAAGTGGGTTACATACATCGTTACAAGGTCAGTTGAGTTTTATAACTATATAGATTAATGTACACGGAGTCAGGAGAACTAATCCTCCCACAGTCTCAAAGCCTCTACCTGCTACCAATAACCTCATGAAAACAGCAGAAGATATTTAATTGGAGTCCATCTTTCAAATTTCACTACTGATATATATATAAGCTGAATGTATGTGTGTGTATCTGGTCACGAATAGGCTCCTATATGGTTGACTATTATAAAAAACTGATCACATATAATGATAGAAGATGTATCGAGACACAAGAATGGGTATGTTTGATCTGGCATAATGATGATTCATAAAAATTGTGGGGTCTGCATACGAGCCTGGTCCACAAAGTATGGAAATAAAAAATTAAAAAAAAAAAACGTTTACAAGTGTTTTTGATATAGATGTACATAATAATCATTTGATAAGTATGTTTTAACTTAAATAGGGATGGTATAATAAAATTGTGGGGTTTGTGTTCGCACCTGGCCTCCATAGAATGGAAATAGGCACAAACTTTAATAAAGACTTTTCATATCTAGTATAGTATACTTTGATAATTATGTTTCAGTTTGAACAAATATGGTATAATAAAATTATGGGGGTGTTCGTTCGCACCTGACCTCCATAGAATGGAAGTATTTCACAAAGTTTAACAAGTTTTTTAATATAGATCCACAGAATATTGTGATAAGTGTTTCAGTGTGAACAGGTATGGTATAATAAATTATGGGGTTTATCTATTTTATTTTTACTTTCATTATATTATGCTTTCGTTTTGATATCCCCAAATTCGAAGCTATCTCTTAACAACCCTTCGTTTTCATAACCTATCATACTTTCATAAATCAGAGTCCATTTTCTGTATGCTGTTTTTGAACCCAGTCGACGACAGGTACTTTTGCTAGTATATATATATATATATATATATATACACTAGTAGATGTACTCAGCATTGCCCGGTGTTAAACTTAATGTTAAATTCCTTAAAAAAAAAATAAAGAAAAAAAAGCGGCAACAAACAGAAACCTGTGCCTGCGAGTATAATGTTTTTTTTTCTAAACAGTTCACTTCTTGTAAGTAAAAAAAAAAAAATTATCGAGCTGAGATCGAAACCAAAACCTAAAAACAATGAGTCAAGTACGATACTCATTTAGCCAGCTTAAAACGATCTTTACAAATCATTTCTAAACCTACTTATTCTTAACATAATGTAAACAATTCGTGCATGAGCGGTTGTGAAACAGTTGACAAACAGATAAAAATCCGATGACCTCCACGTACTAATTTTTCAATTTTTACCTCTCATCAGTTCGTTTTCCAGATCCAAACCGATTAAAAAGTTTTCCACATGTCTGAATACCTTATATATCAAATTTCAAGACTACAAATCAAATATTCGTTGAGTATATAGGTTGAGAAGTGTCTTGAAACACACATTCTCACTTGTATATATATATATATATATATATATATATATATATATATATATATATATATTAGTAGACCGCCCAGCATTGCCCTGCCGTAAAATATGCATAAATGTATTTTAATTCATACTGAAACTGAGATGTGCATGCGAGAATTGTTTTTTTCTAAACAGTTCACTTCTTGTAGGTAAAAAAAAATACTCGAGCTGAGATCTAAACAAAAAACTAAAGACAATTAGTCAAGTATGATAGCCATTAGGCCAGCTTGACATGATCTTTAAAAAGTGTTTTCCAACCTACTTATTCTTAATATAAGTAATCTGTCACGTGAACGATTCACACACGCACATTTGTGAAACAGTTAACAAACAGATAAAAATCCAATGAACCCCATGTACCAATTTTTCAATTTTGACACCTTAGCCTCCATTTTTTCCAGATGAAAACCGATTAAAAAATTCTTCACTTGTCTGAATATGCTATATACCAAATTTTAAGTTTGTAGATCAAAAATCCGTTGAGTATATAGGTTGAGAAGTGTTCTTACATATATTCTCACTTTTTTTTTAGATATACAGATTTAAGAGTCGCTGCTTATCAAGGCCCGGAGGCCACTTGAGGATAAGGGTTATTGAGTGTATAGGTTTTTTTTTTTTTTTAGATATATGTATCATGCATATTTAGGCACATTTTTTCATTTAAACAAAAACTCTTAAAGACAACGGAAAGCTTTTTGTTTTTTTACATGAAGGTCACCACTTATCAAGGCCCAGAAGCCACTCGGGGATAAGAGTTATTTTGTGTACAGTAATCAATGGGATAGTGTTGCAGTATTCATTAGTATTGGAGATTTGATAAAGTGTCATTATATAGGGGGGGCGGTTCATCAGGAATTTGTTTATGTTGGACTTGAAGACATCCATGTTGAAGTCAGGAGGGAAACACGCAAACAGTAGAGAGTTCCACAGGCGTGCAGTTCTAAGAAAGAAGCTTTGTTCATGGAATCTACGTTTTGATTTAGGCACAGATAAAGAGTGGGGGAAATTTTGACAGTGGTTTCAGCTAGGCGGGTGTTTAGTGTGAAAGATTGGTGAAGGGGGACCAGAGATTGGAGCTCAGATAAGCACCTGCCATGGTAATAATGATAAAACAAAGATAGCCTTGCAACGTCTCTTCTGTGGCAGAGAGGCTGCAGGGAGGAGAAAAGGGCATCCCCCACTAAACCACAAAGTCTATTTTGTATTCTGTCAAGGCAGGATAGGCTGTTTTTAGCAGCTCCTGGCCAGATATGGCAGCAGTACTCCATCCTTAGATGTACTTGGCTTTTATACAGATAGGGAATTGCATCAGCAGTGAGATATCATCTGGAGCGGTAGAAGGATCCCACCATCTTTCCAGCGACCTTGGCAATAGACTTGATGTATGTGTTCCATTTCAGATCAAGAGTAAAGGTCAAGCCCAAAAGCTTGTCAAAACTAGACGAGAGCCATTCATTTCAATTGATGCCAGATGGGGATCAGATCATTGATGATGTAAAGATAGGAGCTTAGTTTTAGATGCATTAAAGGTAAACAGCCACCTCTTCGTCCACTGTACCATGCACTCAAGATCAGAGGAGAGAGAATCAGAGAGAACTTTGTCCTTTACAGCCTTTGATGTGTTGCCTTAGATGGCCGTGTCATCAGCATAGATGTCAACGAATGATTTAAGTATGTGTTTTGGGAGATCATTGATGTAGATCAGAAAGAGAGTTGGGCCCAGGATTGACCCCTGAGGGACTCCAGCATTGATACTGCGGGCCTCTGATTTTTGTTTATCAACCACTACTCTTATGAGCCTATCAGAGAGAAATGATTTAATGATTGAGAAAACATTTCCAGTTATACCGTAGCTGGAAATCTTATGAAGTAGACCCTTATGCCATACCTTGTCGAAGGCCTTTGATATGTCAAGAGCAATTGCCCTAGAAAGGAAGCCTTTGTCAAGAGATTCGCTAATCCTATGAGATATAACCGTTAGCACATCTACGGTAGATCTTGCAGACCAGAAACTATATTGCGTGTCATTAAGAAGGATATTTCTGCTGAGGTGGTTGACTACTTCTCTATTTATTGTGGATTCCAGCAACTTACTCATGACACACAGGAGACTTATTGGTCTGTACTGAGAGGGGGATGACTTATCACCTGAATTCTTAAATACAGGGCAAACTGATGAGGTTTTCCAGGGTGTTAGGAAGCACTTCTCCGTAAGGCAATGCTTAAACAGTTTCGTAAGTATAGGAGCAAGTTCTGGTTGAAGCTTTTTTAACACTATAATTGGGATGCCGTCAGGGCCAGTTGCTTTACTGGAATCAAGGTTCTTGATTAGCTTGGCGACCTCACGCACAGATATTTGTATGTTACCTAGTGTGTTGTGTGTTATAGGAGGAAATACGGTTTAGTTATACCTTCGTTTATTTTTTCAATTTTTCTGATGTTTTTGTATATAGATCTATAGTTAGATTTTTCTCTTTGAAACATGTTGCAATTTTTTGTCTTTCGTCTTTCATCAAGACATCGTCAAGAGAATATGTAAGATTGGTTGCACGGACGGACAAATGGTCGTTAGTAGTAGTAGTAGAACGGTTGATGCGTGCGAGGCCGTTTGCGCCTAATGGGCAGGAAAGGAGTGTCCGGTTTTGAGGGGAGGGCAGGATCAGAAAGTGGAAGGGAGTTACGATAGGCATTTTAAAATGTTTTAATTAGATTCGAACATAACCATATTTAGGATAGGTTTCTTAGTTCTTATATACACAGCTTCCAAAATTTTAATTTTTTAATGTTGGTTTCATGATGTATTATTTGTGTGTTGCTGACTAAAATTTGATTTTTGATTTATAGGAACATTATTGGCTACATATGTACACATATGTTTCTGTAATTATTTCTTATGAAATGCAATGTCAATAGGTCGAGATCTTACATTGGAAATATATTTGAATTCAACAGAAACATGTATGTACATATGTAGCCAATAATGTTTGTATGATACATAAAAACTGTAATAACACTTTGCTTATCATTAAACATTTTTTGATAAATGCCGAGATTTCATTGGATTTACATTTAGGAAATTACAGCAATACACTCATTATAGCATTACTAGCAGAAAGACCCGACGTTGCCCGATATTGAATAATCATCAACGAATGTTTTACACTCCCATATTTTTATTGTTATTGAAATCGGTGAAATTGCCCATTTTTCAATAAAAATTTTTTTTATTTTTTATTACATTTTCACCCCAAACAAGGCACATTGCCACTTTAATGTAGGGAGCTACTATCAGGGGAAACATCTACTGGGGTACTATGTAGGGATTAGGGCAGCGAGATGTTGGTTCACGTTGCACTTGAGCTTATGCATGTCAGTACAGTTGGGGAAGCAGTGACCTGGAATGGAATTCCAAAGTCTAGCAGTTCTGGGGAAGAAACTACTGGAGTAGAAAGATCTTTTACATCTAGGGATCTCTACAGTGTGGGGGTGGGATTTTGCAGCTTGTCGGGTCTGTCGAGGGTGTTCACGTTGTGGGAGCACAAGTGCTTGCAGTTCTTCAGAGCATTCACCATTATAATACTTGTAGAACAGGCAGAGGGAAGTTTTGATTCCAGTTTAGGGCCTATCAGATTTGCGACTCTCTTTTGAACCCTGTCAAGGAGCGAGAGACTAGTAGCCGATGCACCGGCCCAAATATGACAGCAATACTCCATACATGGGCGAATAGTGGCCTTATAGAGGTACAGGATACTTTCGGATGTTAGAAGTTTTCTAGCACGGTAGAGAGAGCCCACCTTCCTCGCAGCGGCCCTGGCAATGCCCTCGATGTAATTGTTCCAACTCATGTTTCCTGTGAACGTTAGGCCAAGGAGCTTGATTGATTCCTTGTTCTAGTTGGGAACCATCGCAGTGCAGCAGGTGGAAGCTTCACATGCATCCCCACAATACTTCGCAGTCTCATTGCACTGTAGAGAACTTACTATTGATTTTATAAACTGGTTTTATGTATTTATGGCTTGAATTATAGTTTAAATTGCAGAAGTAAAGTGTCATGGTTCAATTGTGCTTTGAAGAGAAGCATTAATTTCAAACGCGCCCCTGGTTTATCAAAGAACCTACTGTTGTCGTGCCTTTCGGCTTGTGTGGTAATAAAACTTCTCAAATACACTTGTGATGTTAGGCTGTATAAGGTGTTAACTTTGATAAAAATCGCTTGTTCCTTCTTTCATCGGATTATTTTGATTATCGATGCTTATAAAATTCCGATAGAAAACCTGTCTAAAAACACTGCCAGATACATGAAGTATATTTGTGTGAAATTTCATAAAAATCAGTCCAGTCGTTTCAGAATCAATAGGGCACTAACTCTCCCTCTCTCTCACACACACAAAGTTTCTTTTATATAATAGTAGAGCTATTATAATTGAAATAAAAGTATTCCAATTTTTTTATTTAAATATAGATGTTAATAACACAGATTTTTTAGATAATTAGATATTACAATATAAGAGCTATAAATAAAGGTATATCATAAAAAAGTATATATATATATATATATATATATGTGTGTGTTTATTATATGTGTATATATATATATATATATATATATATATATTATATGCGTGTGTTTATCTTTAAAAAAATTATCAATAAAGGACATTTGTCTTATTTCAGTAGTCAATAAAACTTCCCTAATATTTATGAGAAATACCAATTTCCTTTCTGATAGAAAAGAGATGTCTTCCTTACTACAACTCAATTCAGCCATTTTCACAACTAACCACAGACGTAACATAATAAACCCTCAAGTTCCACTGCAAGACAAATATAGGAACTTGCCCGTTACATAAAAATGGCTATCAACATAAAAAAATAATTGGATCCTCATCATTCGAGTGCATAGAAAAAGTCCCAATTAAATGTATCAGTACTTTTTCATGTTATTTGCAATGAGAAAGTTGTATGCCGTCCAACAAGGAAATAATTCAGTTCTTTTATATTTCTCGTCTGACCGTGCAACTGTTTCTTCGTACAAAACAAAAACTTCATTAATTGGGTACACTTATATATGCACTATATATATATATATATATATATTATATTTGTTCCCAATTAGTGGAAGACACGGTTTCTTTTATCCATTTCTTTAAAGTTAAAGGTAACCATGTCTTTACTTAAATTAATTCTTTTATAATTAATTAAGAAGACTTATATATAAAAAAAATTATTTCTCGGTGTAGAATCAAGTTGATACATACCAATATAAATGGCTGCAATAGTTGCTGTAATATGTTCGCTCTGACCGGCACTACATTTCAAACATGGTTACTTATCCGCAGTTTGGTAAACAAAATCAGACCATGTGTAGACCTGAGAGCCTTATTCTCCTTGTTCAGAGGTCCTTCTCAATTTTGCTTGCTTTGGCAATAATTTTTTAAATACTAGTTTTATTTTTGCTTGAACATAGTCTTCACTGGGGATACTGGTCATGGTGTATTAAGGTTAGGTGTTATCCTATAGACCTGTAGAAACTGTTTAAATAAGCAGGTCAATGCTATTTTCAGACAACAACTTTATTAATCCAAAATGATGGAGATCTGAAATATACAATGACATTATGGTGAGACGAGTATGACATAATAATTCAACTATCTGTTGGATTAATTTAAGATGTGCTAATGGTTAGATTATGATTATGTGATGCACTATCCTCTACCCCCCCCCCCCCGAGTCATTTGACAGTGTTCTGAATGACTGATTTAATGTTTGTTGCTGGTAAGGATTGTGGATAGGATGATGTAATGCACTATCCTCTATAGTGCCGTTTCTATAGGTGCACCAGATGCTTTTATGGAGTGTTCGTTTTTAAGTGTCGACTAAGAATTTTGCTCGTTTGATCGTGGGTGGTACTGAGGAGTAGAGATATCTTTAATTTTGAAAGTCTTACAGAACCTCTTGAAGTCTATGGGCATAAATTGAGTACCATTGTCATTTACTAAGCAGCCAACAACTCCTAACCGGACAAATAATTCATAAAGGAAATTAATAACTACCCCTCTAATGGGTCTCTAACATCTGAACACTTCTGGCCATTCTGTATAGGTGTCCGTCACATTTAGGTAATCTCAATTCTTCACTAGCCCTGCGAAATTTTTATGAATTCTAGTATGACTGTATAGTAGGACGTCATTACACAGAAAAAACTGTCCTGGTTTTTATTTGTGACTTTCTGTTTTGTAGTACTGATAAATTTATCTTTTTTGTGCTTCACATTTAATTTCATGCAGCACAACCGGAACATCTCTAACAGTATTGCACATCATGGTTTTGATATCATCATCTGTATGTAAGGAAGCAATTACTGAGTACTCAAGAGGTTCACTCAGTCTCAGAAGCAAACATAAAAGACCGCCCGCGTGGCCCATCAGCTTGGAGGAGAGATACTCTAACTTGAAATTGTAATTCAGAAGAATAGTGCCCCACATCAACAGTTTATTCACTGTGTAGACAGATAACTTTTTTCGACTCAAAGATGGGCAATAATGGTTTATGGTCGATCTGCAACGTAAAAAAAAATCGTCCATGTAAATATTGGTGGAAATTCGTAAATGTGAGGATAATAGCAAGAGCTTCTTTTTCGATTTGTGAACGGTGTTTTTCTGCCGGAAGTTGAGATCTTGAAGTGTGTGCAATCGGTATTTTACTTCCGCATGAACCTTTACGTAAGATACAGATCCCTATTTCGTAAAAGCTCGCATCGCTAGCAACTACAATATCTAGTTTTGGGTCATAGTGAGTGTGGAATAGATCTGACAGCATGGTTTGTTTTTTTTATCATTTTATTGAATGTCGTTAGATAGTCTCATGTCTATTTTCATATGCTGTCCTTTTTGAGTAACTCATTCAATAGGGTCTGAAGGTTGTGCATATTGGGAATAAATTCTGGTAATATTTCGCTAACCCCAAAAAGTTTGTAAGTCTGTAATATATTGGGGAGCCAGCATATTCTTTATAGCTGTGGCCCTTTCTGAACCTAGTTTTCTACCGTTTTGTCGATGATGCGTCCCAAGTATTTTATTTCTTCCATGAAGAACTCGTCCTTCTTTGATTTTAAAACCCTGTATTCGAGAGAATAATTTGTGGATATATTTTCAGTGTTGTTTTCTGGTCTCACTTATTTGGATAATGCCATCCAGGTATGCGATCACAAAATCGAGGCTGCCCAACATAGTATTTATATTTTCTTGTAAAATGGCAGGCGCTACCTTTACTCCAAAAGCTAACCTTTCGAATTTGAATGACTCCTTATGGGTGTTAATACAACGCAACTTCGAGCTTTTTTCCTCAACTAGAATTTGAAGGTATGCTTCACTCAAATCAACTTTAGGGAATATCTTTCCTCCAATTGACTTATTGAAAACTTCTTTAAGGCTAGGAAGCGGATTGTTATAATCTTTTAGTACAGGGTTTAAACCAGTGCAGAAATCAATGCAAACGCAGATTCCTTATGACTTCTTTTTGACAATGACGGTAGGCGCTGCTCCTTGACTGATTCAATTTTCGTTGGAATGCCAGTTTTTACAAGTCTCTCAAGCTCCTCGTTAATTTTCACCAATAAAGCAAACGGTACATTTCTTTCTTTCTTGAATACGAGTAGTATATTATCTGTATAGTCCGAATCTGGCTAACATGTTCTATGTATTTTCCTAAAACGGCTGAGAAAACTTCAGGGAAACTTTCTTTGAATTTTTACTTAATTCTGACTTGAGGTTTTCTTTCTCTGTCTATAGAGTTACCAGTTTTTAGCAAAACGTATTTATAGGCAAATCCCAAAAAGTGAATTGTTGCATCTGATTCCTATATTTTTAACACTAACATTTTTAATTCATTTATCGTACCGTTAAATGTAACACAGTGATTAATCCACATTCAAAATTTATTTTGGATCCAGTCACTGGCTGTTTTACAAGACTTTAGTATGGTAGGTTAATTTAATCTTTACTATATATGCAAATTAATGATTGATAAGTCTGATCCCGAATCTAACTAAAGCTTTACGTTTTTTTTCCCTTGCGAACTGTTATGTTCATCTTCCTAGTTGTTGTTGTTTCACCACGTTTCGGCCAACTCATCCTCTGGCCTTCTTCAGGTGATTAACTGCGACAGGATAGGAATGTGGAGTCTTGTAACTTATTCCCAGTAATTACTGTCCCCCATAGTTGTTGTCTCACCACGTGTTAGCCCACTAATTGGGGCCTGTGGCGCAGTGGATAGAGATGTTGAGTCTCTACGGTTTCAGGTGACCATTATTTGAAGATAGTGGTTTTAATCCTACCCAAGCAGGTCAGAGTATTAGTTAGCCAAAACGTGGTGAGACAACTATGAAAGACAGTAATTTCTGGGAATATGTTACAAGCTTAAGCATTCCTCTCCTATTGCAGTTAATCACCTGAAGGCCAGAGAATGAGTTAGCCGAAACATGGTGAAACAATAACGATAAAGATGAGGATAACAGTTCGCAAAAAAAAAAAAAAAAAATGAATGCACAAATTATGAAGCCTCATCTCAAAAGATTTCAAAAATTAAAAACAACAAAGAAAGAAATACTTAACATTTTTATTTAATATTTTTACCGGCATGTTTTTTTTTGGTTTTTTTTTCGTTTGTTCTAGTGTGTTACACACAATTCTTTATTTTGTCTTTTGCTCTACAATAGGAACTCTTATCTCCAATTCTGTAACAAATCTGACTAGTTTTTGTGCAGTCTTTGTCCGAATGTAGAGCTCTGTACCAGTAACATGGACATAGTGGTGGTATACTTCGATTTTTAGTGAATTGTCTTTTCTATATGAAGGGGGAATAATGTCCTTTCGTTTTAATTTTCTCTGGGGAATAGTGTTCTGTCTTTTTATGTATCTATGGTGAAAAAGCGAGCAGTGCTTGAACGAATGGACCAGAACGTGAAGAGTAGGATGGAAGAAGAAACCAACCTGGGATGAGGATAATTCACATCACAAGTTAACCCCAACCAAAATATTCAAAGTAACATTGTGTACCACAGCGCGGATGTAAACGCATGAGAAATTACGTCACTGGTAAAGAAAAAAAAAGACTATAAAAAAGAGAAAGAGAACGATCTCAGGAGAGATGTGGATAACGTTCGAGATCTCATTAAAGGCGCGGAGAATATTCTAGATAACCTGGGTGATATCACGGCTGTAACAATGAGGAAATGAATGTTGTTGTTACAAAGAAAAGCGAGTTGAAGTTCTTCCCTTTTCTTGGTCTCCTTTGTGACTGAACTATACATGTGTTGGTTCCCAGACAATGTTATATTGTAACAGAGCGCGTATGACTGCATGTGAAGAGATCAGCAGCAGACAAAGGATGAATGGCTAGTGAAGGTATTGGCAGCAGCAGTGTTTTAAGCGCGTATGCAAATTGGCAAGTGTGTGTGGACTTGCGTCAGAAGAAAAAGAAACAAAAAGAGGAAAATGCACCACACTGAGCAGAAAGGAAAACGCAACTGGGTGAGATAGACGTCTGGCCCTACAGAGGCGGCGAGAAACTTTTAAGTTAGTGTTGGTACGGCAGGGTGTTGTTAATCTCATAGCAGACAAAATGAACAGTTAGAAAAACAAGAAGCATTGTTTGGAAAGTCATAGTAATAAGTGTCTTTTGCTAAAACAGAAAAAAGCTGAGTCAGATTTATTTATTATTGTTTGTTCTTTTTTGACAGAACTAGACATAGGGGTCAGAAAGACGTTAGAACTATAACAGAACACGTTTCAAGCATAACGGCCACGTTACAACAATAGAATTTGAAACCCACACAGGATTATACATGTACTCATAAAAAGAATTGCATCTTCTCCAAGTGATGTTGTCTCAAGTAACAGCACTTAGATGGATATTTCACAAGACTAGATAATTTTAGACCAGAAAAAAATATTTTTTATAACAGAGTTAACTGGCCTATTAGGGAAAGGGAAATTATTGTCCTTCTTTACTAACTCAAGTTTGAGAAATAAGAGAAAATTTTATTTGAACACTTATAGAGAGGTTAAGTGTTAGGTTTCTGAAACATTACTCTGAAGTAAAATAAAAAAAAATCAAGGAAACATAGAAGAAATCTATGCACAACTGTTATTTTATAAAGCTAGATTTGTTTTTGAAAATCAAAGCCTCGTTTTCAAACAATGCTGACTCATAATTGCTTCAATGCATCACTCATAAGGTTTTAACTTGATATTCAATGCATAGTATAATTTGATTAAAAGAAGATAATTCTAAATCTAGTATGTGTATTGCATGGTATATTATTCCATATTTTTTTAATAAAAAATCTTTTTAATGATACGTTTAAAAAAGGGAAATATTATGTTCTCGTGTAAATCATTGGTTTTTGTATGTAGCATTATGAAATCAGTTAAGCCCTTACTAGTATCTCTTCTTTTTGCGTGGGTCCTGGATATGACCTTAAACTATATGCGATGGTGAGGCCCCAGCTTCTAGGCTTTGAGGAGTGTGAAGCTACCCTTTAATTGCTATTGCTCCCAGGTCCACTCTGATCTGGAGTGGTAGTACCTGTTAGGGTCCCAATTATGGGTTAAATAGAAACTGACTTAAAAAAAACAAAACAAATATACTCTATTAAAAAATTGTTCTTCAAAATCACTGGATTCGGCATTAAATAACCTGAAAAGGGTTGATATGCCGTAAAACAAAAACAAACAAACAAACAAACAAACAAAAATCTTTTTGTGTGAATTATGTGTGTTTATTTTCTCCATATATTAGGTTGGTGCAAAAATAATGTCGTTTTTATCAGTTATATATTTACGTCAACAACGATATTATTTTTGCACCAACCTAATATTGATTTTCTTTTATGTATTAGTTTGGTGCAAAAGTTTTGCAGATTTAAAATTGCATCTTGAAATTGAAAAAAATATTTTTTGGAAAATCATTTTTTCATAATAATTTCGACCATTTTCCCCCTATAACTTGATTCCATAATTCCATCCGTCAACGAGCTTATAATTCTTTAGATTGTGATTTGAAATATGAACCTTACTATGTTCAATCTCCTCTCGTGATGTTAACCTAAAGTTATCTAAACATTGGGCACTCCTTGAAATGTGATAATCTGAGGGATTTAGGTCAGAAGAATATGTAGGTTGAGGCAAGATTTTGCAACCAAATTATCGCAGGAGATTTTCGGTCAGTAGTGCTGTGATAGAACGAGCATTATCATGATGGAAGAGGACCCCCTTTCTGTTGTTGACAGAAAAAATATGAATGATGCTTTAATAATTTGAACAAAGGACTTATAATTTAATCATGGTGATATATTTAAGTAACAATATGCATGAAATAAATTGCAATGGTTTAAAATGCCCTTTCAAAAAAAACCTTTGCACCAACCTGATATTTTTGTATTTGTGCTTTTGCACATGTTGTCATAGATGTGTCATTGTGTGTGAATGTGTAGACGTTTTCTTTGATGCGTGTGTGTGTGTGTGTGTGTGTGTGTGTGTGTGTGTGTGTGTGTGTGTGTTAACTCATTATTCCACAATACTGCGATTGCAAAAAACTGGTTCCTCCACATCTATATTGTTTTATGCAATGTAAACGATTACTTCAACTAGTATAAAATAATCTGAAGCAGAAGATTTGATATATCGACAAGAAAATTAATTACTTTGGACGCAAAGAAGTAGATTATCGGCGTGAGGTATGACTGGACATTTCTGAAAGTCAGAGTTCAGCATTTATGAGCAATAATCATTCGATATTTGAGGCAAAAGTCATCGTTTTGGAAAATCCTGGCAAAGAAAAAGGAAACAAGCAAATTAATCTCTAAATAGCCTCGAACGTAATAAATTAGATTTAAATGTCAAAATGAAAAAAATAAAAAAAATAAAGCGAGAGCACAATAAAAATTTAGCAGCAAATTAAGACAAGACATAATTCATTTAAACCAAAAAATATTGTTATTTCATGAATAAACCATGAAGCTTGATGGTGGAGATCAAATCCATTATTCAAAGCCAAAGCTGAAAACATCGCAGTTTCGTATTACATAAAGAGGACGGAGAGATACTAGAGAATCTGATTGGTTGAGTTTAGTCTGATATTATGGGGGTTAAAGGAAACAACATGATTCGTCATTTCTTGATTCTGTTTTATTGGTTTTCCTGATTCTTCATAGAGTCAGATCCTCACTAAATTGACCCTGTGAAGATTCCTAACCTTTTCATTAAAGTTATGCCATCGATCCCACAAAACTGGAACGATGCAGCAAGTCATCAGTCTATAATGATATTCTTCAGCTACATCTACGGGGTATAGTTGAAATACATAGTTGAAATATTTAGATGTAAGTCGAAGTTAACAACATTGGTTTCATATGGAGGTTCTGGGAACTTCTGTTATAATAATTCATCTTGAAGATAAAGGTTATTTTTTAATCTAGAAGATGAAGGTTAGTTTTAACAAGGGAGTCTCCGCTTACCAAGGCTCAAAGGCCTCTCGAGGATAATGGTTAATGAATGTAAGGTAGTAGAGTAGTAATCACTATTAGTGGAAATTGGGTCGAATTTGATTATTTAAAGGGACGACTCAACAAGAACTAGTTTATATTGGATTTGAAGGTTACCATATTGTAATCAGTCGGGAAGCAGGCCAGTGGAACAGTGTTCCACAGACGGGTCGTTTTAGGAAAGAAGTTTTGTTCATGGAATCTGCGTTTAGATCTAGGCATAGATAGAGAGTGGAGGAAATTGTTGATAGTGGTTGTAGCTAGTCGACTGTTTTTTTGTGTGAAAGTTTAAAAAAGGGAGACAATAAACATGCTCTAGTGTGACACGATGAGAAATTTTCTGGTGCCATATTAATTAAGTTAATTATAGGGCTACACATATTAGGAGCAATAAAATACCATCACATTTTATTAAATGAATTAGTTAATTCAAAATGTTAGATCACTTGTATTTGAGAGACAACCTGAAAACTCTCGTTTTAACTTTTGAATGATTTGAATTTAATTGTCAGACAATATTCACAAAATGTTAATGTGACATTCCGATTTAGAAGGTTATATGCAGCAGGATGCAGAGAACTAAATTTGAAACATATGATTCAGTTTGAAGTGACAACTGAAGGGTGAAAAACTCAAACTATTTTTTTAAACACAGGAATCACCACTTATCAAGGCCCAGAGGCCACTCGAGGATAAGGGTTAATGGGTATACATTAGTCAATGTGACTATAGCGTAGTAAGCATAAGTATGGGAATTTTGTAAATTGGATTATTAGGTGGTCAGTACATCAAGAACTTGAAGACAACCAGATTGTAGTCAGGTGGAAAGCAGGCAATCGGAACAGTGTTCCACAGGCGTGAGTTCTAAGAAAGAAGCTTTGTTCATGGAATCTACATTTAGGTTCGGGCACAGATAAAGAGTGTGGGAAGTTATTGATAGTGGTTTTGGCTAGACGAGTGTTTTTCATGAAAGTTTGGTGAGCAGGGGATCATAGATTGAAGCTCAGATGAGCACTTGCCATGAAAATAAGGAGAAAGCAGAGACAGACCTGCAACGTTTCTTCTGTGGGAAAGAGGTTGCAGTAAAGTGAAAAGAGCATCCCCCACTTAGCTACGAAGTCTATTTTGAACTCTGTCAAGGCATGATAAACTGCTTTTAGCAGTTCTTGCCCAGATGTGACAACAGTACTCCATATTGGTTGTACTTGGCTTTTATATAGGCAAAAGAATTGCATCAGGAGGGAGATATCTACTGGAGCGGTAGAAGGATCCCACTATTTTTCCCCCGACCTTGGCAATGGATTTGATATACGAGTTACATTTCTGATCGGGAGTAAAGGTCAAGCCCAAAAGCTTGTCAAAACATGAAGCCTCCCCAAGACGAGAGCCGTTCATTTCAATTGATGCCAGATGCACATCAGAGCATTGATGATGTAAAGATAGAAGCTTGGTGTTGGATGCATTAAAAGTAACCAGCCACCTCTTTCCCCATTGTACCACGTGCTTAAGATCAGAGGAGAGAATCAGAGAGAACTTGGTCGTTTACGTCTTTGATGTGCTACCATAGATTGTAGTGTCATCAGCATAAATGTCTGCGAATGATGTAAGGAGGTTATATTTCTTTTAATGCTGCTGAATGAATTCTAAGGTGGATATGTAATACCAACCTGGAGTAGTGAAACATGATTTCCTTTAACAACTGTAACTTTTGGAATCATTAATTGTCATGGTTAAAAGTCTCACAGTTTAACTCATTCTGACATTTTCACATCATATGAAGTGAAATAAGTAAATAGAAACAGAGATGATTTAACAAAATCCACCATAAATAAAGTAGAATCCCTCTACCGTGCTAGAAAACTTTGTCATTATCCAATATCTCTATAAAGCCATCATTCGCCCGTGCATGGATATTGTTACCACATCTGGACTGGTACACCAATCACTAGTTTCTCCCACTGGGATAGGATGTTAAAAAGAATTTCTAACCTAGTGTTTCCCACAGTGACTACTAAGCTCGAGCTTGTCATATTGCACTGCTTTGCTTGTTTTACAAGTACTTTAATGGAATGTGCCCCGATGAACTTGAACCTACTCTACAAGCAGCAAAATTACTCTCCTTCCCTATAGAAGTCTCTGAATGCTGAACAATTTTCTACTTTCAAAGTTTCTTTCATCAGACCAATTGCCTTTGGAATTCTATCCTCGACAATATAAACATACAGAAATTTAAATCCAATGTTAAACATATTGCTGTCCAACTCCCCACCCAGGTTGTCTTCTATAAATATGCTCCTTATCACAGTAGCCCTTTATGGTCTAATGGCAATATGCCTTATTTAGGCTGAGCAAAATAAAAAACAAAAATCAGCCCTATAACCTAATATAACAATGAACCTCAACCTTTGTTGAGGGGAAGGGATACCACATCTATATACAACATTTCAGCCGTTGTACTCTGTGGCTTTTATAAGATGGCACGTTTTACAGTTAGGCCTTGAAACCATGTATATTCTCTCCTGATGAGCTGACATTATCTGTAGAGGATTACTCGACAAGTAAAATTTTATTACATACAAATCTACAAAGAGAGGTTGGCTGAAATGTTGTGTATTCTCTCCTGATTACCCGATTATCTGGAGACTGGAATCAAATACCCCACAAGTTTAAACATCTGATAAACTTGATTATATACATGTTTGCAAAGTAAGCTGTTTCTTCAAAACAACAATATCTTCTGTTGGTCGTTCGAGTTTATGTTAATTCATATGAATCAGTACTGTTTGACTTTTGACCGGTAACTTCATGTTTCCTCGATTCTACAGTCAAATACTCAACCACAAAGATTGTCAACAACCATAGTCGTAGTTACACAATAGAACTGACTGGAGTCGAACCTGAAACGCACAGGTCATCAGTCCGTATCATCATCGACTTCATCACAGCCTGCTCTAAAGAGAACGATTAAATCTGGACATTATAGGGAGATGTATGCAGAACAGGAGATTTTGTTGATTTGTTCACAAAAGAAAGAATCGCCGAGAATGCTTGGATTAGTAAATGTCGAACAGTCGAGGTAATATCGATAAAGGACTGGATGAGAGTGCTTGTGTTATTAAGTGTTAAACAGTTGAAGTAACAGGATCAGCTGAAAGTAGATATGGGGGAAAAGTGGTAAGGATGGTATTAAGAAAAGAGAACGATGAATAAAGACACGGCCAGAGATAGGTTAGTTTGAAAGCCAATTTCTAAAAGTCATCCAACACATACCAGAATAGAAAAATAAACTTTAAACCGGAAGTAGTGATGATGATGATGATGATGATGATAATGATGATGATGATGATGATGATGATGATGATGATGATGATGATGATGATGGAGTTTGAAATTTGCTTAATTTTTCTTGGTATCCGTTGCGCCACTTGTGCCCCTACCTCCATGTTTGGTAAGTAACTGAGAAGTTAACTGAGATTTTAGTCACATCAAATGAAAAAAACAAAAAACAAATCGTGAATTAGTCATTTCTAATTGTTCGATTAAGCAGTTGACGTCTAGACGATCTTTATTGGAATATTTCAATACTGTAACATCTGAGTACAGTTATGAATTGCATTTATTTCTTAGGACCAGACTCGTCGTCTTTGTTAAAGCTAACAAGAACGAATCCATTTAGATGTGTCTATTCATTCATAAAGCCATGAAAATGCTTTTTAAATCAAAGCGAGACCTTTTAACAAAAATATGTGGACGCAGCTACAAATGTTCTTTCAAACTTGAGCATAACAGACCGACGACAATTATACTTTAAATTAAAGAATGGTTCTCTGACTAATGGACGGAACTTCTTATAGAAATGATTGGACGTATCTAACTTAAGATGCGTCCATACACTCTACTCGTTCAGTGATGAAAATACTATTTCAAACTCAAGCATATTAGATCAACAAGCGGAAAGACACTTATAGAGATTATGCTATTTAGAACGTAAGCATAACAGACCAACGAAAATGTATTTTTAAACTTAAGTGTCAAGCTATTTTTTCTTCCTTTACAGAATCTCATGAATTTGAATATTTCATTGCAAGAATAAAGTTTTTAAGTTAAGGGTAGAGGTATGTTCCAAGTGACATTGTTCATCCTGGATGAATAACAATAGATGACTTTACATTCAACTACATCCATATGAAACATGTAGACAATAAATTGGTTAGCGTAATCACGTGATGAAAGAGGTTTGAACCGTGAAATAAAATTCCAGTGCTATCCAAATTTAAACAAAGCTACATTCCTGTGAAGTCCTTATGAATAGGGGTTGATAAGATGCAATGCAGGTAGTTATTATGCAACATTTAGTTAATGAATTGGACCTCCATTTAGTTAACTAGCGTCCTTAAGATAAAAGGGAGTAGAAAAAAAATGGGTCTTGGGTTTATGTGCGTTTTTTGCAGCTAACTCATATTTGCTGGTGTAACTTCTGGCGGTTAGGTTGTTGTGAGTTCCAGGAGTTTACAGGGCTTTGCGAGTATCTTTGTAAGTTTTTTTTTTTGTCGCGTTTGTTGCTAGAAAAGATTGATATACTGCACGGTGTTGCTGGAAAGGGTTGATATGCCATAACATATTGCTGAAAAGGGTTGATATGCCGTAAGATGTTGTTGGAAAGGGTTGACATACTGTAACATGTTGTAGAGGGTTGATATGTAGTTTTGTTGGCGCACATGGCAAGTTATTTCGTAGAATTGAAATTATTCCAGTGGAATTGGAAGTCGTTAAGTTACTGTTGCTCGTTGTTACGTCAGTTGGCTTGTTGTTACTTGTTCCCTTCCATATTTATGTTGAAAACTGGAGTTGAAACAGCGTGAGAGTTGCTATTTGTAGTTTTTAGTGGGCTTTTTGCTACCCGTTCCCCATGACAAAATAGAACTGAAATACATTTTTTATATATGCACACACGGCAAAAAAAAAAAAAGAAAAACAAAAGAAGGTTAACGAAATGAATAATTTAATATTTATTTTAAACAAATATATGCTTATTTGAAAGAGATGAACGCAGAAATGTTATTTTATTAATGCCAAAAGCAGTTGCTGATATTTAGGTTATTATTGCAAAAGGCACGTATTCCCAGTCGAATTAAGTATTTTTTTTTAAAGAAACCAAATTAAAATTTTTTTTTTCTTGTAAAAAACAGAGTGCCGTAGTATTAAAAATGGTTAGTCAGAGTAAAACATCAATTTTTAGAACATAACAAATTTTTCTATGTAGATATAAAAATTCATTTGTTTTAAGAAAGTGTCTTTACACGCAATGCAAATAATATTGCAGACAATATCTTTAAAAATATTTTTCCAAGTTTTATGAAATATTAGACTCGTAAGGATATTGACAAATAAAATCAAATATTCTTTTAAGAAAGGCCAAGATTATATCTCTTCTGTTGCCCTTCTGGGAATTGGACTTTATAATTCTTGGGATGATGCAATGAAATACAATCTCATTAACTTGATTTGGGGTCAAGGTCGATATTCGTCCATGAAAATAAACGTTTTTTTTTTTTTTTTTTCAATTAAGCTGCCTCTCTAAGATTGAGCTGACAGTGGTGTCAAATGGCTGAAATTGAGAGCCTTGGATGAGAAAAGCAGAGGAGAGAGAGAGACAAAAAACACAACGTGAATGTAAATTGTTCTGGGCTAATAGGAAAAAGGATGTCCGGCATGATTCTGTATTAATGGAGATTAATAAGAGAATGGTATGAGGCAGAAATGTGTAATAAAAAAAAAACAGATCGAAGAGGGGGGAAACAAACAGTGGGCAAAAGAATAAAAAGAAAATAAGATGAAAACTTGCAGGAAATGAAGATAAAAAAAAGATATCAAATACGAATAAAAATGTAAAAATCATCACAAGAACAAGCACAAAAAAAGAAAAAACACCAAGAAAGAATTTAAAGCAAAATAAAAGATAACAATAGTCAATAAAAAGCCAATATTATTACCTATTACTATATTAAATATCAGTCCAATGATTTTATAGGGTTTGCCTTAAATATTCCCAGATATTTGTAGTTTATCGTTCACAAATTTCTCTGATTTCTTCTGGTCTATTGTTTCGATTTTTACCTTTTTTATCTCATTTTTATACCCAGTATTTGATCCCTATATCCAGAGTAAATATACTATGTGTATAGTTTATTATGCTAAATGTGAGTCAATCAACGTTTGGTTTCCTAAGGCCTTTGCTATATACTTAAGTGATACAAACTGCATGTGAAAATATAACTTACTTCTGGGATTGAATTGTGTTTGAAAAAGATTGCTTTTTTAATTGTTTTGATTAGCCGTAATTTATAATTGACAATTTCTCTTAACTTTCTATGTATTTCTCTCACTTATCTCACTCTAAATTCATTCATTCCCTTTCTAATATTTTAAATACCTTTTTCAGTATTTAGTGTCAGAGTGATTCTTTTTCAGCATGGGCATTTATGTGAAGATACCACAAACACATTGATAAGTGCTTTTTCTTCTGATGAGTTAAGGGCAGATTAAATTCAAGAATTGACATGATAATTACACATATGATTCTGTGCTACGAAACAGGTGCTGTCAAGAATTGTGCATGTCAACGTATTTAAAGAAATAAACGCCTAGACGGTCAACATCTTGAAATTTGGAATATAGACTTTAGCCATTTATTTGTATATGCTTTGTAGTCACACCAAGCTTCAGATATTAAAGGATTGGTATAAATAAAAAGTGAAATATAATTGAATAATATATATATATATATATATATATATATATATATATATATATATATATATATATATAGTAATGTATAAAATATATATGGCGATTAAGCTACACTGAATATTCTGCGTTTCATCCACTATAAGATTCGTCAGGCTTATGCGCGAATTCTGTGGTTGCTTCTTGTTTTAAAGTCCCATTTGTGGTCTTTAAGCAGAATGTATGACTCTCTAGGTTTCAATTTGCCAACTCTATCGCTAATTAGTTCATCTGTTTTTTGGATTAATTTAATAATATAGCTATGCTTGCTGGGTGTGGGGATGTTTTTTAGTGATGTTTCGAAATTAACTCTTTCCATATCTATTTTTAATGTGGTGAAATAAATTCTGTTTAAAGACCAGAAATGGGACTTTAAAACAAGAAGCAACCACAGAATTCGCGTATAAGCCTGACGAATCCTATAGTGGATTAAACACAGAATATTCAGTGTAGCTTAATCGCCATATATATTTTATAAATTATTAACTAGCTCTACCTACGTATTGAGCACTTTTGAAGTAAATACTTAAAGTTTACGCATAAATCTATACTTTCGTATATTAAATTTATGTAAGTAAATGAAGTATATATATATATATATATATATATATATATATATATATATTCAAGCAAATATTATTAAATGCAACAGAGACACTTTGCTTTATAATTCTTTTTTTTTTAATTTTTCGATTTTCCATATAATCTTTTTTGTATCAAAATCAGAAATATTAATAAAGTTCCATAGTTGTTGCTTTCACAATCGAAAAATTAAAACAAAAGAATCATAAAGCAAAGTGTCTCCATTGCATTTAATACTATTTGCTTGAATGAAAAAATGCTGCCTAAATATACCAATATATATGACATCACATTGACACACTGGTTCTCATTGGGTCACCTAAATTAAGCAACATTGAGCCTAGTCAGTACTGGATGAGTGACCATTTGGGATTACCAGGCTCTGCATGTAGGACGATGTCGACATCTTCTTGCAGAACTGCAAAATCCTTTTCAACCGACTACAATATGGTCGTCTTCAAGTCCAACATAAACAAGTTCTTGATGAGCCTTCCCCTTAAATAATAAAATTTACCAAATTTCCACTATTAACGATTACTACTAACAATATTTTCCCATTGACTAATGTACACTTATTAATCCGTCTACTCGAGTGGCCTCTGGGTCTTGATAAGTGGTGAATCCTTTGTAAATTAAAAAAAAAATTAATGGCTTAGAAGTCTCATGTTCTACATATATCTAGAGATCAGATTTAATCTTCCTCTGAGGTCATCAGATCTAAGCTCCTCTTTAAGTCTCCCATTACACAGCAAGTGTATCATTTTTATATTATTTCTTTCCACAAAACGCCAGGTTTCACTTCCATACATCATCACACCTCATACACATGTCTGATAGACTCTACTCTTGGGTGACAGTGGTAACACTACGCTCATTCTGTACAAAGAAAATCCAAATCACAACTGAAGACAACGCACCAAACTTGTTGCTTATCAACTTTATGAATACTGATTTATGACTGAAATTCCTGTCATAGTACGAGGTGTTTTAGTCAAATTTGATAATTGTTCAATATATTTTTAATCCAAAAACCATCTGAAGTATTTACGTGGGGTTTAGTGCAACTAATATCTTATATCTGTGCTCTGTTCGTGAGTTTGAGAAAGGAACGACTTGGTGCACCTTGGTTAAATTACTTTACTGTTTGGATACATCATTGTAATACAGCTTATTTCTTAAGAACTGGTTTGTTTCACAGCGGCATCATAATACCTGCCACACCAAATAGAGTATTTAAAGATTAATGATAAAAGTACATAAAATATTTAATGGTTTGGAAAGATGATATACTAAACTAAACGAACCTTTTTGGTAAATCTAAGTCATAAAACTATAGCAGTTGGTTATAGGCATCTCTTCCTACTGACTGTTTTCCTCCTACATATCGCCTTGGTCTTTTCAAGACTAAGGCCAATGGGTCTTATCATTGCTATAATCATTTTTCGTTTTTGTTAGCTCCTTACATTAAGTGGCTTCATGCCTTGTCTGAAGCGATTTCCATTAAAAATGTTCAGCACTATGAGATGCGACACAATCACGTGGACACACCGGTTCTTTTCAGATCACCAAATTTAAGTAACGTTGAGCCTGGCCAGTACCAAATAGGTGACAATTTGGGAAGGCGAGGCGCTGTATATACCGCAAGATAAAAATACCAGGCTGGGAAACTGGCGCAGTCTATCCTTCTCTCGAGGGTTGATGGGCCTCTTTTAAGCTGTGGTAGGCAACTCATCTAGTGATGGCGTCACAATAAAAAATACCCTTAATAACCTTAGCAACGCATCAAGTATTTCCAGCCATTAAAAAAACATGAAAGATTCCGTGGAATTTGTTCACATTTCACCTGCGCCTACTGGCATTAAATGAAACAACAGGAGATGCGAGCTAGATAATTGTAATAGAAGCAGTGAATTATCGGAGACGTTCTGACTGTGTCCGCCCCCCAAATATTTGCTAAGATGCAAAAAGAATGAGTATGTCGAGATCCAACCTAGCCAATGCAGATATTCATGAGATAAATAGGCATCTATAAAGAAAGTGCTAAATAAGGATTTTCATTGTTCTTCATATGTGAGTTAGAAGACCAACTATACACTGCCAAAGGCGAAGAGCACCGTCTTACAAAAGACAAGAACTTTTTTAAGAAATTCAAACAACTAGCGAAGTCAGAAATGTTCTGGTTTTCTCAGGACCAATTGTAGAATAACAGGTGATTAGCTTACAGCACGCCATCAAGATCAAGCCTCCTCAAACTGTAATATTCTTTGGGTGTGTTTTCAGCGAAGATCATGTCATGTCATACATTTTTGAAAACTGACTCAGACTCAAAATGACTATATTGAGATTTTGTTGACCTTTGAGTAAAGCACTTGGTGAAGATTGTAATGTTTCAAACCAAGCTTATGGAGATAATTTCTGGTGTCACAGGAGTTACGGCCCCTGGAGACAGTGTTACAGAATGAATTCAACAGGTCTAAGAATTGGAGGCATTACAAAACTGACAGGCTCTTGCTGTTACCATCGTTTTTGCAGAACTGATAGGCCATAATTATTATTATTATTGCTGCTACAGGCTATATGCTTAGCAGCAAGACCTGTGTCAGAACTCTGTGAAAACCCAGAAGTGACTGTTAGAGAAATTTCCCAACTTCACCAGTCCCAACTTGCCGGATTATAACCCCATAAACTATTATGTATGCAGTTGAGAAACACACATACTGTACCGCCTCTACTTGTTAGATAGCCGGGCATCAAATTATCGATTAATAAATGTTGGCGCATATAAACCGACAGACAGAGTGTATATAAGTTGTTAAGTGTTGAGACATTATGTTAAACAAAGATGGCGGCAGTAAATCAAATCGGCGAAGAATCAATGCAGTCACGATTTTAAGCGTTAAGTAATTTCTAGTAACAAAGATGGTGGCGAAGTATCAACGCAGTCCCGATCTCGAGTCGTTTCGAGACAGAGGCCGACGGTGAACTGATTGAATCCAAAATTCGACATTTTTTAAAATAACTTTTGAAGCTTCTGATTGGTTGATTGTCATAATCGTGGTTATAAAAACGATCATCGAAATTATTGGAGTCATACCCTTATTTAATGAAAAATATTTTAACATAAGTTTTACGATGAACAATGTTTTGCTTGAGCTGGACTGAAACGATGATGTGAACATATCGACATGTTATTTTGATGGGATAACAAATACTTGTACATGAGGGGGCTGCAAATGACTAGAGGAGACAATGTTCCATTGATGGAGAGTTAGACAAATGTTCTTTAGCGAAGAAGAAGAGGAGGAATGCATATATAATAACAACAGTTTATTATGTGTAGTTTAATTGAGAAACACAGATATTGTATCGTTTATACTTCTGGTTTAATTTGTAGCAATTACATCATTCATTCATTCATTCATTCATATTGTCAGTATCAGGTGTTTCTATTGTTGGCATTGGTTTACCCGATATCTTTCTAGTCAGAATATTTCTAGAAAATCATTCGGTACTTATGCAAGGGACCACATGAAGGTTGCTAAAAGCTTAAGTGAAATTGATGAGTGAAATTAACTGAATTCGAACTTAGAACACTCAATTCGTCAGTAGTGTCATTAACCACCGACACCTTGTGTAATTACATCAATAACCGTTGATGAAGCATATGACGAACACACAATGAAGGATATCAAGACAAACGTTAGCAACAAACAAATTATTTCTATCACGAATATCGATTATTCATGGATTAGCCACAAAGTTCTTTTCTGTAAGACAAAAGTTGATTGTAAAGTTTGGAGTGTGTCAGTGTCCGAAACAATAGTGTAAGCACGTACATGCAAGATAAAGAAAGTTTTTTTTTTAGCATTGTAACGAATATTCAAGTCACATACCTAAAGCTAAAAGGCTGTGCTGCCTCGCATGCTATGTCCGCCATTTTGAATCTGTAAATTGTGCCTTACATAACTAAAAATATATATAAGTTGTATGTACAAAGTTAGGAGTTGTGATTGGAATGGTGCAACTTTGACTGCAAGTTAAAATAAGGAGTGTGAGACGGTGTAGAAAGGAGCAAGAAAAAGAGGAAGGAGAAATGAAACAGGAAAGTTTAATAGAAAGGAGAGGAAAAAGAGGAAGCGAAATGAGGAAAGGAATAAATGGAAAATAGAAAAGAGAAATATAGAAAAAAGAATATGGAGGAAAAAGGAGAAAGAAGAGATGAGAGGGAGAAAGAGGAGACACAAAGTAACAACAAAAAAAAAAGAATAAAGATGGAAAAATGAAGTGAAAAAGAAAGAATGAGCGAAAGGGTAAAAAGACAACATGCAGGAGAAAAGAGAAGAAGGAAGGAAAAAGAGAAGGAAGGAAAAAGAGAAAGAAGGAAGGAAAAAAGAGGCGAAAAAAAGTAAAAGAGGGGAAAGGGGAGAGAAAGATTAAAATAATGACCGAAACATACTGTAGAAAAGAGGAAGAGAAGCAGAAAAGAGAGACGAGACAGAAAGGAGGAAGAGAAAAGAGAAAGAGAAGGAAAGGGAGAACAAAAAGTATAAAGAGCGAAAAAGAAAAGAGAGGAAGATAATATAGAAAACGTAAAAAGAGAGGAAAAGGAAAATTAGGGGAGAAGGAAGAGAAAGGAAAATATCCATTTTGGTGAACTCTAGAATCATTATGTCAGAATTTCGAATTGAACGGTTTGTTCAATCAACAGAGGATATATTGTTCTTATTCCATCAGCCATCACCGGGTAGAAATCTAAGTAATTTTTATTTTATTACTAACATCGCCTGTGGTGAGGATTGAACCTTCAACAACCAGAAGACTGACACAAATGATTAGTACTTAATTCTTTTATTTACTCAACAGCGTGGCCATGAATAATTCAAGCAATATCCATTTTAAACATGTTATCTTGTTGCCAACAAAAACTGCTTATATTTGTGTAAGGATTACATCATCCTTCAGTTGATATTTGCTTATCATGTTACTGCATCGAGATGACAAATTAAACATAAGTCAAACGCTCTGTACGGCGTAATCACGTTAACTCATCGGTTCTTGTTTGATCACCAAGGTTAAGCAACGTTGAATCTGATCAGTACTAAAAATGGGTAACCATTTGAGAATTACAGGTGCTATATGTGCTCTCTAAATATCTCGGCGTTGTCTCTAGTAGTCCTGAACTTCTCTTTGCCACTGGACTCAAGCAGTGCCGATTCAGGAGAGGCGTGGTTGGGGATTGCACAACCCTTGCCGCAAAATTTCGCATGCAGCTACCCTTGCAGGGAGTATCCATTGTCTTCTGAGACTGTACAGAAGCATAGCATCGCAAATGCTATGAAGAAAGAATTAAAACTAATTATAAAAGAAAGATAAAAAGTAAAAGAAAAAAAATAGTATAAAGTGTGTATCAAAAACTGTGGTAGTTTGTTCTAGAAAATTTAATTTTTTAGTTTAGGACAAATTTATCTATTTTTACGGAATATCAACATTATATATATATTATATACTGAAAAGCGGATTTTTAAAGTCAGGCACAAGGGGCCCGTGATGTAACGAATAAAGATATTGAATCTTTGCGGTTCCAGGTGAGCATTGTCTGAAGATAGCAGTTTCAATTCCACCCAAAGCAAGCCAGAGGATTAGTTGGCCAAAACGTGGTGAGACGACAACAACTATGGAAGGCAGTAATTACTGAGGATACAGTTAAGAGACTCAGCATTCCTATCTTGTCGTGGTTTGCCACCTGACGAAGGCTAGAGGAATAGGTGGCTGAAACGTGGGGAAACAAAAACGACTATAAGGATGAGGATAACAGTCCGCAAATAAATAAATTTCAACATTTTTGGTAATATTAAAGCCAAACTCCAAGATGGCATCATGAGCGAGCTCTCAAGTCGTGATATGTGATATCATAAAGCTAAACGCTCCACCCATTATTTCTGATGTGTTCTAGATGGCTGACAAGGTCAATCCAAGCATAAAATTTATTTTGTGAGTAGGAGCTGGAGATCAAAGGTGGCAGTTCTGAGACTATGTGTCAATGTTTCTGTAAAAGTTACCTCTCTTTATCTCTCATACTCTGGTGACATTCCCATCTTCTTCATTCCATTAGAGGTGGGTGGAACAATGCTATATTGCTGCTGTTTCCCAGGACTCGGGGTTAAATTGTGATGCCCTCACAGTGGATTTGTGTCCAATGCATATTGAACACAATTCGGTGTTTTATGTTATATTTAATATATGATATCTTTGGTCACTATAGGACATTGTTAGGGGGCAGCTATTCAATTTTCTTGCTTAGCGAAGAAAACCCTATTTCAAACTTAAGTATGATGGATTTCAAACGTAATCATAACAGACCAAATATAATAATTTTTCAAACTTAAGCATAACAAACCAAATAAAAGGCTGTTTCAAGCTTAAGTAAAACAGATTAAAAATTTGTTTCTCATGTTTTGAGATGAGGATTGATAATTTCCATTATTTGGATGCTGCTAACTACTATTCTCATCTTGAGTATTATTTTCACAATGTTTCAGCCGATGTAACCCTCGACCTTCTTCAAGTATCTATTGTCGAATTCGGGAATCTTTCAATTAGACTCCAGTGGCATAATGGATAAACAACTAACAAAATTCAGCTTTAAGTGACACTCTTCTGAAAGTTGGATCCTCAACCCAGGCAGTACTCAGAATACAATTTCCAATTATTAAAGACTTCTACCTAATCGATGCTACTCCCATGGATTAAATAAAAGAGTTCCATTCAAAATTCAGTGCAGATTATAGAGTTCAATGGAAAGAAAATATATATATATATATATATATATATATATAGCTAGTTGATAGATAGGTAAATAGATCCTAAGATAAATTTAAAAACATCAAATGTCATTAAAAACATGCTGTGCAGACCAGGTGTTACCTAAAACATATTAACTCAGTTTGCCCTTTTTTAAACTTATGCAGGAAAAGAAATAAAATGTTTGTTGTAAGATAAAGACATATTATATTCTTCAATTAAAATATGAGATTTTCTTGCCGATTTAAAATTTTGGTTATTATTTCAAATGTTTCATATTATCAGTCACCCGTGCCTAAGTATTTTTGCTATAATATGTAGTCAAATACATTATTATATAACCAATAACATGGTACAGCAACAACAAATAAAAATTGGTTAGTCAGAGGCAAAATTTGATTAGTGAGCTTAAATGCTATTTGTGCCTAACTTTGAAAATCCGACAAGATAATATTATAGTAGATGTCTTCTTGGTTTCAAATAAAAATCTATTTCTTTTTGTTCGTATTAATATTACTTTCTATTTTGAGTGTTCTGTTTTTGAGTGCACATGACATTGCTCTGACAATTTGAGATGGCATGCATGTCATAAATTTAGATATCGAATGCCAAAACCTTTTACACATTATATTATTGATGGAGAGTGCCATGCAAGATTCTTGCATTACACTTTCCAAAAGAAAGATCAGCAAATCATTTCAGTCGGGATCTGGTGGTTCCCTTCTCATATTTACCATGCTTATATGAAGGATTCTAAGACAATAGATAATAAATTATGAGAAATATTAAGAATTGGTCAATGGCAACTTCATCTAAACAAGTTCTTTGGTTCATTTTACTTCAGTCAAAGTTCTCAAAAATCAAGACGCCTTTTTCTCGGAATAACACTTGATCTCTATTATGAGACACATGGATTTTCAAATATTCCATTAAAGTTCTCCTTTACATCTCAAACACTGAGTTCGTAAATAAGTTAAGAACATTATTTGCCTTTCCCCAATTGACCACTGACAATGTCATAGTGTATCTCTCTTGTGATCTCTTATTCTTACTGGGTTTCAGGACAAGAATTCATCTAGTCTGGTGGAGTATCCATCTATGTGCTGTTACCAAATATAACATCACTTGGAGAATGTACACCATTTATAATACAAATCTCACCTGTCTGTTTAAATGTATGTATGTATGTATGTATGTATGTATATATGTATGTATGTATGCATGTATGTCTGCCTAAAACTTTCGACAGAGGCGACGGATTTCACAAGATCATTATCGTTTTGAAGCTCAACCCTTCAGATGACAAATATCGAAAAAATGGCTAAAAACATTAATTCCTTTATCCTCAACTGGGCACTTTTCTACAGGGATGGGTCGCTTTTTTCGCCGATATTTTCGAAAGTCATCCACTCTTTTCGATTGAGTCACTTCCGGTTTGGTGATGGGCGCAACAGCAAAACGTCACATTTTTTTTTTACATTCTTTTCCTTCTTCGCAATACGGGTTCAAGCCTGCCTGCTTAGTACCACTTTTTGTTTCTTTTTGCTCAACACACACCTCCAAACACCCAGGCAACGCCAGGCACCCAGGCTAGTTCCTTATAAAAGCCAATGTGGGTTAGTTATATTGAGGAGAGCTAATTTAAGCTGCAAATACTGAATGAGATTTTGAATATCTGATAAGGGTTTACTTCTAGGGAAAAATATCCTCACGCCAGGTTGTCCTGACAAACCCTGTACAGAGAGATCTCAGACACTCAAGAAAAGTATCTAGTAGGCATTCAAGGTGCATCATAATATGCAATTTAACATCTGTTTTACATGGTGGCATGTGTTTGACAGCTTTTAGAAATTGGCTTTCAAACTAACCTATCTCTGCATAGGTTTTTCTGTAAAGTACATTTTTTTATCATTTCCTCTCATGTTTTCTTTGCCCGCCCTTGGCAACTAACCCTGCAACTGCAACTATTCTACATCAACTAACCCAAGAATCCACATTCATTCTTTCAATATGGTCATACCATCAAAGTTTTTTTGTTTTGCACCCCCTACCTATATTGTCAGATTTAATCTTCTGCTGATGTCATCAGATCTAGACCTGTCTATAAGACTCACATTAAGCATCCATCATACCAATCTGTATAGACTGCATGTCCTTGCCAGGTAGCCAGGTAGACTCATCCGAATGTGAAGAACAGTGTAATAACACAAATCGATCTTTTCTACTAATTGTATTCGTTTGTTCACTCAAAAAAGCTAGCAATTCAGGAGCAAAGTACTTTACAGTGCAAACATCTTTATTATATATTATTATTGTTATTATATTATTATATCATTATTATATATATCATAGCTGTTTAAAAATTGAATCCAAGCTAGTTAAAAACAGTAAAAATTAAAACTGCAATTTTTTTTAATTGCATTTTCACACCAAACAATACCACTTTGATGTAGGGGGCATAATTTGCAGGGATACTATGTAGGGAGTTGAGCAGTAATAAGTTAGTTGGTCTTTAGACCTCTATTATTGTTGGTACCACCAATATCCTTAGGAAAATACTTGATCTTTGAAGCTCCTAGTTTGGAGTCGAGATCAAAGAAGAGTCCTCAGATAATTAATCCCATCTCTTTTCATGGAATCATTATCAAACAACTAACTCATTATTGTTATTATCGAATCAAATTTACACTTATCGACATAAGGGCTCTAATTGCTATTGATAGGAAAAGCCTTGGTTGGATGAAATAATATTTATATTGTTTTTTTACATGGTAATCATCACTTATCAAGGCCCGGAAGCCACTCGGGGATAAGGGTTATTGCGTGTACACTAATCAATGGGATAATATCGCGTTAATCGTTAGTAATGGAGATTTTATAAAGTGTCTTACTTAAGGCGGCGGTTTATCAGGAATTTGTTTATGGGAACTGAAACCTCGTGAAAATTAAAACCAAGATATACTCGAAACATACCAATACTTTAAGCAGAATTAATGAATTGTATTTTTGGATTATCTCCTCAACTTGGATATTAGTTACACAAGGTTTATTATTAATTACAATATTCCTTTTGAAATAAAAAATATATTTTAAGAAAAATTAGTTTATATTTCCTAGAATTCATACTAGAATCGTCCAAAAGTGTTACATAGTTGGTTGGAGCAACGCCAAGATAGCTGGACGATTATTATTTGTTTTTTTTTACATGGAAGTCACCACTTATCAAGGCCTGGAGGCCACTCGGGGATAAGGGTTATTGCGTGTACAGTAATCAATGGGATAATATCGTAGTATTCATTAGTAGTTGAGATTTGATAAAGTGTATTCTTTAAGGCGGCGGTTTATCAGGAATTTGTTTATGTTGGACTTGAAGACATCCAAGTTTTAGTCAGGTGGGAAAAAGACAAACGGAAGAGAGTTTCACAGGCGTGCACTTCTAAGAAAGAAGCTTTGTTAATGGAATCTACGTTTTGATTTAGGCACAGATAAAGAGTAGGGAAAATTATTGACAGTGGTTTCAGCTGCGGGTGTTTTTCGTAAAAGATTGGCGAGGGGGTGGGGACCAAAGATTGGGGGCTCAAACGAGCACTTGCCATGGAAATAACGATAAAACAAAGATAGGCTCGCAACGTCTCTTCTGTAAGAGAGAAGCCACAGGGAAGAGAAGAGGGCATCCTCCACCAAGACACGAAGTCTATTTTGTACTCTGTCAAGATAGGATGGGCTGTTTTATGTTACAGAGAATCTATTCATGAACTAACAATCAATCAAAACTAGAGAATGTACTTGCTCATCTAAACATAATGGAACAGCCTAGTCTGCTTATATACTCTCTAGCTTATATACTCTCTACTTCTGATCTCTATTTAGATCTAACTCAACTGTTAAGCACTGAATACTAAATTCAATATAGCAATGCATGTAAGTGTGCATAGATCATGAAGATTAGCAATACTATCTCATCAAAAAGTTCCTTCTAGCTCAGTTAAAACTTATGTTAAGACATCGACAGCTAAACTTCTTCAGCTCCATCCCTTCATGAATTCCAAAATTATTATTCTTGGAGAATCTTAACCATATATATAAAAAAAATGTAGATAATGGAAAATAAGACGAGTAAAATATAATTTTCATAAAAAGAAAAACATTGAAAATTTAATGCATAGAATATGTTTTGTTATAAAATTAGGCTGCATTGAAAGTCTTTGAAAAATCAGTGCTGACCATTCAAAGACAATCAGTCCCAGAAGAAAGAAATGGAGAAAAGCCAATTCTTATCGATTTACTTTGAACCGAATCTAAAAACAAAAACATTTAGTGATTTTATTGATTTTGACTGTTTTGTAGGCGGATCTGTTTCTTATGTGAATATTAAACAGTTTTGGATTATTTAATGTTAAAACACAATTGTAACTCGCTCAACATATAACTTCATCCTGTCCGACTTTTAAAATCACACCTAAATAACATTTAAGCCGAAAAAGAAAACTTGGTTTAGTACTAGTGATTTTTTAACATGTTATTGTTGTACCGAGTTATTGGTTATATATTTCGCTACAGTTTATTTGTTTTTAAACTTATCTAAGTCTCTCCCTGACAGCAAGTAATAGGAAAATATTTTTCAATTATGACAAAATATTACAGATCAGCAAATGATCTAGCTCATATTTTTATATGAAGAATATAAAAAAAGAATTCTTTAACTTACAATTAAATTTTTATTTTATTTTCTGTATAAAAATTGAAAAACTAAAATGTTGTCATTGCATCTCATGCAATAAAATCTTCACATCAAAAGAATTATATAAACAGTAATTTAGGTTCAGACGACTGATATTCTAAAAATATTTTTATTAACCTAAAAATATAAATCAGCGAAGGGAGATAACTCATTTTTTATTGTAGTAAATATAATACGAGTTGTCTATTTTACAATCGGAATTTTATTCCTTTTAAATAAAATTTACAAACTAAAATGACTTCACTGAATACTAGATAGTTGGGGGGGGGTAGTACAGCTCGTTTATTATGCCTGTTTATGGCATATCAGCAATGGAAAGGTTCCATATAGTGAGTCTTTTCATGTCGTATTTTAAAGCTCCAGTCTAACCATTACACAGTGACTAGTATACAGAAAAGAATAATTATGTTTCACCAGTGTTCATACCAATATTTGTAAACAAATCATATGAAAGGGTTACAGTGGAATTTACTGGATTCGAACTTGGCATACTCTGAGCATCAGTTCTCGGTGCGATCTACTTAAACACTATCAGATGGCATAATCACGTATGTTTCTCGACTTTCAAAACAATCAAATAGTTGAAAAGAGGTGACGATGACCCAGTTGTTAATAATATGGACTAACAAGCAAGTGTGCCAAGTTCGAATCCATTTGGTTACACTTAAACATTTTTACTTAGAATGTTGGTAACCTTCAACAAACTCTGGTTTCCAGTCTTTTGGCTAGGAACAAAGTGTAGTATATGTTCTGATACTATACTTCAACTTTTCTGTCGTCGGTCAGTGGAGGAGACATTTTTCATGACTGAGACAATTTTATTTCTATTCCTATCCAAAGTGCCCCTTTTAAGGAGTTAGATTTTTCCTACATTGAAAACTGACCTTGTGTCTAGCTCTGTCCTCGTGGGGAGGAATGTAAATAAGAACCTTCATGTGGTCCCTCCCGCATGTACCTGACGTCTTTCTATAAATAATTTTAACTATAAAAGTAAACCCAAACCAAGATTCCATGAACAAAGTTTCTTTCTTAGAAATGCACGCCTGTGGGACTCTGTTCCGTTTTCTTGCTTTCCAACTGACTACAATATGGTCGTCTTCAAGTCCAATGTGAATAAATTCTTGATGGACCACCCCCTTAATAATCCAATTTACCAAACCTCCACTACTAACGATTACTATGTCATTTTCCCACTGACTACTGTACATTCAGTAACCCTTATCCTGGAGTGGCCTCCGGGCCTTCATAAGTGGTGACTTCTTTGTAAGAAAAAATAACCAGTGTTTTTTTTCTAGGAATAATTTAACTAAAAAGATATCGGAGAAACGAATGCCAACAATAATCAACTGATTCCTACAAAATGAATAAATGATGCTAACAACAATATGCTATTTCAAACTTAAGACTGATCAATGGATAGATCCTTTTATAAAAAGGTATCAACACATACCTATTCTTTTCTATAGCTATCTATATTAATAAAATAGACTTGTCCCCCCCCCTCTCTCAAAACATCCATCATCATAATATATACATAAAGTGCCTGCAATACCTGATGTGTGTTTAAGGAAATTATCACTGCGTTTCATTCATTCTGATAGCCTAAATTATTTCCGGTCAAAATGACTCTTTCAAGATATTCATACTTTCAGGAGATAGGAGTAAAATTTATAAATTCTACTATTACTCTCCCAGTTGACACCGAGAACTATGCTAAATTAGAGTCATTCTCACAAACAGACCGTCAATGTTGAATTTTTCTATTCCCTACTTTTAAGATTTACTGATTACACTTACCTTATGTAAATACTAATCACTTCCTTACACAACTATTATTAATGAATGAATAAATTAATGAATGAATGAATAAATGAATGAATGAGTAAATGAATGAATGAGCTGTACGAAGTAGTGAGAGATAAATCATGGAGTCAAAAAATGATCAAGAGCATTCTACAGGATGCAGAGAAACTAGCTGATGATCATCACTTAGAGAACATTTTTGTTTTAAATCAAAACAAGTCAAATACTATTATAAAGTCATGTTTCTAAATTTTTTAAATAAGGATTAATAATTCAGAAGATATATTAAAAAAAATCGAATTTTTACGATTTTTAGTGATTACAAACTTTTAATTATTTTGAAAACAAACACAATCTTTGTAGTCTAATTGAATTTTGGAAAAATTTTAAACGTTATGGCTGCTGCACGCCTCCTCATGGCTTCCTAATATAATTTGATTTTCTTAAGTAAAAACACTGCATACCTTTTTATGACATCGTTGTTCCTTTTCATTGTAGTCTACAGGGCCCTGTAGAGACCATACCGTTGATTTTATGGAATTATTTTTATATATATTGTGTGGTGATAATGACTTGAATTTAAGTGTAAAATGCAAAAGTCAAGTACCATAGTTCAGTCGTGCTTTAAACAGAAAAATTCATTTTGAACGCCCTCCTCCCTTTCATATCAAAGACTATACTATTGATTTTATATGTCGGGCCTTTCGATTGTGTATTAATAAAACTTCTCAAGCGCTCTTGTAATGTTAGGCTGTATAAAGGTGTTAATTTGGGTCAAAATCGCCTGTTCCTTCTTTCATCGAATTATTTTGATTATTGAGTATAAATACTTATCGAAGACATTCCAATACAAACCCTATCTAAAAACACTACCACAATTTTGTGAAATTTCATCAAAATCGGTCAACCGTTTCCGATTACAAAACGAACTCACACACACAGAATTCCTTTTATATATATATATATATATATATATATATATATATATATATATATATATAAAATATATATATATATATATATATATATAAATATATATATATATATATATCTGTGTGTGTGTATATACATGTATATATATATATGTGTGTGTGTGCATATACATGTATATATGTATCTGTATATACATAGATATGTGTGTGTATATACATATATATGTGTGTGTATATATATATATATGTGTGTATACATATATAGATACGTGTGTGTATATATATGTGTGTGTGTATATATATATATATATAGAGAGAGAGAGGGGGGTATTTGACTGTAACTTCAAAGAATACATCATGAAAACTGAACTCTTGGAAAATTGTCAAAGTTGAAATGGTTGAGTAAGCAGATATGAGTTTCTTCACAACCTATCAAGATTTAAGCTACAAGATGTGTAGTATCATAAAAATTCTGCAACAGTAAATGATGCCAACAAAGCACTTATCAAATTAAATTCTAAGAGAGTGAACATAAAGTTCCAACCATTAGGAATATCTTACGACTTAAGGAATATTTGTTATTCTGATGCATTGTTGATAATATATAGATTTGAAAATTGGACCAGACTACAAAACGTGTGCAAATAAATAAGATGTTACAAGTCGCTTATTACCGTCGGGTTTGTAACAATGCGAGTAATGAATGCCAATGTATATTTTGTAGGAGTTTAGGTCAAAATAAAATCCAATCAGATCTATCGGATTCTCTTTCATAATAATATTCTTAGGCAACATTTGGGAGTATGAATTTTCACAAAGGTGTTCCATCTCTTCTTTGTCCCTTATAAAACTAAATATATCCCGTATTACCCATCTTTACGCCTAGTAAATGTGTTCAAAATTCATAATGATCAGTTGATTAGTTAAGGATTGAATCCTCTACATACAATATATAAGCATATACAGATGCCAAAATTTATATATATATTATTTAAAAAAAAAATTATCCAATGACACGTGTTTCGTAATCTACGACTCATCAGAGTGGCTGAATCTAGCGAGATCCGAAATCACGACCCCATGATAAGAAGCCTAAGCTTCGACCACGCGGCTAGCCTCGCACGACTACTAAATGTATCGCGTTTTTACGTGGATTCTTTTGTTTGTTTTTGTTAGCAATACTTTTTGAACAAATTCAATTATTTATAAGAATGTGCATTTTTACCTAAATGCGAGTTGGGAATAGTTTTCCCTTTGACCAATTTCATACCCCCTAATTGGGGAATGGCATATATATATACATATATCATGGAGTCATATATATATATATATATATATATATATATATATATATATATATATAATGGAGTCATATATATATATATATATATATATATCATGGAGTCATATATATATATTATATATCATGGAGTCATATATATATATATATATATATCATGGAGTCATATATATATATATATCATGGAGTCATATATATATATATATATATCATGGAGTCATATATATATATATATCATGGAGTCATATATATATATATATATATCATGGAGTCATATATATATATATATATATACATATATATATATTATGGAGTCATATATATATATATATATATATATATATATCATGGAGTCATATATATATATATATATATATATATATATATATATATATATATATCATGGAGTCATATATACAGTGATGATCATATTTATTGGCACGGTAAAATAAAAGTTAAATTTTGTCTAATAAATTCTAAAAAAGGGATTAAATTAAAGAAAATAACAAAGTATATTATGTATTTTTAACTGGCCTTTCCGATACAGCAATCGGATTTTAGAAAAAAATAAATAACAAAGGAACAACAAACATAATTGCAAAAAACCCTTGTTCAAAATTATTGGCACGATTTATTTAATAATCAATTGTATAGCCTTTGGCCTTGATTACCTTCCTCAGTCGTTTTTCATAGTTTACAACCAAGTTGTTGCACTCTTCGGTAGTAATTTTAGCCCACTCTTCCTGACAATAATCCTCCAATTGAATAAGATTCTTAGGCTTCCTTTGCATTACCCTCAATTTGAATGTTCTCCATAAATTTTCAATTGGATTAAGGTCTGGGCTTTGTGATGGCCACTCCAAAACATTAATATGATTGTCCTCAAGCCATTTCTTAGTCAGTTTAGCCGAATGCTTTGGGTCATTATCTTGCATGAACCACCAACGACGACCAAGTGAGAGCTCTTTAGCAGAGTCTTTCAGGTTTTCATCCAATATTTTAACATAATCTTCCTTTTTTATGCTACCTGTGACCTTAACAAGTCGCCCTGGTCCAGAGGCAGCAAAGGATCCCCAAAACATCAAACTGCCTCCACCGTGCTTCACTGTGGGTATGGTGTTCTTAGGCAGGAAAGCTTCGCCAGATTTTCTGTAAATATAAGACACTTTATTATGGCCAAATAACTCTATTTTCGTTTCGTCAGTCCATAGAACACGTTTCCAGAATGCAACATCTTTATCAATATGACGTTTTGCAAAGGCTAGCCTTGCTTTCAGGTGCATACGCTTCAATAAGGGAGTCTTTCTCGGACGACATGCTTTTAAACCAGCTCTCTTCAAAACTCTACCAACTGTATGTCGAGATACATTCACTCTAGAGGTGCTCTGTTCATCAACAATCTCCCCAACAGAGATCCTTGGGTTTTGTTTTACTTGTCGAACAATTTTCCGTTCATCTCTTGGGGAAAGAATCCTTTTTCTCCCTCTACCCTCTAAACTCATAACGTGGCCTTGCGATTTGAACTTGTTTATTATGGCTCTAACAGTGGATTTGGGAAGGTTTAGCTTCTTTGAAATCTTATCATAGCCCTCCCCATTGGTATGGCATGCTACAACAAGCTTCCTGACGTCTTCGCTGTGTTCCTTAGTTTTAACCATGGCGATTGAAAATCATAATTTAGTCACTTATAATAGTTTAAATAAATCGCTATCTAAAAATTATCTGAAAAAAATTATTCACTGAATTAGCGTTAAACAAGCATAATATGGCTATAAAAAAGTTCAGAAAGCACGTAAACCGGAAATTGATTGATATTATACTGATACTAAAAGCGTGCCAATAATTTTGAATAAGGGTTTTTTGCAACTATGTTTGTTGTTCCTTTGTTATTTATTTTTTCTAAAATCCGATTGCTGCATCGAAAAGGCCAGTTAAAAATACATAATATACTTTGTTATTTTCTTTAATTTAATCCCTTTTTTAGAATTTATTAGACAAAATTTAACTTTTATTTTACCGTGCCAATAAATATGATCATCACTGTATATATATATATATATATATATATATATATATATATATATATATGATAAAAAACAACGTTATTTTTGCACCAACTAACCCAAAAAAATTATTTTTCAATATATATATATATATATATATATATATATATATTATTGGAAGTCAAATAAGTCAAACCAGTGTAGTTGACCTTCAAAAGAATAGATATAATAACAATGATCTCCAGACATGATAAATGTTGACCTTTGGGAAGCTACCTGCGAATATGAAAAGAAGATCAACATTGCTTTGAATTTCTCGTTCATCAAGAATTCTTCTCTAAACGTGCAGGAATTCTAGCATTGTTCACGGATTTATTGTTGAAGTTTATCCTCAAATGTTCTAGATGTTTTACATTTTTTATATTTTTTTTAAGTTTCAAAGAATTTATTTATAACCCAAGATATTTTTTACAAACATTGTAAGATTTTCATTGAATATCTCGTTTTTATTTTTTTACATGGAAGTCACCACTTATCAAGGCCCGGAGGCCACTCGGGGATAAGGGTTATTGCGTGTACAATAATCAATGGGACAATATCGTAGTAATTGTTAGTAATGGAGATCTGATAAAGTGTCTTACTTAAGGGGGCGGTTTATCAGGAATTTGTTTATGTTGGACTTGAAGACATCCAAGTTTTAGTCAGGTGGGAAACAGGCAGACGGAAGAGAGTTCCACAGGCGTGCACTCTTAAGAAAGAAGCTTTATTCATGGAATGGACGTTTTGATTTAGGCACAGATAAAAAGTGGGGAAAATTACTGACATGGTTTCGGGTGTTTTTCGTCAAAGATTGGCGAGGGGTGCAGAGATTGGAGCTCAGACGAACACTTGCCATGGAAATAACGATAAAACAACGACAGGCTCACAACGTCCCTTCTGTGAGAGAGAGGTTGCAGGGAAGAGAAAAGGACATCCCCCACTAGGCTACGAAGTCGATTTGTGATAGGTTATATTTTTCCATATATTATATTGAGATATAATCTATGAAAATATTCGGCATTTGTTGAGATACAATGTTTGAGATTTACAGACACACAAAATGCCTTACAACTGTCCCTAAATGTATCGATTCTGTTCCGGATTTTATTTTTTTTTTTAGATATGGATTTATTAACGTTCTGCATTCATGAGAGGATGGCTGATTGTTTATATTCCTTCTATTGATCGAACTATTTTTCTCATCTTGAATGTTATTTGTGCAGCGTTTTGGTCGGATTGACCTTTAACCGTCCTCAAGTATGTTGGTTGTTCTTTGAAAAGGAAAGAGAAAAGGTACTGGCTCCGTAGATATTTTCATATTCTTTGAATTAGTCTGTATTTTATGGTTATTGTTTCGTATTTATGAGAACATTAGTTGACAAAGGGGAGGCAACTCTAATAAAGATCGACAGTGGATTATCTACCTCCCATCGCCGAAAGTTTAAGGGTGCGCAATGTTTGTTTTGTTTTTTTTTCTACAATCTACAATTAGTAGCTACCAAATACGACTAATCTCTAGGCATATGTACTGCCTTCTCGAATCGCTTGATCCTCCACCTTGCATTATTTTGATTTGTTCCACAAAACGAACCGTGTTCCTCTTTTTTCTTTCCATATGTGATTAGCTAGTTTCGACTTTGCCAACGAATTTTTTCACAAATACGAAACAATAACCATAAAATTCAGACTAACTCAAAGAATACTAAAATATCTACAGAACTGTACGGAGAATTGCATGATTAGCACAGGTGTCATTCGCTTTAGAAAAGAAAGAGAAAAAGTCTTAAACTCGAAAAATGACCGACACGAGACAAAAACGCGTACAAGCAAATTGAGATGCGGTCGGATTTAACAATATAAAAAGCCAGCACTTCTTCAGTTGGGAACGATTCTTTCTTGTCGGCTCGACGTCGGTACGGGGTACTTTGCAATCTGGTGTCAGTTGAAGAAAGCTTGTTGATAACGTCGAAAAGGGAACAGGACAGATTTTTGTTACGTGTGCTTCGACACGGTCAACTTGGCGATCTGAAATCATTCTTCTTTGTCTTTAACTCAAGCATTCAACGATTAGTAACTTTTCTTTTTCTTTTTCCAAACAACAACCAATATACCTGAAGACGGTCGAAGGCCAATGACCAAAACGTTGTACAAATAACATTAAAGATGTGAACAATAGTCCAATCAATACAATTAACATAAAGGGTTGATTAGTTAGATTATGCTGTTTTCATCTTGGATATTATACTCACAACGTTTCGACCAATATCACTTTTCATTTTCATCAGATGTGGTTCAGTATGCAATTTCGAATGTTCTCATGCCATTATTATTGCTGGATAAAAATCCTGATTCGTAATTGTATTCCTAGTATCATCTGTACTAAAGACTGAAATTTCCAGAAGACTGACACTTAGAATTATTATTTAGCATTTAAATCTATTGCCCCACATGTCCTTGTGTTGTATCGTCGAGTAGTATATAAATAAACAATCTTTACCAAAGGAACGGATAACATTGTTGGTGGGATCACCAGCAAAAGACGCATACCTTCACAAAGTTTCTTTCGAGTTTCCTGAAATTAAAGATGTTTTTCATTCAAAAGCGCCAATATGTGAATTATATTTGGATATAATCATTTAGTCCATGCTGGGTCCATTTCTCAGTTTACATTGTGCTATTTCGCCGCTTTGACTTCCACAGGCGTCAAGTCTAAACTTTGAAGCAAAAGATCTGTCTGCTGACGCATTTTCTATCAAACCAATCTCTTTGCATGTATCGCTGAACTATCTCATCACGCCATGAATTCCACGTGACTAAAGACACAAATAGGATAATCCACCTTCGTCAGGTATTTTGTTTATGTCAGTTAACATTTTCCCCATAAAGTTAACATTTTTGGAAACTATTTTAATGTGAATAACTTTTATCCTAAAAAAATACCTTTCATCTTTATTCTTCCTGTTTTTATTTTTCACAAACATAATGATCATAATAATAATAATAAATCATTCGTTGACATCTATGCTGATGACACGACCATCTATAGCAACACATCAAAGAAGTTCTCGCTGATTCTCTCTCCTCTGATCTTGAGTGCATGGTATAGTGTGGGAAGAGGTGGCTTGTTACTTTTAATGCCTCTAAAACCAAGTTCTTATCTTTACATCATAAACTCTCTGATCCTCATCTGGCATCAATTTAAATGGAAAACTCTCATCTTGGGGAGGCTCCATGTTTTGACAAGCTTCTGGGATTGACCTTTATTCCTGATCTGAAATTGAACACGTACATTAAGTCTGTTGCCAAGGTCGCTGGGAAGGTGGTGGGATCCTTCTACTGCTCCAGAAGATATCTCACTATCTGTATAAAAGCCAAGTACGTCCAAGGATGGACTACTGCTGCCACATCTGGCAGTACAAAATAGATTTCATGGCTTAGTGGGGATGTCCTTTTCTCTTCCCTGCAATCTCTCTCCCACTCTTCAAGTCCAACATAAACAAATTCCTGATGAACCGCCCTTTATAAAGTAAGACACTTTATCAAATATCCAATACTAATGATTACTACGATACTATGCCATTGATTACTATACACGCAATAATCCTTATCTCCGAGTAACTTCAGGGCCTTGGTAAGTGGTGACGTTCATGCAAAAAAAGAAAAAGAAAAAGCATTTGAAAAAAATCCAGGAAATAATCTTACATTAGATTTATTTCTGAGGCACTATAATCCAAATCTCAAAATCATTGTGACCACAGGTACTTGCTCATATGGCATTACAGCCTGCATATTATACAAAATGAAAGATAGGCCACTAAAACAAATCGCCCACACATCTCAGATATTGTTCCTTCGTTGTGCTCCATTAAGAAAGTTTGACAAAATTTTCTGTTCACTACACATGAATTGAGAGTTTTATTACCTAATGGTGTTTGTGGAAAAACAATCACTGCGTCTTCAAGCGAATAAGTATATTTGGGGTTAGGTCTCAACGGTCAGTCGGCATTACTAATTTTTATAGAGAAAAATGACTCCCAGATAGAGAATGAAACCTACATAGTGACTGCACTAACAGGCTACAACGAATTATAATTTTCTCTTATCTACAAAAATTAGTAATTGATTGTCGAGGCTTGTCCCTGGGTATGCTGAATCCTTTGAGGATTGTGATTGCCTTCTTACAAGCACCATAAGGTGATGTAACTCGGCCCATGTCTGGTGAATGGACAATTTTGTCATTCATAGTGGAGTATAATGAAATGATCAATTGGAACATTTTGTAGACATGTTTAAGAGAGCTTTTAGAAAAAAAACATACAATTTTTGCAAGTCTATAAAATGACACCTAATAATAATGCTCCATCTTCCATGACATGTTTGCTGTTTGCAAGGAAGATAAAAAACAGTATTTGACAAATTTTTACCTACCCATTCGAAACCAGGATACGCAAATAGTCACAAAGGGATGTTTAAAAGCTAGCAGAATTTTTTTTGTTCCAAAACAGGTCCTACTGGAAAGAGTAGGTAACATGGTCAACGCATTCGAGTTCATTTATACCAAGTGGTGACTAGAAATAATAAAACGCTTATTTTTTGGCGACAGTGTTTTTTTTTTTCACTGACACTCTTCCAAAGCTTATTACTGAGTGAAAAATGTCTTTCAACCTTTTTATTTTTATTTATTTATTTTTTTTTATAAATAAAATGAGCAAAGTACAAATTATTAAAAAAAAATTTTTTTATTACATTTTCACCCCAAACAAGGCACATTGCCACTTTGATGTAGGGGACTACTATTAGGGACACAGGCTACAGGAGTACTAGGTGGGGAGTTGGACAGCAAGATGTCGGTTCACGTTACATGTCAGTACAGTTGGGGAAGCACGAACCTAGAAGGGAATTCCAAAGTCTAGCGCTTCTGGGGAAGAAACTACCGGAGTAGAAGGCTCTCTTACATCTAGGGATCTCAACTGTGAAGGGGTGGGATTTTGCTGCTTGTCGGGTTTGTTGGGGGTATTTACGTAGAGGGGGTACAAGTGTTTGCAGCTCGTCGGAACATACACCATTAATGTACTTGTAGAACAGGCAGAGGGATGCTACATTTCGTCGATGGGACAGAGGCTGGAGCTTAGATGACAGTTCAAGACCTATTAGATTGGCGACTCTCTTTTGAACCTTGTCTAGGAGTGAGAGACTAGTAGCAGACGCACCGGCCCAAATATGACAACAATACTCCGTACATGGGCGAATGGTGGCCTTATAGAGGTACAGGATAATAGTAGCTTTCTAGCACGGTAGAGAGAGAACCTGCCTTTTTAAACAATAAAAGTTTAATAGAATAACAATATACTCTTTTTTTTAATAAAGGCTGTCTAAAAAACAATTTGAAACTTATTTAGAATTACACTTATTTAAAAAAACAAAACAAAAAAAAACACCCGTTTAGCTGAAACCATTGTCAGTAGTTTTTCCCACTCTTTGTCTGCGCCTAAATCCGAGCATGGATTCCATGATCAAAGTTTCTTTCTTGAAGGTGCACGCCTGTGGAACTCTCTTCCGTTTGCCTGTTTCCTACCTAACTAGAACTTGGGTGTCTTCAAGTCCAACATAAACAAATTTCAGATAAACCGCCCCCTTAAAGAATACACTTTATCAAATCTACTAATGAATACTACGATATTATCCCATTGATTACTGTACACGCAATAACCCTTATCCCCGAGTGGCCTCCGGGCCTTGATAAGTGGTGACTTCCATGTAAAAAAAACAAATAATAATCGTCCAGCTAACTTGGCGTTGCTCCAATCAACTATGTAACACTTGTGGACGATTCTAGTATGAATTCTAGGAAATATAAACTAATTTTTCTTAAAATATATTTTTTTATTTCAAAAGGAATATTGTAATTAACAATAAAGCTTGTGTAACTAATATCCAAGTTGAGGAGATAATCCAAAAATACAATTCATTAATTCTGCTTAAAGTATTGGTATGTTTCGAGTATATCTTGGTTTTGATTTTCACGAGGTTTCAGTTAACATACTTTCTGATCTTCTTTAGATAATCGTTTTATAAATAACGGGAAATCATCCCAGTTCTCCTCTTGAATATTTTGTCGAATCGATAAAGTTGTGTTACGTATGTGTAGGGGGGAGAATGGTGTCTGCTTATTTTGAGCCAATGTTCATTTTTACGGAACATCAGCTCTTTTTGGGGTTCATAAAAGCAGAACGTACCTTCTTCACATCTCTTGCCTGTGTCGGCCCCCTGGAAGAAAAGCTCATAACAACAACGCAAGTCTCATTTCTTTGGACAATTGGAACTTTATTCATTTCACGGCCGAAGTCACGTCCCTGTTTTCTGCCTATCCTTAGAAGGAAGGTGGAAATTTCTCAATCAGTTTATCTGCTATACATTACTAACTCTCGTTACTTCCGTGAGAAGTCTTCATCTTCGGACACCTCCGGTCGGACTCGAATTGCCGGCTCTAAATTTGAACTTAATTCTAACTGATTGACTAAAATATATTTTAAGAATAGAGGAGGGATATGGGTCGCTACATCACTGACACGTCATTACACACTCAACGCTCGTCCTTGTCAAGATTGTTCGTTTTAAGCCCGACTCAACCAGTTTGATTTGGTTTGACCTCTAGATCTCGTTTGCACTAAACAGCTTGTTTAAACTCTATCGGCTTGCTTTTCATTACTGTTGTTCATATTCTAAAGTGAATTCCAACTTGAGTTTGTGATTTGAATATTTGGTAAAAGACCTCAAGCAAAAAAAAATATAATACACAGTCATTTATTCTTTGTAGTGCGTTATTACCTGTCACATAAATATACACAAAGGGGATCATTCTATCACTAAAGTACAAGGGAAAAGTTACTTATTGGAAATTTGGGATTGAACCCTGTATTTAATTCATTAAAGAAGATTGCTATGATTTCTGTTTCATACCTTTTAGACATAAGCTTAGACTATGTCATTTCTTAAGTTTATTTTATTTTCCTGCACAACACTGGGATACGGGTTAGTTAGTCATTAAATATTCCTACAATTCCAGTGTATTTGAAGTGTTTTAAGGGTTTTTTAGAAGGCATAATATGGGGAGAACATTCAAATATACCGAGTTGTATTCAACTTGATCCCGAGTTATCAGACATCAACTAAGATATCCTGGATTTACATTTCTTCTTAAAACTATTTAAACTTTTGACATGTTCTAGAATCAAAATCATGAATGAATTTTGGTAAAAATTGAAATGCGAATACCAGACAAAGATTTACATCATTGTATTTTGATTCTAATCTTTATAATAGTGTGATACGATTACTACATGACACCGAGTTGTTTGATGGTCTCTTCATTACCACATGTATCGACTAGTCATTCTCTGTTTCCTTCCACGCCTACGTTGCATTAAGATCTATGGAAAAAAGAGATGTGAGCGGTCCAGTCTACGAAAGTTGGATTTGGTGTTGGAGAAAAGTTGGCAAGCAATAAAAAAAGAAAATGATAAAAAGCTCTTGTTATAATCAATAACAAACATTTATTTACACAATTTTCTTCGATAATTTTCAACAAAAACCGCAGAATGGGGGTGAATGTGGTTGACTGAAGGAAGAAAGTTTCTTAAGAAATCTTAACGGCAATTAGGCAGCGTCAATAATGGAGAATGCAGTGGCGATTGATTTGGTTCTTTAAGCAGCGAAAAAAATGAACCAACATTTTCTTGCACTTTGCTAGTAAGACCAAAGGTCACAAAAAGGGGAGCGAAATATAGCACCATGAAGAAGCTCCATTTTGGGGGAGCTAGAGGCTTATACATTAATTAACCTTGTGCACAACTTGTTCTGTACTTGTGGGGAGACAAACGTATACACATCTCAGTAAGTACGTATTTTTAAAGGCTGACACTAAGATTGACAGGTATTTATGAATTCGGCGCACTGTTAAAGGTCAGCCATGTTAACATCTCAATTTGAAAAACAAAACGTGCGTTAAAACGTATATTTCTCTTTCTTTCTCCTTTTATCTCTCTTTCGTCATTGAATTGAATTATAAAACAGACTTTTTTGTTTTAAAAAAGTCGAGGTGTTGGACTCTGAACACAACGGACACATAGTAGTTAGGCTGCAACGTCATTAGTGGCACGCGTTGGGTTTCAATAAATAAATATGCTCCTCCAGTGACAAATAAAAGAATAATGTTATTTTTTTTATTAAAAAGAAGACCTTGTTCGCTTATTCTATGCAGCGTTCAATTTCAACCCAACGGTTCTTGCTATCAACAATGATAATAAAACTCTGCCCACAATGACGTCAAGACGAGATCAATGCCAGCCAGCAATCGCCGACGCCATATCGACCCGTTGATGTTTATATGTGCCTATCGTTTTTATCGTTTGATTTCCCCGGGGAGCTGGTTGCCGATCTCAGGACATTCCTCAACCAACTAACTCTCTCCCGGTAAACGGATAGTGTCATAATAGTGCATAAAAGTGGCGCAAAATGGTTTTGCTCAGGAAATTAATTTTATTTTTCCTGAGGCGAGTAATTTTCCAGTATAATCATTAATTTGGAATCTTTTTTTATTATTGCAAGTTGGGTAATTGTGCATTTAGTGCACCGAATTTTTTTTAATGTTGGCTTAGGCTCGACCGACAGCTGACGTAAACTGCCGGAACAGGACATGCACTGATCAAGTTGAAAAAGCGATAACAAACGCGTTTAGCCAATTAAAATTCAAGCAGATATTTTTAATAAATAGGAAGGAAAAAAGTAGCTTTTAATCATGCACAAATTTAATAAGTAAAACCCTAACTATAAAAAAAAAATCAAACATTAAAAACTAGAAAAAAATAACCAATTTTTTTCATTAAAATTATCTTTCAAAGAAAAAATAAAATAAAGATATATTTTTGTTGATTGAAAACAAACAAAAATGATTAATGAAAATTACAGTAACTTGTTATATTTTATTTTATTATTTTTTCTATTTTTTTAATTCATTATAATTAATATCTGATGAATGTTTACTTTCGGCTTTCGAACCTTACTACTTTTCATCGACACTTGACATATTCCGGTGGTCAGAGCCACCACCATCGATATCCGGTGCGCTAATGGCAAAAGTACTGCAAGTTGTTAGATGGATTTTTGAGTATTTTGAAAGGTGTCTATTGTTATCAACCACGACTGGTTCATAATACTAGATGTTTTGCCAAGAATCAACCCATAATAATGAGACTTTTGTGTTTGTGTGTGTGTGTGTGCGTGTGTGTGTGTGCGTGTGTGTGTGTGTGTGCATGTGAAAGATTCTGCAGTAATTTTTCATTTCATCTGATTTGTGCATCACACAATAAAAATGTCCTTTAAAATTAGCTTTTCACATTTCTTTAATAAAATGTAAATCTCATGGTTGACGTAATTTTAAAATTGGGAGAACTTAATTGAAGTTACATCGACAGAAAAATCAATTATTGTTTAAAATATAACGTAATTTTTTTTGCCCAAATGTTAATGGAAATGTTTTCGTTGTATGTTTGTGAAACGTCATTTGTTCAATGGATACAGTCACAGACTTTAGGTTAAGCTATGCCGAGTTAAAATTCGTATCTGTTGCGGACATTTCCATACGAATAGAATTGAGAATAGGGATGAACCCACAATTTTCTCCTCAGCTAGGTGTGAAATGGCAACATGTGTTTGATTAATCTTATGAAATAAATCGTTTGAAATAATTGTAGTATTTCAGAATTAATAACCCCCTCCCCTAAAAAAAACAAAAAAACTTGATATGCCAAAGCAAACCACGTTTGCTATTTTATAAATAACTGATAGAAAATTTAGGGTAGAGGGGTGGAAGTGCTTTTACCAACAGGAGCAGTAAGGCACCCCCTTTCCTCTGCTATCAATGGGAGACCCTTGGGCAAGGTTGAATACCCACATCTCGTCCCCCTCCCGATCAGAGTACGTGAGGTCATGGCAGACAAGTGATGGATAAACTGTCGAGCAGCTTGACGGTTTGTTCCGGAATTGGTCAACACTTTGTTGTGTTAGGTAAATGATTCTGATTGAGATAAAATGGCTAAAACTACCCGCTCTGTCTGAGCACTGCTCATATAGCAAGTAACTGCAATCTATTATAGGTACTATACTGCAAAGAACATCATGGTTAAACGGTCCGAATGCGGAGGAGGCTGGTGAGCCATGATCATCGATGTCTTAAAAAAAACTGATACATGAAGAGATTGTGCGATCATACGTTTCTCAATAATATAAATACATATTATTTATATATAAATACATATTATTTATATATAAATACATATATTTATTATATACATGTATTTATTATATATAAATACATATTATTTACCTCCTTACCAGGAAGTTAGACCCAAATTTAAGGGTGGTGTTGAGAAGTCAACGTACTAAGGGAAGCACACACTGATCAGTAGGTATGGCTTGCAAATAAAGTCGAAGGTACACTTTTTTACATAAAGGTCAATGTATGAAAAGTAATTAAGCGTTAGAAAATATAGTGTATACAGTATGTAGTAATATACAGTCATATAGTTATTGAGTTATAGTATATAGTAATATTCTATCTGACCAGCTAATTTTCAGAAATCTTTGCTGGACCCGCAGAAATTACTGAATAATATTATGTGTTTGCTATGGATTTTTGGAGATGAGGATTGATAATGAGGGTTACTTTGATCATTCGGACTATTTTTCTCATCTTGGATGTAACCTACGATTTTTAGGTAATATTTTGTTAAATTCGGAAATATTCATGTTGGACTCAGGAATTTGAAATTCCGTAAAGATTTAAGAGTTTGACAAGATGCATATGAATAAGGTCGGAGGGTACATCGGCTGAAACGTAAGATAGTAATCCGAATAATGCAGATTATGTATATTCAATTAAATGCACTACTTGAAAATTTGGATTGTTTAAAGCCTTAAAAAATCATACTAGGAATACACCGAGATTTGAACCCATATTTTTTTAGTCAAAAAGATATACAGTGTACATGTTTGCCCCTGTCGTAAAGATCTCAATGTAAGATTGTGAATTAATGTAAATAAATCGTTTGAAAAGAAATGTTTTGCAAATTTCTGGAAAAATTATAGTTATCTAGTATATCTATAAAAGTCACGATGTGTGTGTATGTGTGTGTGAGGACATTTCTCAACTTATATACTTGACGAATTTTTGATCTACAGACTTGAAATTTGGCATAAAGGGTATTCAGACATGTTAAAATGTTTTTTTTTATCGGTTTTCATCCTGAACAAAGGGCTTCTAAGGGGTCAATATTGAAAAATTGGATTGTGGGAGTCATCAAATTTTTATCTCTTTCCTAACTTTTTCACGACTGCGCATGCAGGAATCGTTCACATTATGTTAAGAATAAGTAGGTTTGAAAACACTTCCTAAAGAATGTGTCAAGCTAGCCTAATGGTTAGAGAACTTGACTCACTGTATTTACGTTTCGGTTTCGATCTCAGGTCGAGTTTTTTGTTTTTTTTTACTTACAACTATATATTATTTAATTGAGAGGAGTATTATTTATTAATTTTAATTGAGAGGAGTATATTTATTAATTTGTTTATTGTGGACTATTATCCTCATCTTTCTATTCCTCTGGCCTTCGTCAGGTGGTAACAACCTGACAAAGGCCAGAGCAATAGTTGGCCGAAACGTCGTGAAACAATATCTAAGAAAGATGAAGATAATAGTTCGCAATAAACAAACTAAGAAGTGAACTGTTTATAAAAAATAATACTTGCATAACCATGTCTCAGTTTCTTTTTTGTGTTTGATTTTTTAAAGGAATTTAACATTACATTTAATACCGAGCAACGCCAGGTACATCTTCTAGTATGTATCTATCTATCTATATCTATCTCTCTCTCTCTCTATATATATATATATATATATATAGATATATATATGTATATATATATATTAGTTCCGGCAAGAAGAAAGTCCGCACTTGTAATTTTTTCAAAAACTGCAAATTTAAGCTAAATTTAATGTAACTGTTTAAACAAAGTATACCTCATTTCATTCGCCATTCATTACTCTATAATTTTACCTGTTCATATTTGACTTTTAATTGAAATATTTTAAACTTCAAATTAAGGAGGCAAAAAGAAAGTCCGCAGCAACAAATTCACTTAAAACGAACTTAAATTATTGTCCCGAAATCAGTGTAAAATATCCACCAATAGGCAAGAAATCATATCTAATCGTAATTGTTGTTGTTCCAAGTTATACAACGTAATATTTAGTCCGTATGCCACAAGTTTCTCTTAGTGTTCGTCAGGAGCTCATTAATCTCCACCTTTCTGGTTTATCCAATTGAGAAATCGGCCGCAGACTGAAATGTGATGAAAAAACGGCACAAAAGACTGTGCAAAATCACCAAAACACGGTCAGTGTTCGTGATGTCCCTAAATCTGGTTGTACTAGAGTTAATTCTAACAGGGAAGGCAATTCTATCAAGATTCACAGCCTAAGAAACAGATTTGAAACGGCTCCCCAAATCTAACAACAGTGCAATCTAATTAAAAAATGCTCTCTTTCTTCTGTCAAGAACAGATTAAAGGAATTTAATTTGTGAGGATATGTTGCAAGATGCAAGCCAATGATTTCCATAAAGAACAGAAAGCGCCGTCTGGACTTCGTCAGATGCAATGAAGATCATGACTCTGCATATTGGTCAAATGTACATTTTAGCAACGAAAGCTAGTTCAATCGGCTAGGTAGTGATGGTAGGTCCATCGAAGGAAAGACAAAGAATTTAATCCTAGGTGCTCAGTTTCAACACTGCAATGTGGTGGAGGTTCAGTTTTGGTGTGGGGCTTTATTAGTACCAATGGTCCAAGGCCTATAGTTCGCTTGCAAGGTCGAATTCATTCGAACAAGTACATTGATATGTTGACTGAGCATTTTCTACCCTATTTGGGCCGGAATTTGGATGTTAATGCCACCTTCATGCAAGATAATGCTCCTATTCACACAGCTGGCAATGTCAAGAGGTTCCTGGAAGAGCATGATATTCCGTGTTTGGATTGACCTGCACAATCTCCGGACCTTAATCCTATCGAAAACGTATGGGATTACATCAAGCAACAGCTACGCAATGATAAAATTTCAAATTTGGAAGAACTTTGGACAAAAATTAAAGAAAAGTGGGATGCCCTTTCCTTGGAGTATTGCTGCAGTCTAATTCAAGGAATTCCCAAAAGATTGCAGGCTATCAAATTGCAGAATGGCTATGCTACTAAATATTAAGTAGTTCATTGCGTTTCTGTTGTATTTGTGTTGCATTAATGTCCTAAAATTACATTTAAATAACAATTTTCCATTGTGCGGACTTTCTTTTTGCCTCCTCAATTTGAAGTTCTTTTTTTTAAATTGACGTGAACACTAGAATATTTCAATTAAAAGTCAAATATGAACAGGTAAAATTATAGAGAAATAAATGGCGAATGAAACAGTTACATTAAATTACGCTTAAATTTGCATTTTTTAAAAATTACAAATGCAGATTTTCTTTTTACCGTCTGTATATATATATATATATATATATATATATATATATATATATATATATATATATATATATATTGCAGTTACATATCTCAAAAGAATAAATAATGCAGAGAAACCTTTGCAGGTATTTTCTGGAAGAGCAGAATGCCCCAACCAAAGTTGATTTCGATATCAAACAAGGCATATGCCCTTCCCAAGAGAGCTAACTTCACAAAGAAAACCTTTTTTTTCTTCTTGGTGTTGTCCTCCCTGCATACGCCTGAGTATCGATCCTTTGTTTCGAAAACATTTTTTTCACTAATATTAACAATTAGTATGGATATCCAAAAAAATTGTGTCATAGGAAAGCCTTTAAAAAATATCTTAGTGACCCCTGAAGATTGAAACTTCTTTATGATTTACGGCCCCCCCCTTCAAATCCACAGTTCGAATTTCTTGTAATGCAGAGCCAATCCTCTTTTCCTTAGTAGAGAAAAATAAGCATGCGCCCGAGAAGGTCGCAGGTTCTAGCAACCGAAACGTTGTGCTAATGACACCCAAGATGAAAATAATAGTCCGATTAATCAACATAACACAAGCATTTACATCTCACCTCAAAAATTCAGAATACAGAAATAGATTTTGGAAGATTTCATTTCCGTATGTAGCAGGGTGACCCACATTGATAGGATTTAGATCTATACTGAAATGTTCCATTCCAAAGGAACAATAACTTAATCAATAGGAATCAAATGACTTTTTTTTTTTTTAGAAAAGATAATTTAAAAAGTCACTGGCACATGAACTCGTCTGCACCAGGAAAAAAAACAAAGGAAAAAAAAGAATAGGCAATTAAGATTGTTATTTTCCCCGATTTTCGTAAAAACACACGTTAAATATACATATATTTTCCTAAACGTAAAAATACACGTGTGGAGAGTGATCTATCGATTTTAGCTTTGGAACCTGTTGAATGTCGAGCAGTGATCTGGTTTTTGTATTTGAAAGGACACACACCACAGGAGACTTTTGATGAAATGAAAGACACAGATACAATTTGCGAAAAAAAAAAAAAAAAAAAAAAATGAATAGGCAATTACGCCCTTACACGGGTGGCAGTACTAATTTCCCCTATTTGGTCAAAAATCAGAAAATATCGAAATTTATTTTCTAACATATGAAGGAGTTGTGTTTGGAGGCTGTGACAATGCAGTTTTGTAGGAGAACATTGTTGAGTATGAGACGAAAAATTGAAAGGAATAATGAAAATATTAGAATATTTCAATAATTTTAAATTATAAAATATTTATTTACCAACATAATATGTGTCACCAGAATGGTAAAGTTGTGTAAGCTTCCCAAATTTTCGGCATATACAAGAAGAAAAATTGTGCAATCACACGGTGTAGGCATTCATGTTTATGCCATTCTATTTAAATTATTTCTGGAATATGAGTCGACATTAGTGTTAATTATTCTTAAATAATATTACATTTATCATTAATAATTATATTATTATTATTTCAGTATTATGTGTTCACTAATATTTTTAATAGTATGTACACATGCAATCCGTATTGTTTAATAATATGTTCTAAGGGAGATAATTACTGTCACCGATTACTTGTAGAAAGCATACAGTTGTTTAGTAACTGTCATTTGAATCTTTCAAGGGTTGATGAGATCCATGTATACTACAACTGTAGAAGTATTACGGTTTTAATATTACAGGTGTTATGCTGAATGATCCTCCGTAACTACTAATATTATTTCTGCAACAGCATCGGCTTGTTGATTATCGCCACAGAAAGTACAACTACATGTAAACAACAGATACATTGGAGATTAGCTAAATGAGAAACCCAGCAAAGATGGACACCTTCCTTCTATCCCAGTCCTGATAAGAGAGAGAAAACTTCAGCTTGCTGGTCAATCCTGAGGAAGCGAGTCAGACCATCTTCCTGTGAAATCCATTATGTGGTCAGTTGGAAGACCTCATCCCACCTACATTGACCAACTTGTAGGAGACTGCATACTATCTGAAGGACTAGTGGGCAATGATGTATGACAGGAAAGTAACGCTGGCTAAATGGTTAACAACGCGGACTTACAACCTGGGTGTGTTAAGTTCGAATCCAATTTGTTCCACAGAAACCCTTTCATTTAGGATGTTGACAACCTTCATGCGGTCCATTCTGTAAGTACCTGATGTCGTTTTAGAAAAAAAACCTCTCACAAGAAAAATATCGGGGAAACCAATGCCAACAGCAGAATCATCTGATTCATATGAAATGAATAAATGTCTGACCAATAGAAACGTCTCTAGAAAATGGGTCAGGAGGATCTGAAATGAATTCTTGAACGGCATAATCACGTTGACACACTGGTTCCGGCTGGAACACCGAAGTTAAGCAACGTTGAACCTGGTCAGTACTAAATGGGTGACCATTTGGCACTGCTCTCTGCTTATCTCGGCATTGTTTCCAGTCGTCCTGAACTTCTCCTTGCCACTGGACTCAAACAGTGTCGATTCAGGAGAGGTTTGGTTGGTGATTGCGCAACTTCTGCCACACAATTACATGCGCAGCTGCCCCTACAGGGGGTATCCGTTGTCTTTCGAGACTGAACGGAAGCATCAGCAAATACTAGAAGAATACCTGTTCCAGGTAAGGCAAAATCAATTCCCTGAACAGAACAATTTGTACCGGGCTTATGTTTCCTCATGAAAACAAAAATTAGAATATTAAACTTATATCTAGAATCTTTATTCCAATTAGGTTCAAAATTCATTTCTTAAATGAAACGGGTATTATTTTAGTTTTATACTGGAGAAATAAATACAATGCTTGCAGACGTTAATAAATCTGTAAATTAGTTACATAAAAAATACAAGTGCCAGCATAGTGAGCGTCAAGAAGAAGCCAGCAGCAAATTACAGAGCAAAATGAAAACTAGTATAAAAAGTATCATATAAAAAAACTGATAAGTGAAAATAGGATATGTATATCTGACGGTCACTTCTGTTTTATTATTATTATTAGACTGAGCTAATGTGCAGGAGTGTTGGAGAAACACGCAATATTCTTGGTTATTATGACCTTGTCTTACGTAAAGATATTATATTTTCATAAATAACTGTTCCTAGATTTGATAAGAAGGAAGACCTATTTTGGCTAGACAATGCTCCAATCTTGTAATATCCCTGGCACAAAAGATGAACACGATTCTTAGCTAACTGTTTAAAATAAACAAGCCGAGCATGCGAGTGAACAATTTACTTTCACCATTGTTAATGTTTGTGCAAAATTTCCAAAAAATCGAAGGCGTGGTTATTTAGAAAAATGCGAACAAACGAACGGACAAACTGGAGTGAATTACGAGGTCCAATAACATTTTTTATTGAGCGGAAATGGATAATTCTGAGCATTGGTTGCAAATAGATACCTTTTATGAAATTATTCTTGTTAATGACTCTGTGACGTTTTTATTAAAACTTTAATGGCTCTCATGCATTTTTTCTTCAAAATTTAGTTACGAGGAGAGGAAAAATAGAAGAGAAAAGAAGGAATAGAGGATAAAGAGAGATGGGAAACAATAGAGAGGAGAGAAAAGTGTGTGGGAACATGCCAACCGGATGCTAACGTCTCCAGCATAAGAGACGAAATAAAAAATCGTCGTTTGCACATGGCTCCGCACATCGTTTCCGTTTGGAAAAATAAAAATAAGAAACCATAAAAAGAATTATGAACCAATGGCAGAGCTCCCCGCCGAAAATAAAGGCCTAAATTATCACGGCCGCTGGAAGCCGGTTTACGACTATAAAAGGAGGGGACCAGAAAGAAAGAGAGGAGAGATTCGCCTAGCTGCGTCAGTGAACGCACGGACAGTCTTCCACCCGACCTAAAGAAATGAAGAAGAAAAAGAAAAGAAAAGGAGATTCGCCCAGCTGCGTCAGTGAACGCACAGACATTCTTCCACCCGACCTAAAGAAGAAGAAGAAGAAGAAGAAGAAGAAATAAGGCACCAGTGAACTGAAGCCAACTCCGCTCTCACGTTATGAGCCGAGACGCCTTCAATTCTAACAATGCCTATCTTACACAAACCAAAGAAGAAAAAGAAGAAAAACACAGGAGGCAAAAACGCCGCGCTGCTAGCTTGATAAATGTAGTCGTCGCTCTCCAGTTAAAAGCCTGACACATATCACCGAAGTAGCGCGGCTGGCCGCCACTTACCACCCCCGTCGTCTGAAAAGATAAGTACGCTTTGTTTAATTATACTACCCCCACAGAAGTTAATTCCTTATCAATGCATACACACGCTGGACTACTATTCTCAATTTTCCTACAACATTTATTTCTCTTCCCACGCGCGAACAAACAATAGTGACCCGAACTTCAGATGAAAACACATTTCCCTTCTTGCAACAACACCAGTCCTGTAACGAACATTGGCCACATACGCGCGGACATATTGTAACTAAAACGTTCATTTCTTTCAATAGCAAATAAACCACGTTTATCTTATCCATTAACTGAGCATTTGTTTCCTTCAATACCTCATTCGTTTCATTATTATTTTGTAACGGGATTGGGGTATTTATATATCCTAGTCCCCTACAAGTGAAAAGATAGGATTTTGTTGTGACATGCTAATTTCTTCCCCTTCATTTAATGTCTTCTGTTCTATCGAACGCCTGCCTGTTTGTATATGTTTGTTTTACATTTATGGTCGCACATTGGTTCGCGAGATTATATATTTATAAAAAAAACGCTATTGTACAACGCTATTTTCTTTCAGTCGGCGTCCGCTGATTCAGAAATATTGTTGTTTTTTATGTCGTATAAAACCTTTGATATCTAACAAAAGGGAATCTTTTGTTCGAGGTCTATTATGTAGAACATAATTAAATGTCATTTTAATTGATTAATTGTTTTAATAGCAATAGCATTGTAATGAAGAGCTCAGATTTATTTTTATGGATGGGAAAAAGAGATAAAAGTGAGAGAATACAAGAGGTAGAGAGCGAACATATAAGAGGTAAATAGAGAGAATAGATGAGGTTGAGAGAAAAGTAAGAGAGAGACGAGAATAGTAAGAGAAAGGAGACAAGTAAGAGAGAGAGAGACGAGAAAGGTAAGTGAGAGACGAGAAAAGATAGAGGAGAAAAGTAAGTGTGAGAGAAGAAAATTAAGTGAGAGATGAGAAAAGGAAGAGAGATGAGAAAAGGAAGAGAGACGAGAAAAGTAAGAGAGACGAGAAAAGTTAGAGAGAGACAAGAAAAGTGAGAGAGAGACAAGAAAAGTGAGAGAGAGACAAGAAAAGTGAGAGAGACAAGAAAAGTGAGAGAGAGACAGGAAAAGTAAGAGAGAGAGACAGGAAAAGTTAGAGAGAGAGACAGGAAAAGTTAGAGAGAGAGAGAGAGACAGAAACAGTAAGAGAGACAAGAAAAGTGAGAGAGAGACAGGAAAAGTAAGAGAGAGAGACAGGAAAAGTAAGAGAGAGAGAGAGAGAGAGACAGGAAAAGTTAGAGAGATAGAAAAAGTAAGAGACAGACGAGAAAAGTAAGAGAGACGAGAAAAGTAAGAGAGACGAGAAAAGTAAGATAGACGAGAAAAGTAAGAGAGAGACGGGAAAAGTAAGAGGTTAGAGAAAAGAGAAAAGTAACAGAGACAGACGAGAAAAATAAGAGAGAGAGGACGAGAAAAGTAAGAAAGACGAGAAAAGTAAGAGGGATACGAGAAAAGTAAGAGAGAGACGAGAATAGTAAGAGAAAGGAGACAAGTAAGAGAGAGAGAGAGAGAGAGAGAGAGACGAGAAAAGTAAGTGAGAGACGAGAAAAGATAGAGGAGAAAAGTAAGTGTGAGAGAAGAAAATTAAGTGAGAGATGAGAAAAGTAAGAGAGATGAGAAAAGGAAGAGAGACGAGAAAAGTAAGAGAGACGAGAAAAGTTAGAGAGAGACAAGAAAAGTGAGAGAGAGACAAGAAAAGTGAGAGAGAGACAAGAAAAGTGAGAGAGACAAGAAAAGTGAGAGAGAGACAGGAAAAGTAAGAGAGAGAGACAGGAAAAGTAAGAGAGAGAGACAGGAAAAGTAAGAGACAGAGACAGGAAAAGTTAGAGAGAGAGACAGGAAAAGTTAGAGAGAGAGAGAGACAGAAACAGTAAGAGAGACAAGAAAAGTGAGAGAGAGACAGGAAAAGTAAGAGAGAGAGACAGGAAAAGTAAGAGAGAGAGAGAGAGACAGGAAAAGTTAGAGAGATAGAAAAAGTAAGACACAGACGAGGAAAGTAAGAGAGACGAGAAAAGTAAGATAGACGAGAAAAGTAAGAGAGAGACGGGAAAAGTAAGAGAGAGACGGGAAAAGTAAGAGGTTAGAGAAAAGAGAAAAGTAACAGAGACAGACGAGAAAAATAAGAGAGAGAGGACGAGAAAAGTAAGAAAGACGAGAAAAGTAAGAGGGATACGAGAAAAGTAAGAGAGAGACGAGAAAAGTAAGAGAGAGACGAGAAAAGTAAGAGAGAGACGAGAAAAGTAAGAGAGAGACGGGAAAAGTAAGAGAGAGACGGGAAAAGTAAGAGAGAGTAGAAAAGTAAGAGAGACAGGAAAAGTAAGAGAGAGACGAGAAAAGTAAGAGAAAAGAGAAAAGTAAGAGAGAGAGAAAAGAGAAAAGTAAGAGAGAGAGAAAAGAGAAAAGTAAGAGAGAGAGAGAGGGGAAAAAGTAAGAGAGACGAGAAAAATAAGAGAGAGACGAGAAAAGTAAGAGAGTGCAAAGAGAAAAGTAAGAGAGAGAGAGAGACGAGAAAAGTAAGAGAGTCGAGAAAAGTAAGAGTGAGGAGAAAAGAAAGAGAGAGACGAGAAAAATAAGAGAAAAGAGAACAGTAAGAGAGAGAGACGAGAAAAGTAAGACAAACGAGAAAAGTAAGGGAGAGAAAAGAGAAAATTAAGAGAGAAAACGAGAAAAGTACGAGAGACGAAAAAAGTAAGAGAGAGAGACGAGAAAAGTAAGAGAGAGGCAGGAAAAGTAAGAGAGATACTAGAAAAGTAAGAGCAAACAGAAAAGTAAGAGAGAGAATAGTAAGAGGAAAGAGAAAAGTAAGAGAGAGAGAGACTAGAAAAGTAAGAGAGATACGAGAAACGTAAGAGGGACGAGAAAAGTAAGAGAGAGACGAGGAAAGTAAGAGAGATACGAGAAAAGTAAGAGAGATACGAGAAAAGTAAGAGAGATACGAGAAAAGTAAGAGAGAGACGAGAAAAGTAAGAGAGAGACGAGAAAACTAAGAGATAGACGAGAAAACTAAGAGAGAGACGAGAAAACTAAGAGAGAGACGAGAAAACTAAGAGAGAGACGAGAAATGTAAGAGAAAGACGAGAAATGTAAGAGGGAGAAGAAAAAAGTTAGATAGAGACGAGAAATGTAGAGAGAGAGAGAGAGACGAGAAAAGTAAGAGGGAGAAGGGAAAAGTAAGAGGGAGAAGGGAAACGTAAGAGAGAGAGAGAGACTTGAAAAGTAAGAGAGCGAGAGAGACGAGAAAAGTAAGAGAGAGATGAGTAAAGTAAGAGAGAGAGACGAGAAATGTAAGAGAGAGACGAGAAAAGAAAAAGACGCGAAGGAAAGAAAACAAGTCAGAGAGAGAGAGAGAGAGAGAGAGAGAGAGAGAGAGAGAGAGAAAGGAAGAGAGTGAAGATTTATAGATAGAAACAGATTGAGAGGTCACCATTCGCATATGCATGGATTATTGTTGCCACATCTAGTCTGGCGGATCTACCACTTGCTTCTCCCTCTTGGATAGGATCCAAAAATAGTTTTCAATCTAATAGGCCTTACTTTGTCAACTAAGCTTCAACCCCTGTCCCATCACCGCAATGTGTCATCTCTGGGTCTGTTTCACAAATATCTTAATGAAATATGCTCTGATGAACTGGTTGTACTTGTGCCCCTCGACATACATATCCCCGATAAACCCGCTTAGCAATAAAATTTCACCCCTTCACTATTGAGGTCTCTAAATGCCAGAAAGCTTTCTACTCTATTAGTTTCTTTCCTGCTATTTGCTTCCATGAGTGTACTGATATGCAGAAGTTTAAATGTAGCGTAAACTAACATCTTAATCTGTCCTAGGCATAGTTCCAAATAGTCTGCTTTGCTTTGTTTGGGGTGAACGTGAGTAAAAAGAAAAAAAAAATGAAAAAATAGAGCTTGATTGAGAGTGAAAAAGAGATTGAAAGAGAGAGAGAGAGAGTAAGGAGAAAGAGAGAGATAAAGAAAGGAAGAATGAGAGAGAAAGAGAAAAGTGGGAGAAATGATGAGAGAGAAAATGAGAGAAACAAAAAGAAAGAGAAAAATAGAGAAAAAAAGAAAAAAGGGGGAAAGAAAGAGAATAAAAGAGAGAAAAAAGAAAACGTGACTAAATAAAAAGAGAGAAGGAAGAAAGGATGAGAAAAAGAGAGCGAGAAAGAGAGTAGGAAAGAGAGTGAAAAAATAACAAAAAAAACGGAAAAAGACAGTTGAAAAGAGAAAAAGAGTGATACAAAACAGTAGAGAGAGAGAGAGCGAGAGAGAGAGAGCGAGAGAGAGAGAGAGAGAGAGAGAGACAACCGTAAAAAGAGAACGGCAGGGAAAGCGAGGGAGAAAGTGAGACAAAGAAAGATGAAGAAAGAGAGGCAGATAAAGAAAGAGAGAGAGAGGGAGGAAAAGATACAGAGAGAGAGAAAGGAAGAGATAGAAAGGAAAATAAAATGCAATGCTAAAAAAAAAAAAAAATCCTTGATGGAAAATAGGAAAAAGAAAATAAGAAATGGTAGAAAAATGGGAGAATATAAAGAAGAAATAGAAAGCATAGTCTATTATGACATCACAATGTATTCTGATACCATGAAAAACACTTTTTTCCATAATAATAATTAGAGAAACGTTTTAAAAGAACGAGGAATTCTTACTTTTGTCGCGGGGTTGTATTTTTATCCCGAGGAAGACTAAAACAAAAAAATTCTACAACCAAAAGGGAATGGTTAACCACACATGAACTGGATGGCAGAAAAAAAAACTAAAAATAAACTAAAAACTCACAAAATCAAGAAATATCGACATCAGTCGGAAATTTATTTGGTAAAATATATCTTTCTCTGCGTCGGGGTAATGGCGGAAATCTAAAATGAAAAAAAAAAAATCTAAGTATTGGACTTACAATAGACAGTATATCTAAAAACAGTACAGTTTTGAGGAGTCTGGCTACATGAATACAAACGGCTGTGACCATTATACAAAATAAGATATAAATGTAAAGTCATAAATCATCAATATGAATTTCGGAAAAAAGAAAAAAAAAAGAATTTTTCTTCTTTTGTGTGGCAGTTATCTATTGTGTTGTAGACCATTGATTATTTACAAATGCTTCACAGGAATCTTTCACATTGTTCAGTATAAAGTCAACATAATCAAATGTTGCAAAGTACTTTTACGAGTTTTACAAGACTAACACCCGAGAGAGAGAGAGAGAGAGAGAGAGAGAGAGAGAGAGAGAGAGAGAGAGAGAGAGAGAGAGTACATATTTCCAAGAAATAAAGATGAATAATAAAAGGTAGGTTGATTAAATAAATACTAATATATATATATATTAGTAATGGGGCAATTGCAATATTTTTACCGATTCCGAATATTTAACTATAAAGTTGTTATTTTTCACGATTACCGTAAAAACACATGTTAAATGTGTTGACAATTTCTCAAACGTAAAAACACACTTGTGTGATAGGGTAATCTATAGATTTTAGTTTTACTGTCAGTTTAATTAAAACAATATTATTATTGCATTATTACTAACAGCAGTGGAGGATTTAAAAAAAAATCAAATAAAAAATCAAATAAAAAAATGGTATTTAAAGGAATCGTTTTGGGCATCGGACGATAGGCCCAAATTTTTCCGATTTCCGATTCTGATTAATCGTCCCAACAATAATATATATATGTAAAAAAATGTACCGAAATTCCAACATGCTGAAGGAGCTGTTCGATCTTAGAATGTAACTATATATATATATATATATATATATATATATATATATATATATATATATATATATATAATGCTCTGTTATATTTTACGTACATTGATTTTCTAAACAAATGAATTGTTTTACACAAAGAGTGAAATATAATTGAACAAACATTTTACTAAAACAACACACACATATTATATATATATTAGCAGGGAAACCCAACGTTGTCCAGGATTGAATGAGGATAAATGAATGTTCCACATTTTTAATACTTTTATCATCGAAATCAGTGAAATCGCTCGGGAACCCACTACAGTGCACCGGGACTAAGCTTCACATGCCTCCCTGCATGGACTTAGTCCACAATGCATTGTTGTTTACATTGCACTGAAGAGAGCCTAGTGTTGATTTTATAAAATTTTTATACGATGGCTTGAATTAAAGTTTAAAATGTAAAATGCAAGTATCACCGTTCAATCGTGCTCTAAACAGAAATATTTATTTCGAACATGCTCCATCTTATCAAAAAGCCTACTGTTGGTTTCATACGCTGGGCCCTTCTGCTTGTGTGTGATAAAACCTCTGCCTAATACTGTAATAAAAAATATTTATTTCTTTTCTTCAGTAAAGTTTTAAGCGGATTACGGTAAGAAAATGCTTCAATATTCATTTAGCAGCTAAAAAAGTTTTTTTCTTTTATTATCAATAATGATACAGAACACTCACGTTGACATCATCAGATCACTGTAGTTAAGCAACGTTGAGCCTGGCCAGTACCAGATGGGTGACCATTTGGAAAGGACAGGCGCTGTATGTACTGCGAGGTAAAACACCAGGTTGAGAAACCGGTGCGATCTATCCTTCTCTCGAGTGTAGATGGGACTTTCATAAGCCGTGGTAGGCACCCCGTCTAGTGATGGCGTCACAATCAAAAATACCTTTGATAGCCCTGACGAAGCATAAAATATTCAGCTACGATAATATTTGAATTCCACTACAAACTCATGTAGTGAGTTCAATCTTGGCTACGGCCATGCTGGATGGATGGATGAATCAATGGTAAATGCTCGAAAAACAACACTGGAACTAGGTCAAAGAGTCGCTGATTACTCTTTCTTTCTTTTTCTATTCTAGCAGTCGTAAAGGTTTGTGCAATGATTAAGAAAAAGAAACATTTGGAAGGGGAGGAGTGTTAAAAAGTAATACGAGGTCTTTAGATTCCAAAAAGCCTTCGACTTTAATACCTTATTCCTTCGGATTGTCATATTTTGGAATTCCCTCCCTGTTCCCTGCTTCTGTGACTGGCAGAAGTTTAAGTGTAATGTGAACCAACATCTTTCTCCTCAACTCCCAAGAATCCCTTGTTAGACACGATCCTAAATAGTATCCTCTTACAACAAAATGGCAATATGCCTTGTTTGGGTTGAAAGAAAGAGTTTTTTTTTAAATCTTAAAAGAAAGAAATAGCTAAAAGTGTAAAAAGTAAAAACTTAGTTTGAAATAAAATTTTGTTTGATGTACAGTTTTATTTATTTAAAAAAAAACATGTTTATTTGTCAAAGATTTTTTTTTTATTTATTTAAAAAAAAACATGTTTATTTGTCAAAGATTTTTTTTTTTTTGTTTTTATTTTTACTTTTTTCTGGTTACAAAATATTTTACTTCATGTTTATTCAAGCAAACTGAGAAAGCAAATTGAAATTGATAAAAAAAAAAAAAATATGCCAAAAGGCCACGTGAAGTTATTTTCCTAAAATTGTCGAAAGAAAATAGAAATTGTAAACATATATTCGTTTTACGCAGATGAAGTTTTGGAGTTGTTTAATGACGTGAAGTGTTTTATATTGGAAATAGAACATTAAATCTAAATATAGAGACAATGTATAGTATGAATTGAACAGCCGTTCATATTTACATGAATTATTTAATTCGGGCTGTGATCATTCAAAGATATATATATATATATATATATATATATATATATATATATCTTTATATATATATATATATATATATATATATATATATATATCTTTATATATATATATATATATATATATATTTATATATATATATATATATATATTTATATATATATATATATATATATCTTTATATATATATATATATATATTTATATATATATATTTATATATATATATATATATATTTATATATATATATATATATATATTTATATATATTTATATATATATATATATATATTTATATATATATATATATATATATATATATTGTTATTATTATTGGTGGGACCATTCACATATTTTCCCGATTCAGACACAATTACCGATTTTGTACTAAATTCCCGATTCCAATACAATTAGGATTACAATAAAAAAAAATTATTATTAGCAGTAGCAGTGGAAATATTTTTTTAAACAATATTAAATAAAAATGATAATTAAAGGAATCGTTTTTGGCATCAGAAAATAGGCACAGATTTTTCCAATTCTAATATCCCAAAAGTCCCGATTTCTGCGATTCCTGCTTCTAATTAATCGCCTCATTTTATATATATATATATATATATATATATATATATATATATTAATAAATATATATTAATATATATATATATATATTAATATATATATATATTAATATATATATATATTTATATATATATTTATATTAATATATATATATATATATATTAATAAATATATATTAATATATATATATATATATTAATATATATATATATATTAATATATATATATATTTATATATATATATATTTATATATATATTTATATTAATATATATATATATATTTATATATATATATATATATTTATATTAATATATATATATATTTATATATATATATATATTTATATTAATATATATATATATATATTTATATATATATATATATATATATATATTTATATATATCTTATACTATATATATATATATATTTATATATTTATATATATCTTATACTATATATATATATATATTTATATATATCTTATACTATATATATATATTTATATATATCTTATACTATATATATATATATTTATATATATATCTTATACTATATATATATATATATTTATATATATCTTATACTATATATATATATATATTAATATATATATATTTATATATATCTTATACTATATATATATGACTTTTTCTTTTATCACATTTTTATCTCAATTTATCCTGAAGATGTCCTTTGAGACAGGGACGAAACGTTGATTTTTTAATGATTTCATTCGGTTTTTTCTAATTTTTTCTTTAAACATATTAATATATATATATTTATATATATCTTATACTATATATATATATTTATATTTATATATATATCTTATACTATATATATATATATTTATATATATCTTATACTATATATATATATATATTAATATATATATATTTATATATATCTTATACTATATATATATATATATATTTATACATATCTTATACTATATATATATATATATAGTATAAGAATTTATTATATATATATATATATATATATATATATATATATATATATATATATATATATATATAGTATAAGAATTCTCCAAGTAACAAATATCAAGTTTTCTCAGTTGGCTATTTATTACTTTTCAAAACCTATCCATTTTAATATTGTTTCGTATTGCGACCAAGTCTGCAAAATTATGTTTTCGCTACCTATTGAGTCACGTACTCTTAAAAAACTTATAAAACCCCCATTTTGGACAATTTACATACTGTTTTCAGTCACTATGAGGACAATATTAAACCAGAGGAGTTTAGATTTGTAAAAGCCTGAGGACGAAAAGCAAAGTTTCTTCCCGTGTGAAGACAAACATATGCGCAAGAATTCTAAACACGCTATATTTTATGGAGTGATTCCCGTTTCTGATTGGTTGGTATCAGAGCGTGATTCTATGCGATCAGTCAGTTCTTATCACCCCAGCGTACGAATAGAACCTTCTAATTTTTTGTAATCATAGCCTCATTATTGTAAGCATATTACGACTCCCATTTGTTTCGTAGAAGTCGGAAGTCCTTTCAGTTTTTATGAGCTTTAGCCGGTTAAAAATACTGTTAAACGGGTCAAAAATTAAATGTACACTATTATTAAATTAAAAAAAGACAACCAAAATAAAAATAGGAAGGTCAATTGTTTTAATTTTGTTCAAATGTCAAAGAAAGTATATCAGCATAAAAAGTAAAATAAAATAAAATCAATTTTATTTATACTTCAAAAAGGTGTGCATGTAAAAAGGAATATATGTATATACATAATATATATGACATATATACAATATATATATATATAACATATATACAATATATATATAACATATATATATAGATATATACGGTATATACAACAGATATATAATATATATAATATATGTATAATATATATATATGTTATATATATGTATAATATATATATAAATATATATATATATATATACATATCTGGAACATAACATATATAAGATATATAACATATATAATATATATAACATTTATATATAGCATATATAATATATATACAACATAAACAGCATATATAATACATATATATAACATATAATATATATAACATATATAATATATATAACATATATAATATATGTAACATATATAACATATATTATATATATAAAATATACAATATACAAATATATATATACGAGCTGTACCCGGCCACGCGTTGCTGTGGCTCAGTTTGTTAAAATGGAACACATGTGAAAGTAGAGAAAAGTTTGATTCTTTTTTTCCAGAGAATGTACAAATTATTTTTTTTAACAGATGTTAAGAAAATAAACAGAAAAATACTTCCATCATTAATTATGCAAAAAAATAAATAAAATACGATAAAACTTGCTGAGTATGCACTGTTTTACGGTTGTTGTAAAAATGTAACGGAAACTTAAATTTCGCTTCATTTTAATCTTTCTTAATTATTTAATTGTCCCCCCCAACGAATATAATCAAAACAGTAACATTCAACAATTGTACTTTATCTATATAAAACACAAAATGGGTGTTTGTATTACTGTACACATAGATTCGAAAAAGTTGTGAAAAAAACAAAAAAAAAACAAATATATAACAAATAAATGTTATCAAAGCCAAGATAAGTTACTTTTCTGCCAAACTGGATAGATATATTTTTCGTGTTTTTATTCAATGTAACATATTTATTCAGCTGGAAAACCATACAGTGTTTACCGATGTATTCGAAATTTCCAGATGGCGTCTCCGTCTCACACCCTCATTAACACCGTAAGTATGGAAGAAGGTGTTATAAATAAAAAAAACTATACAAAATTGACAACATCTTTTCCCACACTTACGTGTTAAAGAGAGAATCAGACGCCATCTTGAATGTTCCAATACATCGGTAAACACTGTATGGTTTTCGAGCTGAATAAACATGTTACATTGAATTGGGAAAAGATGTTATAAATAAAAAACTTAATGAAATACTGTTAAATATATTCGGCGTGTTTTTAATAGTATTTTGTATATTTTTTTATTTATAACACCTTTTTCTATACTTACGGTGTTAAAGAGGGTGTGACTGAGACGCCTTCCTGAATTTTCGAATACATCGGTAAACACTGTATGGTTTTCGAGCCGAATATTGTTACATTGAATAAAAACACGAAAAAGATATCCAGTTTGGCAGAAAAGTAACTGATCTGGGCTTTGAGAACATTTATTTGTTATGTATTTTTTTTTTTTTGACAACTTTTTCGAATCTATGTGTACAGTAATACAAACCCCCTTCGGAGGTTGTAATGCCCCCCCACACCTAAAATGTAGTTGGAAAAATCGATTTTATAATGAGATTAAAGAATGGTTAGTCTAAAAAAAGGGTGAAAAACAAAACAAATAAGCAATTAATAATTATTACCAAAAACAATAAATGCTACTTTTTTTTACTGGCACAAATAGAGTTGGATACACAAGTAATAGTCGTAGAGTGATATAGTGTAAGTAAAACCTGGAATATCCGGTTGTTTCGTTTCGTTTTAACAATGGAAAGAGCAGAAAATGGAGAGAAAAGAAAGAAAGAAAGAAGGAAAGACCGAAAGGAAAGATAAAGATAGGAAAGTACCCCCACCACCATCACCCATAAAGCAAAAAGACAACGAAAGGTAAGAAAGAAAGAAAGAAAGAAAGCAAAAAAGCACGTAAGGAAAGAGCGAAACGGAAGTTGTGTTTGTGTAAGTAAGTAAGTAAGTAAGTAAGTTTGGTGCGTTTCACGTAAATGTCAATTCAGGTTTTCATTAAACTTTAACCTTGCGGGTTATAACGAAATAGAAGTAATGTAATTGTGAATTCAATTCCAGGTAACGGATTGTGTTCTGTTTGAATCTAATTTTATTATAATAAATGCTTTATAAATTGTGTTTATGTTTTATGCTAAACAATGGCAAAGTAAGCGTGGTTCGTTTCAGTGAAAGTCCAGTCCAGTTTTTAGATAAATTCTTACCGGTGATCGGTTTTAAATGTCTCCTGTGAACGTTCTGGTACGGTGTAAGTGAGTGACGGTGGTAGGATGAATTTGTTAGAGAGTTTACTTTACTACTTCCATTAAATGTAACCGATTTTTACAGTGGACTCTCACCAGACAGAATATAGGAAACTGTGATCAGCGAGATCCTTGATATGTAATAACCCTATAACATACGGCAGATGTCGTGATTCAGTTTGTGTATGATACGGCTGCACCAAATGTATACAGGTGCAGTCCTATAAACGTCCAAGTCGGAGGGGAAAAAATGAGTTCATTTTATTTATATAGAGAAGAGAAGAGAAGAGAAGAGAAGAGAAGATAACATATTCAATATATAAATATATATATCATATATATACAAACCATATATAATATATATATATAATATATATATATGAAATATATATATAACATATATATAACATATATATAATATATATATGACATGTATTAATAACATATTTATAATATATATAACATATATACAATATATATAAAATTTACATATATAATATATATATATCATATATACAATATATATAATATATATATAATATATATATAATATATATATGATATATATAATATATATATAATATATACATATTACATATATATAATATATATAACATAGCATATATATACCATATATATATAACATATATATAATATATACAACATATATATATAATATACAACATACATATATATAATATACAATATACAACATATATATATATATACAATATACAACATATATAATATATATTTATATAACATATATATAATATATATAATATGTAAGATATATGTATAATATATATATATAATATATATAATATATATAATAAATATAACAAATATATAATATATATAACATACATATAATATATAACATATATATAATATATGTATATAAAATATATAATATATGTATATAACATATATATATGTATATAACATATATATATATGTATAAACCATTTATATAATATATATATAACATATATATAACATATACAATATATATATAACATAATATATAAAATATATATAATATATATATGTAATATAAATATAATATATATATAATTTTATAAATATATAAATATATAATACATGTAATATATAAATATATAATATATATAAAATATATAAATGTACAATATATAATACATATAATATGCAAATAAAAAAATATATATAATATATAAACATATAATATATAATTAAATAATATATATATAATATATATATAAAGATAATATATATAATATTTAATGTATGTAATATGTACATATATAATATAATATATATATAATATGTATATATGTATTTAAATATAATATAGATAATATATAATATATATAAATATTATATATATAATTTATAATATATATATATAAATATTATATATAATGTATAATATAAAAATAATATATATAATATATAATATATGTATATATATAAATATAATATATATAATGTATAATATATATATATTAATATAATATATATAATGTATAATATATATATTAATATAATATATATAATGTATAATATATATATTAATATAATATATATAATGTATAATATATATATATCTATATAAATATAACATATATAATATATATAATATATAATATATATACATAAAATATATATAATATATATATATATAATATATATAATGTATAATATATATATAATATAAGGTCTAATATATATAATATATATAATGTATAATATATATATAATATACATATAATGTATAATATATATAATATATAATATATAACATATATATATATAATGTATAATATATATAATATATATTATGTATAATATATATATAATATATATAATGTATATATATATTATATATATTATACATTACATATATATATATTATATATATATTATTCCTTATATACATATATATATTATACATTATATTATATATATATATATATTATACATTATATTATATATATTATACATTATATTATATATATATTATACATTATATTATATATATATTATACATTATATATATTATTTATATATATTATACATTATATATATTATATATATTATACATTATATATATATATTATATATATATTATATATATATACATATTATATATATTATACATAATATATATATTATATGTATATTATACATTATATATATTATATATATCATACATAATATATATCTTATATATATAATCCATACATTATATATATATATGTTATATAAATTATATATATATAATGTATAATATATATATATATAATATGTATATTATATATATATATATTATATATATATTATAAATATTATATATTTATTATATATATATTATACATTATATATATTCTATATATTATATAATATATATATATATATTATACATTATATATAAATTACAAAAGTAAAGATTTATTTTTATAAATTACAAAAGTAAATATTTATTTTTATGAATTACCAAAATAAAGTTTTATTTTTATTAATTACTAAAATAAAGTTTTATTTTTATGAATTACTAAAGTAAAGTTTTATTTTTTTTTACTTACTAAACTGTTGTCTTTATGAATTACTAAAGTAATGTTTTATTGTTATGAATTACTAAGATTTTATTTTTATAAATTACAAAAGTTTTATTTTTCAGACTTGCTAAAGTAAAACGTGACGGCAACGTTACAAAACAGACCAAAAAATCACAAAACATCTTTAAATACAAAATAACTTATCCCGCTCGGTACAAGAGTTGCCTTTGGTAACATTTATTTTTCGTGTATTTATTTTTTAATCCATTTTTGTTGGCTGTTCCAACATTTAAAGCAAGAAAAATACTCAATTCATGTTTGTTTTTACGCAATAAATAATAATAATAATAATAATAATAATAATAATAATAATAATAATAATAATAATAATAATAGAAGAAGAAGAAGAAGACAAAAAAAAATTCCTTAAACAACTTTTATAATTTTTTTCCACGAGAAAGTTATTGGGAATCCACTTCAGATTTTAAACCAGACAACAACAAAAAAAAACAACCATTTTTAAAAAAAGATATTTTCGCATTTTTAGAATTAGTTTCTATTTCATAGCTATGGTTTCGTATGTGTGAAAAAATTGACGATCTTTATTAGAGTTACCTCCTCTTTGTCAACCAATTTTTTCACACATACGAAACCATAGCCATAAAGCAGAGACTAACTCAAAGAATGCGAAAATATCTACGGAGTCAGAAACTTTTCTTTTTTCTTTTCGAAACAACAACCAACATACCTGTGGACGGTCGAAAGACAATCCGACCGAAACATTGCACAAATAACACTCAAGATGAGAATAATAGTCCAATCAATATAAATAATATAAACAATCAGGCCTCATTTAAAAAAATCGGAAATTTAAATGTTCTTTTTCATTAAATCCGATTGTATAACTGATAAAACGTAAAACAAAATAATCACAAAGTAAACAGTAAACCATTAAGTCATCCAGACAAATGATTAAAAAATGGAAAGGAATGAATTGACGGTTTCAAACGTTTTCAGCGAAGGCAATGTTTATTTATACAAAAAAAAACAAAAGCTAAATGGAGGCCATCTAGAACATATGCTGTAGAACGGAGAAAAAAAAGACCAAAGACCCTAGTGTTTTGATGTGATGTTTTAAATATAATAAACTACTTATGACCAAACTCTCATTTCATTCGGACAAAACACTAAGAAACGGGGCCTAATTAGAGTTGGGACCCGCATTTTTGGGGTCACCCTGTATGTGTAGCGATGGTATAGTGTCGAATATAAAAAAGAAATTGAATAAAACTCACATAAAAATAAAAAAAATAGCATTTATTCTTTATTTACAAGTGAAGAGAATAATTATTTTTTTAAGTTCAAAGCGTCTTACTTGGAGAGAGCTCTGTAACAATATTAATCAGATTGTCGCTATCTGGAATGTGCAAGGGACATAACTCTTAAAATCCCTTTGAGGCAAAAAAAAAAAATCACCAAGGCAAAGAGTTATTTCCTTTTTAATATGCTTTCTAGATGCAAATCTGTTTTAAATAATAATTTTATTTTATTAATCATATGTTAATTTCCTCATGACTATTGTTTGAGACCGCAAAATCACAAAGTTTACATTTGATGTTTTTTTTTAGTCTTGTCCGTCTTTGTTTTTAGTGCGTTTATAATGATCGAGTGATTTTGTTTCTCTTTTCATGTGTCCTTTTTTCTGTAGTCTCATCCATGTTTTCTGTGTTATTTCGAGGCAAAGAATTATTCCCTTTTTAATATACTTTCTAGATGCAAATCTGTTCAACTAACAATTTTATTTAATCAATAACAACAAAGCAAAGAGAAAACCACTTAGTCGTCCAGACAGACAGATGGAAAAGAATGAATTGACGGTTGAAAACTTTTCAGACGTTTTCAGCAAAGTGTAGTTTCATTTTATTTTATTTTATAAAATTAATAATTATATAAGTTGAACATATAAGAATGTTTTAATGCTTTATAAAACACAGAATTTGGCGTATTTTTTAAGGGTTTTGTCTATTTTGGCTTTTAGTGAGTTTGTTTCAATTAAGTTTTGTGCAGCTCTCAGTGGCTGGTTACTTTTAATGCATCTTAAACCAAGCTTTTATCTTTACATCATCAACGTTCTGATCCCCATCTGGCATCACTTGAAATGAATGGCTCTCATCTTGGAGGGGCTTCATGTTTTGACAAGCCTCTGGGCTTGACCTTTATTTCTGATCTAAAATGGAATATGTACATCAAATCTGTTGCCAAGGTCGCTGGAAAAATAATCCTTCTATTGATCCAGTAGTGATTCTGTGCTCTTTTTCATACACTCGGCACCAATATTTCCTCACACAATTTCGTTTGTCTTATAATGTCATGTCATTACTTTTGCTTCCAGTTTTCTTTCTTAAATATGTAGTTCAAGTTTCACAGCTCTCTAGATAGTTCAACTTTGCAGCGCGCATTTTGTTGGCAATAATCAGTCTTTCTATATTTTGCGCTAGATATTTCTCTAATAATCTTTAATTACATCATCTATGCAATCTTCAATACTTCTCATTGCCCCCTTCTTTCCTCTTTTACATAAGGATGGCTAATATAATTATACACATCGTGTTGAAAGCAACAGATAATTCTGGGATGGAACCATAAAAGTCTTATGATTTAAACTCTTGAAAAGACATATTTATATTGAACTAGCAACCTCTTTATATTAAACTAGCCGTTCAGTCCGGCTTTGCTCGGGCCCTATATACTGTTAATAACTTGCCCTACGTGTGATAACACTTTATGTAAGATTTCAAATGTTTAGACAAAAATTTGTCTGAATAATTTCGTAAAGACAGTAGAGGTTATTTTTTTTTTTTAACTTTGACCCCAATTTTGACCCCTTAACATTTATCATTTTGGTCTCAGATCAAAATACAACGTTTACTTATGTCCACGTTACCTACATCTAAAATTTCAAGTTTTTAGACCCAAAATTGGCGGAGGAATTTGGTAGAATCTGCCAAGATCAACTCTTTCAACTTTCACCTTTTGGCAGCCAAATTTTCGCTCCAAACTGATTAAAATACTTGCCACGTGTCTGAATACCCGTTATGTATAAATTTTAAATGTTTAGACACAAAATTGGCTGAGTAGTCTGCTAGACACCGCAAAGGTCAAATATTTTGAATTTTGACCCCTTGGCAGCTGAAATTTTCGACCGAATCCGATTAAAAAGCTTGCCCTATCTCTGAATATCCTTTTATGTAAAATTTCAAATGTTTAGATAAAAAATTGGTTGAGTAATTTAGTAGAGACCACAGAGGTCAATTTCTTTTTTAAATTTAACCCCAATTTTGACCCCTTAACATTTATTTTTTTAGGCTCAAATTATAAAGTTTGACCCATGTCTAAGTAACCTACATTTAAAATTTCAAGTGTTTAGACCCAATATTAGTGGAGGAGTATGATAGCGTTTTTAAAGGTCAAATTGTTGAACTTTGACCCCTTGACAACCAAATTTCTGGCCAAAAACCGATTACGAAGATTTTCCCAAATCTCAGTAATGTCAAATCTCGAGTCTCAAGATCGAAAATGGACAGAGTTATTTGGTAGGGAAATGCACACACACACACACACACACACACACAAACACACAGACATTTTCACTTTTATAGATATTGATAGTTATTGATGGGGCTAGGATAACAGAATATTCTTTTCATTGTTTTGACCCGAGTATATCTTATGTTTTTATATAGTGATGTGGGTTCCGGTTGATTAACTGTGTAAGTCGAGAGTCAAACCAATGAAAATATTCTGTTATCCAAGTCGTAGTTATTAATTTATTAATGAAGAAAAAAGTACAAAGAAAGTAGTTAATGTACCTGGCATGATACGGAAATAAATGTTTGTTAGTCTGGTTTGTTTGACGGCATATCAACCAGGTATGATTTATTAGGTTTGTATTACAAACCACAGAGGTAAGAAAAAGTTGTCAAAAACAAACAAAAAAAAATGGCCGCAATATCTCTTTACATCTTTGAAATCTTGATAATCACTTTAAAAAAAGAAATAAAACAAAATGGTGGTAAAAACCCACCCAATAAATGCCACGGTAACATTTATTGGGTGGGTTTCTACCACCATTTTTCTTTATATCTTGTTTTTATTTTTTGTTCTTAGGTAGCGCTCAATATTACTTGTTTTTCGAACCGAATACACATTTTACATAAAATAAAAACACTAAAATCTTATCAAGTTAGGTAGAAAAGTGGCTTATCTTGCCTTTAATAACATTTCTTTGACAACTTTTCCGTACCTCTGTGGATTGTAAAACACACCCGAATTATTTAATGGCTAATATAAGTGTCAAGTAAGATAATCATTTTATATTCTTAGAATACATTCCTTCCAGAATACCGTACTCTCAATTACTTTGACTTGCTTTACGACATATCAACCATCTGTGGGTTATTTAATGCCACACAAAGTTGTCAAGAATAAATCAAAAAATGCAGTACACAAAGTTAAGACGCCGGGAATGGACTCGGTTTAGCTAAATATCGAACGGAAGTCACTAAGCATGAAACGAAATACGAAATCATATGGAAGTACTTCTTGTTTTATTAAGAAACAATAAAAAAAAAACTTTTATTTTTTTACATTTCCATAAATATTTTTTAAATATTTAAATTATTTCCGTGTGGATATATTTTAAAAAATTAGTTTTTTTACATTTCTGTAAATAAAGCTTTCTTTAATATATATTTTTTTAATTCTTAGATAGACTGTCTTTCACACACTTTATCACATAATTTTTCATGAATAAAGCATCATATAATAAGGTAACTACCATCAATTGAATTACGAAACCAAAATCAAAGTTTATTATGTTTTTATTGTTTCATGATAGCACAAGAAATGTTAAAACTAAGGTATTTTTTAAAATAAATTATTTCGTATTTCGTTTCATGTTTACTGATGTTCGTTCTGTGACATATTTTAGCTAAAAAAAGTGCACTTCCAGCGTCTTAACTTTGTGTACTGAATTATTGGACTTACCATTGCCAAATGTAATTCTTTAGGTAGGATAGTTATTTCATACAAACAGGGAGACCTGACGTTGCCCGGGATTGAATGAACATCAACAAATATTCCACCTTTCCTTATTTTATTGTCATTGAAATCGGTAAAATCACTCAATTTGAAATACACCCCGCAGTTACTTAATCCACAATACATTGTAGTCTACATTGCATTGTAGAGAATTTACTGTTGATTTTATAAAATTATTTTATATAATGGCTTGAATTAAACTTTAAAATGCAAATATCAAGTATCATGCTTCAATTATGCTTTAGTGGAAATATTCATTTTGAACGCCCCTCTGTCATATCAAAGTGACTACTGTCGATTTTATATGCCGGGCTTTTCTGCTTATATGAGCATCAACAAATATTCCACCCTGCCATATTTTATTGTCATCGAAATCGGTAAAATCACTCAATTTGAAATCCACTCCGCATAATAAAACTTCTCAAATGTACTTGTGGTATAAGGCGTTAACTTTAAAATCGCCTGTTCCTTCTTTCATCAGATTTTTTCGATTATTGATTATTATAAAACACATTCCGATACAAAACCTATCTAAGAACACTGCCAGATACATAAAGTACATTTGTGTGAATTTTTTAAAAATAAGCCCGTTATTTAGGAGTCCATAGGGAACGAACTCGCACAGACAAAGTTCCTTTTATATTAGAGATAGATATTCGTCAATATATATTGCATTACTGTTAACAAAACATATTTCCCAGAAAATATCTCTTAGAAAAGAAACTGAACCGTTATTACTCTCAGAAGAAAATAGTACTGCTAGCAAATTTGCTCTCAGAATGCATTGCGTTATTTTTAGAAAACATTACTCCTAGAAGACATTACTCTTAAAACGACAAGAAAGAACCCAGAGTTCAGCAAAATTCACCCGAAGAATGCCGGAGATAACACCGACAGAAACGTTATGAAAACTAAACTAAAGATGAGAACCGTATCTGAAGAATCGAAATAAGGCCAAGCTTCTATTGCGAATGTCAACGATGTATATTGCATTCGTATGCTTGGCGTAAGAAAAGCAATGACTTTCTTTTGTTCAAGAATCACGCGCGCCTACTGATAGAAAAGCCAAGTAAGAAACATTTTGAAACACAAATTACTTGGAGAATATCAGAAGGAAGTTCTTTGAGGAATATTTCTAATCTTTGAATTCTGGTTAATTCTCGCCAAAATCAACCGGAAATGGCTTCACTATGGAGACACAGTTATGCTAATTCTTATCTTGTAATCTTCTTTTTTGAATTCTGATTATCTACGCCTGCATGCACCACATATCTTCGCGTATTATTAACACAAGACCTTGGATTATTCCCAATCGACGAGAGAATCTATTTGGTTTAGATAATCTGGAATCAACTTGGCATGGCGACAAAGATTTCTTGCGTGCAGCTGAAAAGAACCAGTCTTTGAATGATAGCTATTGTGAAATAGACATAAAGATATTGAAAAAAAAAATATCTATATTTGATTCAATTGTCAACGAAATTTTATTTCTGCTCAAAATCAATAAACTTACATTCGGGAAATCTGATTTTAATGGGATCTTATTCGAAATACAGCAAAATATATGATAAAACACAATGAAAATTAACATCTTGAAAGAAGTTTTATTAGAGAAATTTGTGTGTGCGTTGTCTTGCTTGAGTTTGGAATAACATTCACGTTGGTCATACTTAAGTTTGAAATAGCATTTATAGATGTGTCTATTCATCTCTGTAAGATGTGTTGTCCGTCAATTTTGTTAGTAAATGAACAAATTAGAATATTTGATTTAGTTTATTAATCCAAACTCTTAATTATATTGCTAAAACATCTAAAAATAAAATCTAAAATCACTAGAAAAATGTTTGAATCATTCTACTTCTCCACAAAGTATCCCATTTCTCTACATTGAATATCAAGCCAAATATATTCTAAGATGGAGTACTGTTACCATTTTTATGAAAACAGCTATTGTTGGCACCAATTTTGTGGCATATCTCTAGAACCATTCATTTTGTATCATTATGATCTATAAGTCTTCCAATTTTCGAAAAAATAAATAGAGGTGCAGAAATAAAACTTGTCCAAATTTGGTGGAATTGACAGGAAACCATCAAATTGCGTGTTCGAAACTCATACGTTGTCAACAGAAAAATAAATACGAATGTAATTAAACCAACACATGAAACTTAAGCAAAGAGAAATAGTTTTTTTTTCTACTCACAGCTGTTCAAAGCCACTGAAATCAATATGGTGGGTTCTTTGAATTATTGAATTATTGAATGGCGTTGGAAAAGAAATCGAAGACAGAACTGTGATAAATGACACAGGTAGAAACACATAAATATAAAAAAAAGTAAAACTAATGTTCCGTTCTTACTTCAACTATAACAATGGTTGCAACACAATGTAAGACATAAAATAGAGATATCTTTGTTGCTTTGGTTTCACACACAAACATATATATATATATATATATATATATATATATATATATCGATGCCTCCAATCAGTCTCGAAAGACAAAAGATACCCCTGTAGGGGCAGTTGCTTGTGTAATTGTAAGGCAAGGGTAGCGCAATCCCTAACTACACCTCTCCTGAATCGACATTGTTTGGGTTCAGTGGCAAGGAGGAGACCAGGACGACTGGAAACAATTCCGAGATAAGCGGAGAGCACACACAGCACCTTGAAGTCCCAAATGGTCACCCATTTAGTACTGACCAGGCTCAACGTTGCTTAACATCGGTGATCCAGTGGGAACGGGTGTGTCAACGTGATTATGTTGTATATATATATATATATATATTATGCTGTATATATATACATATGTTTCAGCATCCACATACATATGCTTCATTTTAACTAAGGATCATCAGTGTGACTAGGTATAACTATACTATCAGTTGCAGGATTCGAACTCTGGACCGAAGTCATGTTTGCGTTCCATCTAAAACCTTTGCTGCAATGACTACTTGGACATCTATATAACTAAAAAATGAAATATATCTATTTTCATAAACAGCCTCCATATAGTGTTAAATCAAGAGGAGAGAACTTTTCAATACTGCTTTTGTACGAATCTTTTCATATTCCATTTTCTTATTTACCTTATACTTACAATGTTTTACTTCATAATCTCTTATATATATATATATATATATATATATATATATATATATATATATATATATATATATAAAATATGTTGGTGATGTTGTGCCAGAAAGATATGCTTCCATCCACTAAGTTGATGCCCCCAAAACATCAAAATAAATATATCTATATATACATTCATAAAATGAAGTGTTTGTCTGCTATTTTCTTAGGAATCCCTTGTAAGAGTCATACAAATCTTTTGTACAAATAGGTTATGCTAAGTTGAACTGTCAAATCTGAAGACTATGAAATGTAAGCAGATGGTGTAAAAGTATTTCAAGCAAATGAAAAATGTAATGTGATCCTAACAATGGAAAGTTCATTCGGATTAGAATATATTCATTTCTATAGAAACATGGAATTTGCATGATCAAATTTATATATAACTCACATTTCAGCCCGGCGTTGGCCGGGTGTTTGGAGGTGTATGTTGAGCACCCCCCCCCCCAAAAAAAAAAAGAAAAAATAGGTCAATTTCTTTTAACTTTGACCCATATTATGACCCCTTAACATTTATTATTTTGGGCTCAAATCAAGTTATTAACTTAGATCCATGTCCAAGGAATCTATATCTAAGATTTAAAGTGCTTAGACCCAACATTGGTGGAGGAGTTTGGTAGAGTTCTCAAAGGTCAAATAGTTGAACTTTGACCCCTTAACAACCAAATTTCTGGCCGAAAACGTATTACAAAGATTTTCCCAAATTTCAGTACCCTGTATATCAAATCTCGAGTCTGTAGACTTAAAATTGCGTAGGGAAATATACACAGACACACAGACAGACAGACACGTTCACTTTTATAGATATATAGATACTAACAGGGCCCATACGTTGCTAGGAAACATTGAAGAACCCAGAAAGGTTCTGCTGTCACCATTGAATCCCCTATAAGTCATATTAATAGATTTTTTTTTTGTTATTTTTCGATTTACTGGCCCGTGTTTTTGTGAATATTATCTCAGCATATCTGTGATTAAAAATTAGAACAAACTTCAGCTCCTACAATGTGTCATCCATTTCAAGAAAGAGGGGAAAATAATCGCTCCTGCTATTTATGAACTGGTGGTCACGTGAGATAACGAGAGTTGGAGGAAATATGCAAATGAAATTCAGTCGTTTTTTTTTTCAAATAAAAACCCTGTGTGTCAGAGAGAGAGAGAGAGAGAGAGAGAGAGAGAGAGAGAGAGAGAGATAGGGTGTCACGTTGGCAGAAGTAAGTTCTGACAGATGTGCGCTGGGTTTTGATACTGAGAATTACGGGGAGAACATAACAGTTGGGAATCTTTTCTTTCTTTTGATAACAATAGAACCCATGCATTATTATGGAAATTTTTTTTGTTACTTTCGCTTTACTGACCCATTTTGTTGTGAATGTTACCTCGGCATATCCCGGCAGCTTATGTAGACCGCCAGAATATGGTGAAAATGCTCAGCCAATGAAAAATCGATTAACCATACAACATTTCAAACACGCTGTTCATGTTTAGCCAAGAAAGTCTCATGAGAAGAAAAAAATTGTTTAATCACACAAAAAATTTAAATCATTAAAAATTTTGTAGACGTCAACATGAATCTAGTGAGCTTGGATAAAGTTTATAGTCGAATTACTATTTGACAGAAGGATAAGGTTTAGAGTCGAATTAATATTTGACAGGAGGATCCTTGAACCACTCTAAGTCTTTAGAAGATATGACTCCACCGAGAAGAAGGGTTTACTGGTGACAGTACTAAACTGCAACACCAGAATTCTAAACCTTTCAATAATAAACGAATACATTCTACCAGGGATACGACCGTATCTGACTGTTGGAAAGCAAATTAGGATCAGAAGGATTCCAACACCTTACGGCGAACCACAGTCTTAATTTCGCAAACCAACGATGAAGGCTACAACAAATCATTTGGACAGGATATCCCTCTTTGCAATCGTCACTTGCCTTTCATTCAATTGAAAATATTCTTTAGGAAATAACCTACCGTTTTACCATAACAGAAAAAGAAGTACAAAACAACAAAAATCTCCCCACAAAAAAATTGCATAAAAAAACTTCTTAAAAAAAAAAAAAGACCTATAGTTTCTGAAAATATGCATCAAGAATGAGACTAAAGTTGCTACACAGAAATTTGCTATACATAACTTTTGTTTATAGAGCTATATCAGTCATTGAAATGGGGAAAAATTCGCGTTTGCTTTAAATATAAGATGACGTTTGTAAATTCGCTGTATAAAAGCGAATGCTCAAAGTTAGAAAATAAAACCTAACTTGCAAAAAAAAAAAAAAAAAAAAGTGGTTGCGTCATTCTAACATTATCGACACAATCCTTTATCTGTATAAAAGCCAAATACATCCTAAATTGCAATATTGTTGCTACATCGAGGAAGTAGCTACTCAGAGACCTTATAGTCCCTTGACAGAGTTCAAAACCTGCTTCGAAATCTGGTAGGTGATGCCCTTTTCTCCTCGCTGCAACCTCTTTCCCACAAAAGAAACGTTGCGAGCCTGGCTCTGTTCTATCGTTACTTTCATGGCAAGTGCTCTTCTGAGCTTCAATCTATGGTCCTCCTCCTGACAAAACTTCACAAAAAACATTCTTCTAGCTACAGCCACTATCAACAATTTCTTCTATTCTCTATCTATGCCTAAGTCTAAACACGAATTCCATAAACAAAGCTTCTTTCCTAAAACTGGCCACCTATGAAACTGTTCCGCTAGGCTACTTTCCAGCTGACTTCAACATGTTTGTCTTCAAGTCCAATGTAAACAAATTCTTGTTGAGCCGTCTCCTTAAATAGTCAAATTCTACCCAAAGCTGTTGACAGCCATACACTCATTAACCCTTATCTTGTCGTGGCCTTTGAACCTTGATAAGTGGTGATTAATTTGTAAATTAAAAAATAATCTGATAATTCGATCCAGAAAAATAAAAGATAGCTAAAGAAAATAACTCGTTTTTTCGAAAATAATTTTTCCCTCTTTCATTGTGTATCAAAAACCTAATAGAACTTCAACAACGAAAGTTTCTTTCCAAGAACTTATCTTTTGAAAACGTTACTATAAACTGCTTCTCTGAAATCTACAATATGGCCCTTTTCAAGTCCAATGTCAACACACACTTGTCAAACTATTTAGTTAATAGTTTTCAATCATATTACAGTACTGTTTCATCATTCAACAAACAATCTCATGAATCCTCATCCTCTAGTGACTCTTGGCCTTCATAAGTTGTAACTTATTAGTTAAAATATCATATGTGATAAAAACTTGCCCAATGCCTTCAAGTTTTAAGTCATTGCTTCTGGACAACAACAGGTTTTCTTGCTACAGAAATAACACCATGAAGAACTGAAGTAAATACGTAAAAGAGATCTTTTACTTTCAAGAAAGAAAATATCAAGTTACAAGAAATTGCGAGAGGAAAGTTATCAATTAAGGACAAGGTGTGATATGAATGCACATCGAACCCTAAAGAATAAGCTTCATGATAAAGGCGCGATTCGATATCTTACTGTTGCCACTCTGTTTAAATTGGAGAATGTGATAAGATCTCACACATAATGAGGAAAACTGTTTAGCCTCGAGCTCAGCCTCGCTCATTGCGAACAGTTTTCTAAAAATCTACAAGAAAACGACAATCACACACTCGAGGTCGTTTCAGCGGCCGCAGAAGGAATTGGAAAGCATCCAATATGATTTTGCCAATTACACTAATAAAAAAGATACTCATTGTGAGGAAAGGGAAACATTCCAAGAAAGCTTTTTTTTTCTCTCTCTCAAATACAAATTGCTATGATTTAATACTTATGTAGATGAGGAAGTCATAGTCAATTTATAGCATTTTATTATCTTTCTATTTGAGAACATATTAACTGACGAGTGTGTTGTCAATGTTGGTTAATTAAAAAGAAGAATGAGTACCTCCAAGATGTATCTATTTTCTCAGATAATTCTATTCCAAAAATAAGTATAACAGACCAACAGACGGACAGAGCGTCCTTATAGTAAAGCATGAATACCATTTCAAAGCTCAGTGTGATAAACGGAATGACTAATAGATCGAGATTCTTAGAAATGTGCGGACAATTTTAAAAATGATTGACATATTTGAATTAATGCCAGCTCGTTTAAAAGTAATCGACACATTTGAATTAATTGTCAACTAATGTAAAAAAAATAATTGACATATTGGAATTAATGTCAGAGCATTTAATAAATGATTGAAATATTTGAATTTATGTCAGTTCATTTAAAAATGATTGATATATTTGAATAAATGTCAGTTCATTTAAAAAAATGATTGATATATTTGAATAAATGTCAATTCATTTAAAAATGATTGATATATTTGAATAAATGTCAGTTCATTTAAAAATGATTGATATATTTGAATAAATGTCAGTTCATTTAAAAAATGATTGATATATTTGAATAAATGTCAGTTCATTTAAAAATTGATTGACATATTTGAATTAATATCAGTTCATTTTTAAAATTGTTGCACATTTGAATTAATGTTAGTTAATTAAAAAATTAATTAACACATTTGAATTAATAGCAGCTAATAGAAAAAAAGGATCGACATATTTGATTGAATGTGAGCTAAATCATTTCGGAAATTTGAATTAATGTGAGCCTATCGAAAAAATATGATCAACATGTTTTAATCAAGGATTGCTTATTTACAAAAAATGATTGTGACTTGAAAATTAATTTCATTTGTACTGTTTAGCTAAGTATATGAAAAATCTATAAATAAAGTAATAGCGTTCATGCGTGTACAACACTCCTCCGGCCCAAACCACTGGACCGATCATGACCAAACTTGGCATGATAATGATCCCTCACCTAGGGATCGTGCACGCCAATTTTTAAAGGTCATGGTCATAGCCTATGTATATATACTCTCCTAGAACCCATACTATTGGACCGATCATGACCAAACCTTACATGATGATGGTTCCCTACCTAGGGATGTATCACACAATTTTAAAAGCAAAGGTAAAAGGTCAAGATCATAGCATATATATATATATGTATATATATACTACAGCCCACACCACTGGACCGATCATAACCAAACCTGACATGATGATGTCCGATCTAGGAATGGTGCACATCGTTTTTCAAGGTCAAGATCATATTTGGTGCGGTTCTTACAACATCCACTTACTGCAAGGGTGCCCGCAAAGGAGGTACTCGAGCCTACAGCAGTCCTGCACAAAGCGCAGGTATCTTTGCTAGTAAATTAATAATAAAACCTGTATTTTTAATTATAAAATATCACGACTAAAAAAATGTTTCTATTTTTTTAATTTAGCGAAAAGAAAAAAGTATTTTTTGTTAAATTATAAAAATCTTGATCGCGGCTAAAAACTAAAAATAAAATAATTCCACTTTTTGCAACTTTAATACTATTTTTTCTAAGTTTAGTCGCACTTGTTGGTACCTAAGGAAAACACGTAGCAGCAACTTTATTGATTTGATCAGTTGTTAAGGTGAAGGTTAAAAGTAAGGTCAAGTTCAAGTCGGCAGATGAACAGACATAGTAAGTACAGGGTGGAACAATTAAACTGTCGCCTTAGAAAAGGCAATATAATTCCGTTTGATGGAAATCGTTTTTTTTTTTTTGTTTTTTTTTTGCCGACCATCTCCTTATGACATAAGAAATTGATAGCATCATCCATTGATGCAGATAGAGATAACGGGGCACAGTGGATGCTATCACGCAACAATAACGTCATCCATCAAAGAGGAAGATGGGAGAAAAGATCCATTATGGCGTTTTATCTTAACAACCCATGAGGCTTCAGACTCAAAAAAAAACATCTCGACCTGTGATTGATGATTTTACAGAATCTAGAAAATACCTGACTTTTGATGTGACACTCTACCTACTTTTTCAACTACGTCATAAGAGACTACTGCTGCCATATCTGGAGAGATGCTGCACAGAGCATTCTTATTTATCCTGACAGAGTTCAAAACTGAGTTTGCAATTTAAGGAAGGTTGATCTGTTTTCTACAAAATGTTATTGCTCTATTGTTATTGCCATAGAAGCCGCTCGATCGAGCTCCAATCTTTCGTTCGTTTCTAATAAAACATTCACAGTAAGAACTCGTCTACCACAACTGCAAACGAATTTTTGTTTCTTCCTTACTGTGATCAGCATCAGTCATAATCTCCATAAACAGAGTTTTTTTCCAAGTACTTCCCATTTGTGTAGGACATTACCACAAGATTAAAATATGCTCGTCTTCAAATCTAATGCTAACAAATATTTTAATGAACCGTTATAACAAATAACTAAACTTGTTCATTTTCTTGATCACTTTTTGATCCTTTCATAATACTTTTTTTTGCATTATTCAATCGTCAAACTATCCGTCTTATTAATCCTTAATCTCGAGTAGTTTTTGGCCTTGATAAATGGTGACTCATTAGTAAAAAAAAAGATGATGATAAAATAATTAGAAATTTAGAGTTTTGTTTTTATGTTATGCATAGACTTTGGGATTTTCTCATAATAGAATTATTCATGATTGATTTAAGACGAGGCGAATATTGAAACGTTGAACACAAACCCTTAAAAATCAATAATAAAGAAAAGATATTCTCATCAAAATATTCCATCGAGTTGATTCCCCTTTTTTTAGGGAAAAGAGCTGTCAAAATTTGTTTAACTTCCTGTCAGACATCAACGATGCGATAAGATTAGATTTCTTGTTCTTCGAAAAATAAATAAATAATACATAAAAATAAAAAAAAATGAAAAAAAAAATTTTTTTAAATTTTTTTTTCCGATGGGGCTTCTGTTTGCATCATGTCAGCAGATATATAAATTTAAATATTTAAATATTAGTTCTTCAACATTTAATCGTTGTTAATATGGATTGAAAAATTCTCAAAAACTTATGATCGATCAAGAAGTCTGATTGTTCAGTCAAGCTTTGTTAATACTTTTCCATTTTCATTCATAGCTATACAATGGAAAATCTTATTTGACACATGAAACTCATTTTCAAGAATCTAGAAAATACAAGCGGATAAGTATTAATATTCAAAAATATTATCGTTATAGGATCTTCTTAAGAAAAAAAGTTGAGCCCTCTTCAACGAATTAAGAATAGGCAGCCAATCTTAGTGAAATGCAATATTTCGACGTCAGTCGTTGAATACTGTCTGAAAAATATGGGCCATTAACATCTATTTAATCTTTATGGCTAGTTATGAAATGTTAGTTCAAACTGAAACTTCATATGTAGCAATATTTAGACATAAAAAGTATCGGAGAATGATGCCTTGCAAAAAGATAAGTATTTTTCTGTTCAGTAAATGACTGTTTAATTGCAGTTCTCAAAGTTTCATCTTCGTTTCTGCGCTCTCCCTTATGGAATCTTACGTGCAACCATACACTGCTACAAGAGAAAAAGAAAAATAATGAACATAAACAGTTAAGCGATAAGATTGTTGGAGTTTGCTTTTTTTCCTCTCATACATTATTATCATTAACAGGCAAGACACAGGAAGTTTGGCTGTCAAATAACAACAGCGACTTAAGAGAAACAACTAATTCTAAATAAAAAAAAAATAATTCTTCTTGCTAAGGAAGTAAGACGGTGATCGGGGAGGAGTGAGAGGACTTAATGGATAAAAAGTGAAACTGTTTGCTACTTTTTTTGTGGGGATAGAAAAACAAAACGTTTTTTTTAAGGCAAAAATGACTGTCAATTTTATGTGCAACCATTAATTTTAGCTCATACTCACACTTTTAGGACACAGTGTAATTAAGGGTCTCGACAACACTTTCTTTGACAGTCAAGAAAGATAGACTTTTTGGCTGCCGCATCACCACTACGAATTCAGAAAAGCTGATTGTGTTGAAAAAAGTGGACTACAGAGAGGGAAGATCGGAAATCACCCTCTTATGCACAGATCTGGTCAAGGAATTTGTTGTTTACCCTGTAAATTTTGAACGTCTTAACGTTAGCTTTGCGTACAAAAAATTTCCATACAGGAAATATTAACAGTAGAGAAAAACACCGACTGATTACAGATGCATATGTTATTGCACTGCATTAAATAATCCAGAAAGTTATGGTTTTTCCTCTATACAGACACTCCCCTCATCTAAAAAAAAATTGTTGTTCATCAAGATTAGGGCTAGATGTTTTAACTGTTCAGATTTTACTTGAGTCCCCATTTATCAAGGCCAAAAGTCACTCCAGGATAAGGCTTAATGTGATTGAAATAGACGTCAGCTAAAAGATGAGGAAACCTATAGAACTACTAACATTGAATAATAGCATTTACTGATTATCAATTATGGGGCGATTTTTAACAAGAATTTGTTGACATTGGATTTAAAGAGAGCTCAGCAGGGAAGCAGTCCCGAGGTAATGTGTTCTATTAGATATAATTATTAACCTTGATGAGGGAACACGAATCTGAAACGAAACAATTTAATTGTAGAGAAAATCATTAGTATAAGTGGATAGCGATTTGTAATGAGATAGGAAAGTGAAGAAAAAATTTGTCTGGAACTGAAATTAAAAATCATCTTGAATTGGAATTGCAAACCTTCTTGAAGAATGACAATTCCATTCATTTATAAAAGTCTTTCACCAGAAAATGCTTTCAGAACGAGAACTAAAAAGGTTATGAGACTGGATGAAAAGGAATAAAATATGAACGACGGATATAAAAACTAAAAGGAAAATTTTGTAAGGATTATTGAAAAAAAATAAAGATGACATTTAACAGAGTCTCAAGTGAGAAGTTTATATGTTATGCATATCTAATTTGAACAAAGACAAATATTAGAAATACATTTTATGTACATAGACATATAGTAAAGTAATCTATGCGTCTATCTAATTATATATCACTATTTTATGTACATAGACAAATAGTAAAGTAAAATGATATATCGTTTATATATTTTCAGTATTTATGTCCACATCGCTCAATATGTGAACTGAGCTTATTAGTAAAGTTTAGAAAATATATTAAAAGCAAGTAAACTACACAGAAACGTTCATGTTTGATTCCCTGTCAATGATCGTCAAGTTATGTCAATATAAATTAAATTTGTATAGATTAAAATGATCCCTGATGGTATCGACTTTCAATTACAAAAAACGTAGCTTAATAATTTGCAATAAATAGAGCAATATATATATATATATATATATATATATGTATATATATATATATATATATATATATATATATATATATATATATATATATATATATACACTAGTAGAGAGACACGACGTTGCCCGGGTTGAATGACGATCAACGAATGTTTCACATATTTTTATTGTCATCGTAATCGATGAAATAGCCCATTTTTCAATCAAATCGATTGATTGCCTGCTTTAGTTGAGGACCCATCGCGGTGCACTTGGAGGAAGCTTCTCATGTTTCTCCACAGTGATTGAGTCTACAATACATTATATTCTACATTGCACTGTAGAGAACGTACTGTGGATTCTATAAAATTATTTTTTATATATAATGGTTTGCATTAAAGTTTAAAATGCAAAAGTCAAGTATCATGTTTGATACTGTTCCATTTCTCGTCTTTGATTTTACATGTCCATCTTTTCCGACCGGACTTTTTGTTCTGATCATGTGAGGTCCTTTTTTCTTTTTCTTGACATGCCAGTTCGTGCACACTTCGTCATTTGCATATGTGCTTTTTTCGGCTACTGCTGCTAATATCCTCACAAGCATATGCTCATAAGCACTCTATTATACACAGCTGGGAAGCAGCCCCATGGCAATACGTTCCACAGAGGAGCAGTTCTGGGAAGGAAACTTTGCTCATGGAAGTTTCGTTTAGTTTTTAGTCGAGAGAGAAAAAGAAATGGAAATGATTGACAGTGGTTGTAGTTGGGTGAGTTTTTGTTGTGAACGTTTTGCAGGTAGGGGATCATAGATTGAAGCTAAGTCGAGCACCTGCCCTGAAAAGAACAATAGAGTAGAGAAAGAGAAGCATTATTTCTTCTACAAGAATGAGGCTGTAGGGAAAAGAAGATTTGATAACAATACTTCATCTTGGAAAGTATTTGACTCTTGTACAGGTAGCGGATTGAATCAGGAGTGAGGTACGTTTGGAAGCAATAATCATACCAGTGTAAGTATATATATATATATATATATAATTTTTAAGATGGATGAAATCCGACGATATGAAAAATAGATTGGAGGTGGAAGGACCTGAACGCTCAACATTTCGCCCGATTTATGCGGGCTTTTTCAAGAGGGATGATCATTTTAATATTCAAATTTATTTATTATAACAACGCCAGTAGAGAAGGAACCTTAGCTTTGCTTTCAACAATCACCATCCCTCTTGAAAAAGCCTGCATAAACCGGGCGAAACGTTGAGCGTTCAGGTCCTTCCACCTCCAATCTATTTTTCATATATATATATATATATATATATATATACCAAACCATTTCTTGTCTGTACGTACGTTATCACTAAGGCTATGACAAGAGAATATTCTTGTCATTATTTTGACTCTCGAGTATATATCAGTTTATTTCTAATATGTTTTCAGATAGAGTGATATGGTTCTCGCTTAATTAACTATGTCTAACCGTGTCTAATATATACTCAAGAGTCAAACCAATGGTAAGAATATTCTCTCGTCATAGCCGTAGTTATCACTTTCAAAATGTATTCAGATCGTCAAAGAAGAAGCAATTGGAAATCAACCAAGTTCATAAGATTTTGATTTTACCCATTTTAAAATGATTTTTTTCAAAATCGTATTCTGTTGGCCCATCAATATAAATCAGTTGTACAAACTTTTGCATTTTTTTTTATTTCAATGTAATTTTGATAAACACAAAATTGTCTCAATTAAAAAAAATATTAAAAGAAAACATTTGGTTTAATTATTTATTGTACAACTATGTCAATAAACTTAAAAAACGTTTTTAAATGGAAAACGCTCCAGACAAGGCATAAAGCTACTTGATGTAAGGAGATAAAAATACATCTTCAAGGTTTAAAACTGACCAACAATAAATGTGAGATGTATTCCAATCCAGAAAATAACTATTCCCCACCCTCGTTGTCAGAAACATCGCTCATGGCATGGGACGACTAAACAACAAAATAAGACAAGCAAGGGTTACAAGCTGTTGAAAGCAAACCCAAGGTTCACTTTCTACTGGCGTTGTTGAAATAAATAAATTTAAATATTAAAATGTTTGCTTTATCTTTTTAAAATATTGAATTGAAACTTATTTTTACGGAAGAATAAACAATTGTTTGTTACATACATTTAATATTTCAAGAGAAATCTCATTATTATGAGCAAATTAATAATATTATATATTACGAGAAATAATTTGCTCGGTGGACTAATTTTCAAAAAATATAAAAAAGTAAAAAAATAATAATGATAATGTTATTCAGATTCAAATTCCGTCCGCGCTAGTTTACAATATCACGTCAGCTAATATTTGAGTTTGACGATCTTAAAAATAGTCTTTCTTCTCTGGTAGATAAAAAAGAATTTTTACAGGGGAATATTTTACGTTATACCCTGTAAAAAATTCTTTTTTATCTATAAGAGAAGATAGACTATTTTTACGATCGGATTTTTTTTTTTTCGATTTTTGATATTTATCAGATGAATTCCCGTACAAAACATGTCTAAGAACACTGCCAGACATATAAATTACCTTTGTGTGAAATTTGCAAAAGGATAGACTCAGCCATTTCGGAACCTATGAGGAAGGAATTCACATAAGTGACTTTTATATAATAGTAGAGATTTTATATATATATATATATATATATATATATATATATATATATAACGATTGTATCGATTGGTTTCCTAAATGTACATCCAATGAAACTCATGTGATTATTAAAGAGTGCTTAATGTAGGATAGAGCTGGTATATAGTTTTTTTCTTTTTTTTTTACACGGTGGTCACCACTTATCAAGGCCCGGAAGCCACTCAGGGATAAGGGTTATTGCAAGTACAGTACGTTAGTGTGGAGATTTGATGAAGTGTTTACTTAAGGGGCCGGTTCATCAGGAATTTGTTAACGCTGGACTTGAAGGCATCCAAGTTGTAGTCAGGTGGGAAGCAGGCAGACGGAACAGAGTTCCACAGGCGTGCAGTTCTAAGAAAGAAGCTTTGTTCATGGAATCCACGTTTTGATTTAGGCACAGATATAGGGTGGGGGAAATTTTTCACAGTGGATTCAGCTAGACGGGTGTTTTTCGTGAAAGATTAGCAAGGGGGGACCAAAGATTGGAGTTCAGACGAACACCTACCATGGAAATAACGATAAAACAAGGATAGGCTCGCAACGTCTCTTCTCTGGGAGAGAGGTTGCAGGGTAGAGAAAAGGGCATTCCCCACTAAGCCACAAAGTCTATTTTGTACTCTGTCAAGACAGGATAGGCTGTTTTTAGCAGCTCCTGCCCAGATATGGCAGCAGTATTCCATCCTTGGACGTACTTGGCTTTTATATAGATAGAGAATTGCATCAGTGGTGAGATATCTTCTGGAGCGGTAGAATGATCCCACCATCTTTCCAGCGACCTTGGCAACAGACTTGATGTACGTGTTCCATTTCAGATCAGGGGTAAAGGATAAACCCAGAAGCTTGTCAAAACACGGGGCTTCTCCCAGACGAGAGCCATCCATTTCAATTGATGCCAGATGGGGATCAGAGCGTTGGTGGTGTAAAGATAGGAGTTTGGTTTTAGATGCATTAAAGGTAACCAGCCACGACTTCCCCCACTGAACCACGCGCGTTTGTTTATAATACAAACATTATTGGTTACATATGTGCCTACATGTTTCAGTTGAATCCCAATTCAAGGGGTAACACCTCATCAGATCAAAAAAAGAATCGATACAGACTATAGAAGAGATTAGAGGGATTAAGATTATAAACGAGGAATCCATATAATATTCTGCTTGTTCCTTTCTTAGTCTATACCAATAAAATTTTTGAAAGCCAAACTGCTTTGAAAAAGGCAAATTTTGTGAAATTCGTTTTTATAAATGCCACTCTGGCAACCCTGGATAAGAGTGACCTCCCTTTGATGTTGCTTTTTATTCTAATATCATTATAATGACAATATATGATATGTTGTAATGGTGTGAGAAAAGAACTCTTAATTTCAATCTGCAGCAGTTCTTCATCAAAGAAGGAAGGCAGTGAAACGTTATGTAAAAAAAGGAAAAATTTGAAAGAAACATTGTTTGCCAAGAAGTTCTGGACTTAAGGAGTAAATTAAAGATTATGCCTTACAATGTGATTTTATTATTTGTATTGAACTATGTAGCACAATATTACTTTCTGAGTATTTATTAGTATTTATTACTCTATCTCATTTTAATCACTTCTATATTTGAAATAAAATGGACACTATTTTCATAGAAATGTTAATAAACTCATATTTGCTGCATGTTTTTTAGTTTTCTTGTCCAAAAATAACAAACTAATTTTTACACTATCTAGAAAAAAAATCAGTTTTATCAAAACATTTGTTGATTCAATATATATCACATTTTGTGGAATTTCAACGGGTCCTGCAGGTATATTTATATTTTGTTTGCAATATGTCATTTAATAAAACTATCCTTTGACACATAAAAATTAGTTGCGTTTGGTAGAGAAGTTCATTTAAATGCTTTATTTTTCATAAATTATGTGCTATTTGTTTATGGGAGAGAAGTCGAATTGTCAGGTGTTCACTATTCTGGACTTTTACCATTATTTTATTATTATTGGATGACACCAGCAAAGAAATGAGAAAGTGATGAAATTGAAAGAAACAAACAGTTAAGAATTGAACAGCCTACAAATTAATATGGAGTTTATTTTAAGCTTTTCTATGACGAGGACGAAGACTTTTGGAGCATATGAAATTGGCAATTTATTTAAACAAATTAAGTTGAAAAAATACATTAAAAAAAAAAAAAAGAAGTTTTTTTTTTCGATCAAACCATTTTATTTGTTTCCGGTACATTTATTCCACTTTGAAAATAAAAAGTCATCATTTACTTTTCTAAATATATCTTCATTTAATAATTCTATTAGATTTAAAGAAACTGACACTTTTACGATGCCATCATCCTTCAACACAATGTATTTACTAGCAGGCTGTCTGGCGTTGCCTGGTCGTAAAATGCGCATAAATATTATATTTTAATTCATATAGAAACTGAGACATGTGCATGCGAGTATTATGTTTTATTCTAAATAGTTCACTTCTTGTAAGTAAAAAAAAAAAGAAAAAATATTTGAGTTGAAATCGAAATCAAACCCTGAAGAGAGTGAGTCAAGTACGATAACCATTAGACCAGCGTGACACGTCTTGAAAAGACGTTTTCAAACCTACTTATTCTTAACAATGTATCATGCGAACTATTCACGCATGCACATTTGGCAAACAGATAAAAATCCGATCACTCCTTTGTACTAAGTTTTGAATTTTGATCCCTTATAGACCCTTTTTCCGGATGAAAACAGCTTACAAATGTTTTCACATGTCTGAATATCTTATATATCAAATTTAAAGTCTGTCGTTGAGTATATAGGTTGAGAAGTGTCTTTACACGCACACATTACCACTTTTATAGATATATAGATTATGCTGCTAGTGTTATCAGATACACTGTTTGAAGATACCGGCTTAATGACTGAAAATGCACCAAACTTTAACGACTGGTGTTTTTTTCCTTTCCCTTGGTAAAACTCAATCATATTCTGTAAAGACAAAAATAAAAAAAAAAACAACAAAAAAAATTTTACTCTACAAAACAACTAAACCAAACATCCTAAATAAATATTTGAAGATATGGACCTGAAGCATAAACACTTTTACCGAAATTACTGTACCCAAAAATGGTTGATATGCCATAAAGCGAAACAACCAAACTAAATACGATGAAGAAATATTTGAATATATAAAAAAATTAAAGCATAAAAACTTTCTTCAAAATTACTTGAGTCAACATTAAATAACTTGAGAAGGATTGATATACCGTAAAACTTATATAAATAATTTTATATATATATATATATATATATATATATATATATATATATATATATATATTTTTACATAGGCATCACCACTTATCAAGGCCCAGGGGCCACTCGAGGATAAGGGTTAAAGAGTGCACAGTAGTCAATTGGACAATATAATAATTGTCAGTAATAGAAATTCAGTAAATTTGTTAACTTAAGGGGAACGGCTCATCAAGAACTTGTTTACATTAGACTTGAAGACAACCATATTGTAGTCAGCTGGAAAGCAGGAAAACGGAAAACAGTTCAACAGGCGTGCAGTTCTAAGAAAGAAGCTTTGTTCATGGAATCTACGTTTAGGTTTAGGCACAAATAAAGAGTGGGGGGGGGGATTATTGATAGTGGTTTCAGCTTGACGGGTGTTTCTTGTGAAAGTTTGGCGAGTTTATATAAGTTTATACATACAAAGATTTTTAACTCGTTGTTTTCCCATTAGTTGATCAAGTTAAATCTTGCCAATAAGAAAGGTAAACCTGTGAAGAATATAAATTTTGTTTTGGGGATGATGCATATGGTGGTGACTGAAAAATCGAACAAGTCAGTTTATAATCCGAAATCAATAATGGGGATTAGAAAAAGGAAGATTATCTAATGGCCTCATTAACAAAACTCACACTAAACTGATCAAAAACATTTCAAATTATTTCAACGTTCTTATTAGAAGATTTTGAAGTTGAAATATTTAACTTGAAATTTAGTTGGTTTTTATTTTTTTTTTTATATAAATTTGAAATTTTTCGGTTAGAATGAAAAAAAAAATTGCAATTTTATTTTTTTATGTAATTACTAGGGCTATGACAACAGCATATTCTTTTCATTGTTTTGACTCTCTAGTATATATCCGACACAGACACAATCAACTGGGAACCACATCTCTTTACATAAAAATGTATAAGATATCAATGTATATATACCTGAGATCAAAACAAGGAAAAGAATATGCTGTTGTCATAGCACTAGTAATTACATGTAAACAGCATTTGTACATATTTGAATCAGGACCTTCCAATCACGCCATCTTGTGCATGTGATTGGGGATCTCTTTTGAAACTAATATTCTCTAGAAACTTCCTCCTTTGAAGGAGGCCAGTTCAACCCAACCAAGGTTTATGCTACATGAGGTACAGGGGTTGGATTTCACAAAACCAGAAACGAACCAGAAATCTTTAAATCTTTTAAAACACGAGATGAACATTTCTTTTAAGACTCAACTTTTATAAATTTAATATAAGGAGGGCGTTCCAAAATTAATGCTTAATTTTTTTTTTTTTATTTCGCCCGAATGGATCAGGAAGGATTGCAAATTGCATTGAACTTATGCATTCATGACCTGAAAGTTTTATCTCTCTGTTGCAGATATTGATGCGGAATCTAAGAAATCAACCCCTGTTATGGACGTGTGTCAGAGGCAGATAATTGAATTCCTGGCCAAAATGCATTGAAAATTGTGGTAACTTTGCAAAAAAAAATAAAATAAATAAAGAAAAAAAAAGAATTAATTCATGAGCACAAAAGATCGCTCGTTTTAATGGTACCATTCTCGTCTTCGTAGTTCTTTAACTTTTCGAGTAAAAAAAAATAGGAGGCTTTACTTTTGGAAGGACTATCATATAATGATGGTCCACTTCTTCATTATGATTCAGAAAGATTTGTCACAAAAGATTGCATTTTCCATTGAATAGCAACATTCAACAGAATTTGCTTCAATGCTTAAGAAGCTGCAGAATACCATTAATTAAAACAAAATAAATCTGTACATATTTGAATCAAGACCTTCCAATCAGGTCATTTTTGCATGTGATTGGGGATCTCAAGCAAAACCAATATTCTCTAGAAACTTTTTTCTTTGAAAGAGGCCAGAGTCAAATCAAGCAAGGTGTATGTCACTGAGGTTCAGGGGTTGGATTTCACAAAACTAGAAACAAACCAGAAACCTTTAGATCTTCAGAAACAAATAGGAGCCACATATAGGAACAGCAAGGAAGTTCTTGAAAAGGCACGGAAATATATCTGTAATTTGATTAGCGTAATCCTTTTTTCTTCTCTGCAACTTCTCTTTTACCGACATGATGTTGCTAGTCTCAGTCTTTTCTATAAATACTATTATGGCATGTGTTCTTCAAAAATGTCTGATTTACTCTCTTCTTCCTTCATTTCAGCTCTCTTAACTCGATGGTCTCCATCAATTCGCTGTTTTTATACCTTATTATAGTACAACTTTCTATTGCAGTAGCTGTGATTAAATGATATAATTTGTGAAAAGCCTGTTCTTTTGGCAGATCTCGTGCAGACAGAATGAGTGAAGAGAAAAGAAAAAAAAAGAAATATCCGCCTTTTCATTTGCTTGCTCAATATGCAAATGAGACGCTTCCAGTTGGATATAAAAGAAGAGCCTGATTTTTCAAAAGATGTGGATTTTGGACTTGACTATTGAATTGGTGAGTTGTGTCAGCTGTGCGTTGTGTTTTGCAGTTTGAAAGTTCTTGATAGCAGAACGCAGAGTATTGGAAATGTGGCATCATTACTCTTGATTTTTTTCATTTTTTTACCACTGTAACTTTTTTCCAAAAATGCTGCAGACTTGTGGAACTCCTATTTTCTTCCTACCTTAAGACTATCTTTTATAGAGTAAGGCCAATAGGCATCTCATGTTTTTGCGATAATAATATTTCATTCTTGTTAGTTTTTATTACACTAGGTGGCTTCATGTATTCCATGGAACGATTAAAAAAAATCAAATTAAAAAGTAAAAAAAAAACAAAGAAGTAAGGACCCCCCGCCCCTCCCCCCAAAAAAACAGAAGGATTTGAAGGAGAATTACTAGTATGTGAATGCTATGTATCTAGAACGAAATGATGCCTAGTGAACAATTTTCAGTATCAGTAGATGATCCTGATGAGTCTAAAAGTTTCATTTCTTTTATAATAAAAAAAGGCAAACTATTGCTTTGGTCCTTTTTTTTAAGAACCAACAGAAACCAATTCTCACTGATGTTTCCAAAAAATAAAGAAGTTGTTTGATTTTAGTTAAACTATCGCCATCGCAGTAAAAAGGTTGTGATTAATATTATTTGACCAACTATTCCCATATTACAACTGAATTTTACCAAGCACTTTCTTCGCTATGCATTGGGCTCTGTAGATAGAAGATTCAATCCTCAGTACAAGCGAAACTTAAATTTCAATTGCGAATTACTTAGAATTTGATTGAAGCCTGACGAAATAAGAGCATGATACTCCTCTGGATTAAATTAAGAGTTCCATTCAAAATTGGATGCAGATTCCCGAGTTTGACAGAAAGATTCCAGAGTTTGACAAGATGTACCTGAAGAAGGTCGAAGGTTACCTCAACCGAAACGTTGCGAAGATAACACTTAAGATGAGAACAGTAGTGTGAATAATCCAAACAATACGAATTATCCTCATCTAAAAAATAAAAAAAAACACAAGACTGATTTCTTATTTACTGTGAAACATTAAACAAAGAAATTCCAGAGGCAGAAGTTAAATTGTTTCATGTTCAACTGTAAGAGATTAAAATAGTTTGCTTGAAGCATTGTTCAAAATATATATATATATATAAGAAATTTAGGTTTATAGAAGGCAGAACAATACACAGATGTAACAAATAGATTCAACTGTGTCTCTTTTATTCATTCAATCCATGTGTTTATATATATATATATATATATATATATATATATATATATATATATATATATATATATATATATACTAGCAAAAGTACCCGTCGTTGACTGGGTTCAAAAACAGCCTACAGAAAATGGACTCTGATTTATGAAAGTATGATAGGTTATGAAAAGGAAGGGTTGTAAATTTGGGTTGAATTTGTGGGTATCAAAACCAAAGCAAAATATGATGAAAGTAAAAATAAAATAGATAAACCCCATAATTTGTTATACCATACCTGTTCACACTGAAACACTTATCACAATATTCTGTGGATCTATATTAAAAAACCTTGTTAAACTTTGTGACATATTTCCATTCTATGGAGGTCATGCACGAACGAACACCCCATAATCTTATTATACCATATTTCTTCAAACTGAAACATAATTATCAAAGTATACTTGCACAGATAGATATGAAAAGTGTTTATTAAAGTTTGCGCCTATTTCCATTCTATGGAGGCCAGGCGCAAACGCAGACCCCACAATTTTATTATACCATCCCTATTTAAGTTAAAACATACTTATCAATGTATTCTTATGTACATCTATATCAAAAACACTTGTAAACGTTTTTTTTTTTTAATTTTTAAATTTTTTATTTCCATACTTTGTGGACCAGGCGCATGCGCAGACCCAACAATTTTAATGAATCATCATTATGTCAGATCAAACGTACCCATTCCTGTGTCTCGATACATCTTCTATCATTATATGTGATCAGTTTTCTATAATAGTCAACCATATATGAGCCTATTCGTGACCAGATACGCACACAGACGTTCAGCTTTATATTAGAGAAGATACACACACACACATATATGTATATATTATACAATATTTTACATGTAATATTTTCTTACTTGCTATATTTCAAGATGTCCTCCCTTCGTTAGGTGTGTTCTCGACTTTCAAACATGATGGATCTTATAGACTGAGCGAATTTGCAGAAATTGAAAACTAATTTATTAGTTTCAGATGGATAATTTAGTAATATCGGGTGTGTGTGGGTACTCAATATTATTTATAGTTTTTACAAATATTTAACTTTTATCATTTATCTTTGTATTATTAACTTTAATTTTTATTCTGTTTATTTATATTTTATTTTCTGTTGAGACAAGTGTTTTGAGTTTATTTTTTACTATTAATGGAAGATAACATTTTCATGGTTTCAAGGGAATAATTCTGTAATGGTTATGGCGGATAGCATTTGTTTGTATTGTTTTTTTTTTATTTTTTAATGTTCGATTATTTGTCTCTTTGATGTATTGATTTGTTTCTGTTTTTAGATATGTTCAACTGTATATATATATATATATATATATATATATATATATATATATATATATATATATATATCTCAGTCTATAGTCCCCTCTCGCCAAACTTTCACAAAACACTATCAATAATTCTCCCCACCCGTTATCTGTGCCTAAACCTAAATGTAGATTCCATGAACAAAGCTTCTTTCTTAGAACTGCACATCTGCGGAACTGTCTTCCGTTTTCATGCTTTCCAGCTGACTACAATATGGTTGTCTTCAAGTCTAACGTAAGCAAGTTCTTGATGAGCCGTTCCACTTGTTAACAAATTTACTGAATTTCCATTACTAACGGTTACTATATTGTCCAATTTCTACTGTACACTCTTTAACCCTTATCCTCGAGTGGCCTCTTAGCCTTGATAATTGGTGGTGCCTATGTAATATATATATATATATATATATTTACTTTGTCTTTATTTAGACACACAAAAATATTTCACCATTTTATATTATGCTAATGTTATGCACATATCAGAAATGATTGGTTGAAATAAAAAATTAATTTGAATTTGTATAACCAGTCACACAGATTAGTCAACTGTCTGGACTATTTGCTTATAAGAAAGCATTTCAGGATTCATGCTGGCTTCATTTGGGAAAGCTGTCGTCTCATTTTCATCAGAGACACAGCTCATAAAGTGGCGACACTTTGCCTGTAATGGATGGCCGTCACCATTCTGATTATAATAACTCTAAATCCGCACATCCAGTTTCTGCATTATAAGCAGTTGTGATGATAAACTGAATTTTTTCTGTAGAAAATGTACAACATGAATGGATATAGTTAGGGTAAGATTTACATACTGTTGCATACTAGTCTATACAAAATGGGGGAGATGTAAGTCGTGTCTATGTAAAATATTGTTCAGTGTATGTATAACAAAAAACGTTCGGGTGTATATAACATCTCGTTTGTGCCCCTGTGTGTGGGGGGATTGTGTTTGACCTATACACAAACAGCATCCTTTTGTCATCGTGTATTCTTGTCTTCTTAACAATGTCTGACTAAATTGGTGATTCCATAAGCTTTTATTCTTCAATTATCCTGTAGTGGTAACAATTCCATTGTTGTCTAACTCTTTACGCCCCAACCCTTGCAACTTGTATCGAGTGGATTACCTCATTCCATGTCCGAGTAGGCTAAAGGCCGTTACTCAACTGTTCTTTTCAACTAAACTTCACGTCTATATATAAAACTATCTTTATTACGTCATCACCTGATGGTTTTGTTGCAGAAAGGTGATAAAAACCAATCGACCGTACAACTAAGAATATAAGACACAAGGCAAAGGAAGTTAACAGCAAAGAAAAAGAGGAAATGACTAAAACAGTTCAGTTAAAAAGGACGATAGAAATTTACAACCAAAGACAAAAGATCATATGGCAAAAAAAAAAAAAAAAAATCAAGGTAGTGTGTTAAAATCGGGAGCTAGACTCCGTGGGCGCTGGAAGATAGGCGTCAGCGGGCTACTGAGCTGAATGTCAGTAGGCACTGGAAGGTGAACGTTAGCAGGCTGCAGAGTTGGACGTCAGTGGCTCTAGTATAGGTAATCGGACGTTGACAGACTGTAGAGTGGATAGCCTGACATCGACCGGCGCTGGCAAGGATAGCTTGACGACTACCGACACTGGAATGGGTAACTGGAGCTTGACAGACTCTGGAGTGATTAACTTCACAGCGACCGGCACTAGAAAGTGTATAGCTTGACGGCTACCGGCACTTGAAGGCTTCTAAAGGTGGCAGCAATCGTTGGAAAAGTTATAGGAGGTACTCAGGGCTGCTGGAAGACATTGAGGGCCTCTGGAAGGCACCAAGGGCTGCAGGAGGCACCGGGAGTAGCTGGAGGGGTAGGCAAGCGTGTGCAGATAGTGAAAGTAGAAAACAATTTTCGGAGGTTAGCCCTTAAAAAGGCCGTTTATTTGTTGTGAAAAAACATTCTGGTGTAGCCCTGATAATCGTTCGCTCCCCTCTGCAACAGTTTTCCCATAATCTATTTGTTATTATTGCCACATTCAAAATTGACCTCTGGATTCAAAATTCCTTCTCCAAGTGAAAACGTGAAAACATAATTGTCAGAATAAAATTCCATTCTATCAAGTTAACATTCCTTGTTAGCATTCCTGATACATATCTTCTAAACATTCTATTTTCCTAACGTCAAGAACGATCATAATAATCTTTCATGTTACTTGGCACCCTTCAGCAGTGGCTGTTATTTTCAACTGTGTCGTTACAGTTCAAACCTTTCGAACCCTCGTATTTACATGCACACTATACTTCCCTTCTTGAGCACGAGGTGTATTTTTCTCTCCTTGTGATGCAAGATCACACACACTATTTTTTATTCTGGCCTAATGAAACAGAGGGGATTGCAAATTGCATATTTATAATGACTGAACTGATGCCTTCATTACCTAAGAGATTTATCTCTCTGTTGCAGATATTGATAGTGTGAAACTTTAAGAAAGCAACCCTTCTCATGGACGTGCATTAGAAGCAGAAAATGCAGCATTGAATTCCTGGCAAAAGAGCTTTGAGAATGGTAGTGACTATGTAGAAAAATAAATTTGTGTACTCAAAATTTCGTTTGTTTTAATGGTATTACTCCCGTCTTCGTAGTTCTTCAAATTGCTGAGTTTAAAAATTGGAGATTTAACTTTTAAAACGACCCTTATATAAGGATGACAGACCACACACAAATGCTATGTTGTTAAAAAAAATTAAGGGCGATAACTAGAAGTCGGCAGACAAAAATGGAGGTTGCAAAAAAAGAAATGATTTTTAAGCGAACTGCTCTAACAGGGTCTGGTATCAACAGGTATTAATAAAAGGGAACGAATTTCGTTTTTCAATGAGTTTCACTCGACAACGACGCAAGCTGCCCCGGAAAATGCAGAGAGAGCTTACCTAGAGAGAAACCGAGTCGTTGAAAGAGATGTGAGCGAGCAGACGACTCCAAATCGGAAGGAAAAAAAAGAAAAGAAAGGGAAGGGTTTCATTGCGCTTGAAAAGGTCCATTGAAAAAACGACAAGTGTTTATTCTTGTGACAAGAATAATGAACAATTCTAGGCTGGAAGCTGTCGTGAAGTTGCCGGAAATGGTTCTCGTGTTCTGAAATTTTTTTTTTTTTGTATAAACTGCATTAAACAAACATTTGCCGTCGGCTGCTTACAAAAACAACTAAACTTTTCTTTGGAAAAAAATTTGGTACATGAAATGCAAAGAGAAAAAAAAAACCTCCAAATTTTTTACAAATACCAAAAAACACACCTTTTCTTTGAAAAAAAGTTTTACGAAAAATGTATAAGTCTCCCCTAAAAAAAAAAAAAAAATCAATATTTGTTCACTATTCCTTAAACCGAAAAAAATAATTTTTCATTAATTAAAACGAAAAACTTTTCATACAAAAAAGAAAAAGCAGTTAATAAAAAATAAAATAAAACAGTAAATTTCATGAAATTGTTACGGTAGGTTGTTTATTTTTATTTTTTATTTTCATTTTTGTATTTCAATCTGTAGGGGAACGCGTGACAGACCTAACTAGCATGTGTGCATAATTCAACGGGTCGGTCGTGGAACGAAATGAAGGAAGAAAAAAGAAACGAAAATGGTTTCCTTATCTCTTTGTATGCCTGCAATGTTACCACCTGATATGCAGATGAGATGCTCCTGGTTGGAGATAAAAGAGGATCGATTTTTCAAAGACGTTCGTTTTTAAGTTGGATTTTGAAATAAGTTCGATCAGCTGAAGTGCTTTTGCATTTGAGAGAAGGTGCGTTACTAGGTGTGTCAGAAACTTCGTGAAAAATATTGAATAATTTGACCCCCTGTCTTTCCAAGCTTATAACTACTCGAAAAATGTAATTCAAACTCTAATTTTTTTCAATTAAAAGGAGCAAGGACCAAGGTTTCATTAAAAAAAAAAAGACAACGTGATTTAAAAAAAAAACGGTTTTAAATTTCGAACTTTACAGGCAAATTTCTAAAAAGACGTTTTTGTTTTAAATTTGAATATATTATTTATTGATCTTTTATCTTCAATTTGTGATATATAAAACTTTGGTGAGTAAATTAATTATTTACTTTTTAATAGACATTTCAAAATGGGGGGGGGCGTGAATTAAAAAAAAACGTTTGTCCAAAATATTATAATCGGTTTCTTCAAAGAGCTTAAAATTTCACATTGACCTTAAAAATATCGTAAAAATAGAATCAATAGAAAAATTTTGATAGATTTTTAAAGTTTAAAAATTGAAAAATACTGAAGTCGTAAAATTCAATTAATTTCATTACTGTTTTTTAAAAAATAAATAATATTTCTATTACTTTTTAAACAGCTTTAATAGTTTATTTTGGAAGTATAATCCATAAAGAAAATAAACAACCCACTTTAAAAAGAGAAATTACGAGTTTTTTTTTTAATATTTTATTCGCAGTTTCGTGTTAGGGGCATCAAAAATTCCTACAAAAATTCTGATACACCTAGTGCGTTACGTGTTTGGAAGTTTGGACAACAGTGTGAAACTTAACCAAGAAATTGTTGATGTGAAGGGCAGAAGAAATAACAGGGGTTATTTAATTATAACTTCCGTTCACTCGGTATAATCCGGCAATTTACGCCAGGCTTGGGCGAACGAGACTCATGTAAAAATGGGATTTAAAATGCAGTAGTACTCGAATTTTTTTATTGGATTGGACGATCTGAGCTCTACAATAAAAAAAACACACACACACATAAAGAGAATGACAGAATCTCTAACAACCTTCCTATCACCATCTTCTCCTCATTCCTGACCATAAATACTGCTCGCTCATTTTCGCTCATGTTGGCCCCGTTTCCCCTCTCCTTTTCCTGAAGGTTGAGTCTATAATTTTTGATATCACTCCTTCCTTATATATTAAAAAAAAAGTTATTTTCAATTTCAAACTTAAAAATAACTGAAAAATAGTATAAACTTAATTGCAACAGATCGTCTACTAATAAGAAAAGGACGGATAGAAATCGTGGAACAATTATGGAATAAAGAACCCAGAATCCGACAGACTCAAGCGGGACACATTTCCATCGACACCGGTTAATTGCTAACTCACGTGTCATTTGTAAACAAAGATATACAATCTGAGTTATTTATTCATTGATTTTTAATATACGGAACTACGTTGGTGTTGTGTATTCGCTAAAGTAAGACGTCGTCTCCACACTGCTGGTTTTCTTCTACCAAATAAATATGCCCAAAAAAGAAAACCGACGTTCAATAAAATGTATCTATATGAAATGGAAGAGAAAAGGAAAATTAAATGAAGAAAAAATATTTGTTAAAACTCCTGCTTTCCTACGACTAAATTCAACTGAAACTTTTCACCGTCCGTTCTTTCTCTCTGCTATCGAAACAAGAACTGCCGTTGTGCTTCCAACTCGTCCTTTTCATGACGATTTCTGTCCTCTTATGCAAATCAATACCATATGTATATAACCGAGCCTTCTACAAATGAAGATTTTTTCTTTCTCCCCCACCCGCCATTCCGCCATCCGAGAGGAGAGAGAGAGAGGCGCACCTGTTTGTGTAAGTTACTTTATTCATTTCACCATGTAATCAATTTATTTAATTAAATTTTAGACCACAGGAAAGATTAATTTAAAGAAAAATGAAGGAATATATATTTCAGGCGGGGTACATTTTTTCGAGGAGCAGTCTTTTTTTAACGAAATGTTTAATAAATGAACATTGAGATCGTGATTTTTTTAAAATTAAATGAGAATTTTGGATACTCACCTTTCCTCTCTTCGGCGATTGAAGGAGACATCCTTCTAGACCTAGGCAACTTTTTGTACATCAAATATTAAATACAGTAGAATCCCAGGATACGACATTAAAAATTAGAAACAAAATACAGCGCAGTATATAATACACATGTATATAATCAAATAACATTATAAATAACACCGTAAGGCGAGATAAATATCGTAACCAGGGGCCGGAAAACATCGTATTCCACATCGTGACGTGAAAAGCCGTATCCCGGGTGTTTGCTGCACTTAGTTTAAGTCACAAAACTTTTTATTACAAACGAAGCATTGCAGAGATCAGTTTATAAATTTTTCATTTTTTTTTCTCTGTAAGCAACATGTATACAGAAACGAAAGAAGATTTAACGCATACATAAATTGTTCCTAAATTGTTGAGTATAACATTTTATTAAACTTAAATGCCCGTGAGGATCGCATTATATTTACGGCAGTCGTAAATGGGTTTGTACTTTTCTCTTGTTGACGCCATATTGATGGGAAACACGACAATGGCTGACTTTCATATAATGGAATAATTCCATTAAGTTTCTCGAAGGTTATCTGATTCTCACTATTGAATTATTGCTATTCCTGTCTGCTTAATTGACGACTGTTCTACGCAATTGGTTGGATAAAGCCTGGGTGAATCTCATCCGAAACTTCTATTTATAACGAATTGTTGACAGAGGAATAGTCAAAAGTGGATATAGAGGAAAAGTCAGGAGATCGATGAAAGCTTTTACCCTAGAATTGAAAATAGAAATTATTTTTTGTAGAAAAAAAAACATTAAAAACAAAAGGAAATGTTTATAGAACTTTAAAGATTTCATTTCATAAAAAAAGTATAAATTCCTCAGTATAATATAAAGAAATGGTATTACTACTGAAGGTTCGTAACGATGAATACCATCTGACCATACTAGAGGGATGAGAGATCATAGATTCCATACTGAATTGTGAAGCATGGATTACGCAATGTCACGCCACTCCTCTTTTGAGACGTCACTGCTTGATTCCAGTGGTAAAAAAAAGAAAGGAGTGGCTGGTTACTTTTAATGCATCTAAAACCAAGCTTCTCTCTTTACATCATCAACATTCTAATCCACATTTGTCATCAATTGAAATGAATGGCTCTCGTCTTCAGGAGGCCTCAAGTTTTGACAAGCTTCTGGGCTTGACCATTACTCCTGATCTTAAATGGAACACGTATATCAAATCTGTTGCCAAGGCCGCTGGAAAAATGGTGGGATCTTTCTATCGATCCGGTAGATATCTCACTGCTGATGCTATTCTCTATCTATATAAGAGCCAGGTACGTCCAAGGATGGAATACTGTTGCCACATCTGGGCAGGAGCTGTAAGAAAGGACTTGTCCTGCCTTGATAGAGTTCAAAATAGACTTCGTAGCCTCGTAGGAGATGTCCTTTTCTCTTCCTTGCAACCTCTATCTCACAGAAGAGATGTTGCGAGTTTGTCTCTGATGTATCGTTATTTTCATGGAAAGTGTTCAACTGAGCTTCAATCTATGGTCCCCCCTCGCCAAACTTTCACAAGAAACACTCGTCTAGCTGTAAACACTATCAATAATTTCCCCCACTCTTTATCTGTGTTTAAACCTAAACGTAGATTCCATGAACAAAGCTTCTTTCTTAGAACTGCACGCCTGTGGAATTGTCTTCCGTTTTCCTGCTTTCCGGCTGACTACAATATGGTTGTGTTCAAGTCTAAAGTTAATAAGTTCTTGATGAGCTGTTCCATATAAGTTATCAAATTTACCAAATTTTCATTACTAATGATTACTATATTGACCAATTTCTACTGTACACTCTTTAACCCTTATCCTTGAGTGGCCTCTGGGCCTTGATAATGTGGTGATGCCTATGTAAAAAAAAAAAAAAAAAAAAAAAAAAGCCCAGAATGACCGGAAACAATGCCAAGGAAAGCAGACAGCACAGGTAGAGTCTGGTATTCCCAAATGGTCACCCATGTTAGTACTAATCAGTTATAACGATGCTTAACTTCTGTGATTAAACAAGAACCGAAGTGTCAACGTGATTATTCTTCTAATAATTGGTCAAATACAATTCCTAGACGAAATCACAATATTTTGTGTTTTTAATATGCTCCGGCAACGGTTTTCAATACTAAAACTATTTATTAACTTTCGTTGCTAAAAATGAATAATACATAAATGAGCTAATAAAATTATATTGAAAAGTATCGAAATTATTTTATACAATCTAACTACTCGGCGTTGCTCAGGATTGAAAGGAAAATTAATTTTGGTTACTTTTGTAATTAAATTATTTTGAGAAATAGGAATTTTAGTATTTTACACCAATTAATTAATAGTTGAGAACAAGTAATAATGTTTAATTACTGTAGAGACGAGAAGCACAAATACACAAACACGGTTCCTGTTGCATAACTTAATAGTTATTTCATATACACACAATACGTTTGGAGTAACACAATATATATTGCAATATTAAGAACTCAAGGGAGAGAACTCAGTATAATTCTACATGCTTCCTTCTGCTTAATCTGTTTTCGTAAATAAAGAGAAATGTCACCATTCTAGAAGTTATCTTATCAGGAATATTTATTTTCAGGAAAAAAAGCCTCAAGAAAAACGCATATTTTGCTAATAATATACAAGACAAAAAAAAGTCTTTCCGAATTGATATGTCAGACTGATTGCTATATGGACATAACTTCGAAAATCAGACTAGATAACTTTATATGTTAGATTAAGTTTAATAGAAAAAATACTAGGATTTATAGGAGAACAAAGATGAATAACATTTTATTTTTAAAGTAAATGTATATTTCTAGAAATTCTCTACTATTATATAAAAGTAACTTTGTGTGTGTGTGCGTGAGAGTTCGTTCCCTATGGACTCGAAAACGATCTGACCAAATTTTATGAAATTTCACATGAAGGTACTTCATGTGCCTGGCAGTGTTCTTAGATAAACTTTGTATTGGAATGTTTTAGATAAGTATTGATAGTCAAACTAATCCGATGGAAGAAGGAGCAGACGATTTTGCCCAAAGTTAACACCTTACACAACCTAGCATCATAAGTGCATTTGAGAAGTTTTATTACCATACAATCCGAAAGGTCCGGCACATAAAATCATAAGCAGGTGGGTCCCCAATCAATCAATTTGATTGAAAAATGGGCGATTTCAACGATTTCGATGACAATAAAAATATGAGAGTGTTAAACATTCATTTATCATCATTCGATCCAGGGCAACGCCAGGTCTTCCTGCTAGAATAAAAATGTACATTTTTTTGTGATATGTAGATGGTGTTGTGACCTTAAAGAGCCAAAAAGAAATAGAATTATGCATTTGTTTAATGACAGTACATAAGTAATGTATTGTAAGAGACTGCTTCTAGCTTAGTCATAGCGAGTCTGTCTTTGACCACTAACGTCATTATGCATAGTCTTGGGAAGAGTCCATTTAGTGACATAATAGGGTAGATCATCACAGTTTGTGATTGTTGTTAACACTGGAATTCAGGATTTCTTGTCAGTTATCATTAGGGCTATGACAAGAGCATATTCTTTTCATTATTTTGACTCTCGAGTATATATCAGTTAATATCTTATATGTTTTTAGATAGAGTGATGTGGTTCTTGAACAATTAACTGTTTCAAATTATATCGGATATATACGCCAGAATTAAAATAATGACAAGAATATACACTTGTCATAGGCATAGTTATCATATCAAACAGTTCGACTTGTGAAAAGCCGATTTGTAAAAGAAAGTGTAGAAATGAACTGGATGTTTTGATTTCGATTCATTTTAAATGATTTTTTTTTATTCATCCCAAAACAAAGCACTGAAATGTAAGAGGCTAATGTGAATAAACTACCATGTTTACTGGAACATCCTAAGTAGGGAGTTGAACAGCAAGATATTTGTTCTTATTACATTTAAATCTCTGCATGTTAGTGGAAGCAGGGAACAGGGAGAGAAGTTCGAAGTCTAGCAGTATCAGGAAGGAAACTATAAGAACAGAAGGCTTTCCAACATTTGATGACCTCTACAAAAAAGGGGAAGATTTTGCTGTTTGTCAGGTTGGTTAGGGGATATTTACATAAATGGAGACATACATACTGTGAGCTAATCAGAAAAACTTGTAAAAAAATGCACAGGGATGTAACAAGGTGGTGATGGGATAAGAGTTGAATCTTGGTTGAGATTTTTAGACCTATCATCTTCAAGACACTTTTTAGACCTATTATCTTCAAGACACTTTTTAGACCTATTATCTTCAAGACACTTTTTAGACCTATTATCTTCAAGACACTTTTTAGACCTATTATCTTCAAGACACTTTTTAGACCTATTATCTTCAAGACACTTTTTAGACCTATTATCTTCAAGACACTTTTTAGACCTATACTCTTCAAGACACTTTTTAGACCTATCATCTTCAAGACATTTTTAGACCTATCATCTTCAAGACACTTTTTAGACCTATCATCTTCAAGAAACTTTTTAGACCTATCATCTTCAAGAAACTTTTTAGACCTATCATCTTCAAGAAACTTTTTAGACCTATCATCTTCAAGAAACTTTTTAGACCTATCATCTTCACGACATTTTTAGACCTATCATCTTCACGACATTTTTAGACCTATTATCTTGACGACATTTTTAGACCTATCATCTTCACGACATTTTTAGACCTATCATCTTCACGACATTTTTAGACCTATCATCTTCACGACATTTTTAGACCTATCATCTTCACGACGTTTTTAGACCTATTATCTTCACGACATTTTTAGACCTACCATCCTCACGACATTTTTAGACCTATTATCTTCACGACATATTTAGACCTACCATCTTCACGACATATTCAGACCTATCATCTTCACGACATTTTTAGACCTATCATCTTCACGACATTTTTAGACCTATCATCTTCACGACATTTTTAGACCTATCATCTTCACGACATTTTTAGACCTATCATCTTCACGACATTTTTAGACCTATCATCTTCACGACATTTTTAGACCTATCATCTTCACGACATTTTTAGACCTATCATCTTCACGACATTTTTAGACCTATCATCTTCACGACATTTTTAGACCTATCATCTTCACGACATTTTTAGACCTATCATCTTCACGACATTTTTAGACCTATCATCTTCACGACATTTTTAGACCTATCATCTTCACGACATTTTAAGACCTATCATCTTCACGACATTTTTAGACCTATCATCTTCACGACATTTTTAGACCTATCATCTTCACGACATTTTAAGACCTATCATCTTCACGACATTTTTAGACCTATCATCTTCACGACATTTTTAGACCTATCATCTTCACGACATTTTTAGACCTATCATCTTCACGACATTTTTAGACCTATCATCTTCACGACATTTTTAGACCTATCATCTTCACGACATTTTTAGACCTATCATCTTCACGACATTTTTAGACCTATCATCTTCACGACATTTTTAGACCTATCATCTTCACGACATTTTTAGACCTATCATCTTCACGACATTTTAAGACCTATCATCTTCACGACATTTTTAGACCTATCATCTTCACGACATTTTTAGACCTATCATCTTCACGACATTTTTAGACCTATCATCTTCACGACATTTTTAGACCTATCATCTTCACGACATTTTTAGACCTATCATCTTCACGACATTTTTAGACCTATTATCTTCACAACAGTTTTTAGACCTATTATCTTCAAGACACTTTTTAGACCTATTATCTTCAAGACACTTTTTAGACCTATTATCTTCAAGACACTTTTTAGACCTATTATCTTCAAGACACTTTTTAGACCTATTATCTTCAAGACACTTTTTAGACCTATCATCTTCAAGAAACTTTTTAGACCTATCATCTTCAAGAAACTTTTTAGACCTATCATCTTCACGACATTTTTAGACCTATCATCTTGACGACATTTTTAGACCTATTATCTTGACGACATTTTTAGACCTATCATCTTCACGACATTTTAAGACCTATCATCTTCACGACATTTTTAGACCTATCATCTTCACGACATTTTTAGACCTATTATCTTCACGACATTTTTAGACCTACCATCCTCACGACATTTTAAGACCTATCATCTTCACGACATATTTAGACCTACCATCTTCACGACATATTCAGACCTATCATCTTCACGACATTTTTAGACCTATCATCTTCACGACATTTTTAGACCTATCATCTTCACGACATTTTTAGACCTATCATCTTCACGACATTTTTAGACCTATCATCTTCACGACATTTTTAGACCTATCATCTTCACGACATTTTTAGACCTATCATCTTCACGACATATTTAGACCTATCATCTTCACGACATTTTTAGACCTATCATCTTCACGACATTTTTAGACCTATCATCTTCACGACATTTTAAGACCTATCATCTTCACGACATTTTTAGACCTATCATCTTCACGACATTTTAAGACCTATCATCTTCACGACATTTTAAGACCTATCATCTTCACGACATTTTTAGACCTATCATCTTCACGACATTTTTAGACCTATCATCTTCACGACATTTTTAGACCTATCATCTTCACGACATTTTTAGACCTATCATCTTCACGACATTTTTAGACCTATCATCTTCACGACATTTTTAGACCTATCATCTTCACGACATTTTTAGACCTATCATCTTCACGACATTTTTAGACCTATCATCTTCACGACATTTTTAGACCTATCATCTTCACGATATTTTTAGACCTATCATCTTCACGACATTTTTAGACCTATCATCTTCGACATTTCTAGACCTATCATCTTCACGACATTTTTAGACCTATCATCTTCACTACATTTTTAGACCTATCATCTTCACGACATTTTAAGACCTATCATCTTCACGACATTTTTAGACCTATCATCTTCACGACATTTTTAGACCTATCATCTTCACGACATTTTTAGACCTATCATCTTCACGACATTTTTAGACCTATCATCTTCACGACATTTTAAGACCTATCATCTTCACGACATTTTTAGACCTATCATCTTCACGACATTTTTAGACCTATCATCTTCACGACATTTTTAGACCTATCATCTTCACGACATTTTTAGACCTATCATCTTCACGACATTTTTAGACCTATCATCTTCACGACATTTTTAGACCTATCATCTTCACTACATTTTTAGACCTATCATCTTCACTACATTTTAAGACCTATCATCTTCACGACATTTTAAGACCTATCATCTTCACGACATTTTTAGACCTATCATCTTCACGACATTTTTAGACCTATCATCTTCACGACATTTTAAGACCTATCATCTTCACGACATTTTAAGACCTATCATCTTCACGACATTTTAAGACCTATCATCTTCACGACATTTTAAGACCTATCATCTTCACGACATTTTAAGACCTATCATCTTCACGACATTTTTAGACCTATTATCTTCACAACAGTTTTTAGACCTATAATCTTCAAGACACTTTTTAGACCTATTATCTTCAAGACAATTTTTAGACCTATTATCTGCAGGACACATTTTAGACCTATTATCTTCAAGACAATTTTTAGACCTATTATTTTCACAACAGTTTTTAGACCTATTATCTTCACAACAGTTTTTAGACCTATTATCTTCACAATATGTTTTAGACCTATCATCTTCAAGACACTTTTTAGACCTATTATCTTCACAACATTTTTTAGACCTATCATCTTCAAGACAATTTTAGACCTATTATCTTCAAGACACTTTTTAGACCTATTATCTTCAAGACACTTTTTAGACCTATTATCTTCAAGACACTTTTTAGACCTATAATCTTCAAGACACTTTTTAGACCTATTATCTTCAAGACACTTTTTAGACCTATCATCTTCAAGACATTTTTTAGACCCTATTTAATCGAGAGAAATTAGTGATTAATGTTCCAGCCCAAACGTTAACAAATTAAAAGTTCTATTTTCAGCAGTTTCGATATTAATAGTTTTGTCATTCATTTTTTCATGATCGTAAAGAATTACCAAAGATTGAAGATAATTAGGTGATATATATTTTTGGATACGTTTCTTTTCACTTCATGATTGCAAGCATTTTTGTACTGTTTCTGGTGCCTATAAATTGCTCATATACGGCACAATCACATTGACGCACAGTTTCTACCAGATCACTAAAGTTAAGCAATAATCAGCTTAGCAAGTACGAGATGGGTGACCATTTAGGAAGGCTAGGCGCAGTATGTACTGTGCCGAGTCATAAGAAATTTCCAGGTTGGTATCTGGAGGTGCATTAATTCACTGGGAAAGACGCACCTCTAGTCTTAGGACATGCATCTAGGAGAAGGTAACTCTGGTGACGTCGGCAGCAGGACGTTGGATGGTTATGGAGGAGGATGAATCTCTAGCAGATCAACGGTTTTATGGTATTAAGAGTTACGTTATTCGACTGCAGCTAAGGACAACATATAGGTGCAAACAGACGAGTCAGATGTCACTGTGCTGGAGAAGGTAATGGCAACCCACCTCATGTGTTCTGCCAAGTTTAAAATCACATGATGTCTTCAGAGGAATCGGACCAACAATGGACCGAGGCCTATGGAGAACACTAACCCTGATTTTATCTACGGCATAAATGCCATGATACAAGAAGAAGATAAATTGATCAAGGTACACTCATTTTATTTCATTAGAAACTAACTATAACAGAAACAAAATGTAAACGAGAATTACTTCACAGTCAGATTCTTATTAAATTGAAAGAAATACCGTCATCATCATCATGTTTCGTTCTTCAGCAGCGTTAGATGCTTGCAGATGTTGAGCATTAATTAAAAATTGACTTTGAAACGAACCTATCTCTGGCTAGGTCTTTATCCATTTGTAACGTGGCCGTTATTCTCAAACCGTGTTTGTTACAGTTCAAATCTCTCTCGGACTTCCACGCAATCCGGTACCATCGGTAAGAACAAACAAACAAATATAAATAAATCTGACTCAGCTTTCCTTTCTTTTTTTTATCACGTTTATCACCAATTTTTCTTTCTCCCTGTGTTGACACCAGCTTAGAGAGCCTCTCGCTTATGCTCCACTACACACTGGCTGCAGACAGCCATTTTTATACATCCATCTTTTTTTTTTTTGTCCACTTTGTTTCTCCAACCACATGGTACCTTTTTTTTTTCTTTTTTCTTCTTTTGCAAGCTCACGCACACTTCCTAATTTGCATATGCTTTTTATTCCGGCTACTGCTGCTAATGTCTTCACAAGTCAGCTATCTTACAGCTCCTGCTGATATTTTCTTATGTGCTTACTTATCTCATGTTTATCTTTTGCCTTCCCCTGCCAACTGACCTGCTATATCAACTGTTCCGATTCCACACTCAAGAACCTTCATCCTTTCAATGTGACCAAACCAACAAAGTCTCCAGTTCTACACAGCTCTCTACTCCGTTTAAATGTAATCTTCATCAGGTATAACCAGATCTACACCTGTCTTCATAATTCACTTTACACATCCATCTCGCAAGGAAAGAACTTAAATGCTTACATGATAATACTATGATGTCTTCTGTCTCTCTGTACATTTGTGTCAGAGACCCTAACATGAGTATACTTCTCATTTGAAGTAAAACTTGACCAAATCTATAATTTTATTCCCAAACGTCTGTGTGTTTGTTCGTTTATTTATTTGTTTGTATGTCTGCCTAAAACTTTTTACAGACGCATCAAAACATGATGAAACCGATATCGTTTTAAACCTGGAATTTTCAGACGACAAATATAAAAAAATTGGCTTAAAACATTAATTCCTTCATCCTCAACTGAGCACTTTTTTACGGATGGGGGGGGGGTCGCTTTTTACGCTTTTTACGCCGATATTTCGAAATTCATCCCCTCTTTTCGATTAACTAGTTTTAATTTAAACCTTTACCACTTCTGGTTTGGCGATGGGCGCAACGGCAAAGACGTTACGTTTTTTGATTTTTTTTCACGTCTTTTCCTCCTTTGTGATATGTGTTCGAACCTGCTTGCCTACTACCACTATTTTTTTTTTTTTGCTCGACACACACCTCCAAACACCCGGGCAACGCTGTGCACCAATGCTAGTATTAAATAAAAGAAAAACGTTAGGCTGTCTCTGCAAGTCTTCCAATATGTTTCCTTGGATTGTGGACGGGGTCAATCTCCCTATTAATAGAAGGTTAACGTTTTAGTAATAAAACAAGAAGCCATTCAGAATGTTTAAAAAAAATATATGATATACACATTCCTGCTCCTGTAAGTGACAATCCAAATATGGCAGAGGCCAACCAAAGTCAGCCATCAGGCCTTTATAAAAAAAAAAGGTCCTAATCTCCTATCGCCACTATATATATATTTTTTAATTACCCCATACAAGGCACATTGCCACTTTGGTGTAGGGGGCTACTATAAGGGGCAACAACTACAGGGGTACTATGTAGGGATTTGGGCAGCAAGATGTTGGTTCACGTTGCACTTGAACTTCTGCACGTCAGTACAGTTGGGGAAGCAGGGACCTGCAAAGGAATTCCAAAGTCTAGCGGTTCTGGGGAAGAAACTACTAGAGTAGAAAGATCTTTTACATCTAGGGATCTCTACTGTGTGGGGTGGGATTTTGCAGCCTGTCGGGTCTGTCGAGGGTGTTCACGTCGTGGGGGCACAAGTGCTTGCAGTTCGTCAGAGAATTCCCCATTAAAATACTTGTAGAACAGCCAGAGGGATGCAACGTTTCGTCGATGGGACAGAGACTGAAGCTTAGATGCCAGTTCAGGGCCTATCCGATTGGTGACTCTCTTTTGAACCTTGTCAAGGAGCGAGCGACTAGTAGCTGATGCACCAGCCAAAATATGACAGCAATACTCCATACATGGTCGAATGGTTGCCTTATAGAGGTACAGAATACTTTCGGGTGTTAGTAGTTTTCTAGTACGGTAGAGAGAGCCCACCTTCCTTGCAGCGGCCCTGGCAATGCCCTCGATGTAATTGTTCCAAGTCATGTTTCCTGTGAACGTTAGGCCAAGGAGCTTGAAAGATGTACTCTCAGATAAAGAGTCGTTGGGCATTGCTATAGGTGGTAGAGAAGGTTTCTTGTAATTATTGAATGAAACTAGTTTAGTCTTGGCAGCATTGAACGTGACCATCCATTTTTGCCCCCATTCCACTACAGATCGGAGGTCATCCTCTAGTGTTTCTACCATTTCTTTAGATATGTTTTCATTAGTTTTCCTGTCATGTCTATTATAGAGTGTAGTGTCATCAGCATATATACCCATCTCAGAGGAAATTTCGTCGGGAAGGTCATTTATGAATATCAGGAACAGTAGAGGTCCAAGGATAGACCCCTGAGGCACTCCCGCATTTATATCATATTGTTTAGATGTACGACCGTCGAGGACAACCTGGATTTTTCTCTTATCTAAGAAGAATTTAATTATGTTAAGTATTCTAACAGTGATACCGTAAGATCTAATCTTCCTGATAAGACCCTCATGCCATACCCAGTCAAAAGCCTTAGATATATCTAGAGCTACTGTTCTGCCCTCCCCCGCTTTGTCCAGTGAATGGTATATACGTTCAGAGATTACAGTTAGGATGTCTGCTGTGGAACGGGCTTGTCTAAATCCATATTGTTTGTCAGTCAGAAGCTTAGCATCTGTAAGGTGCCGGACTAGAGCATGGCTTAAATATGCAGCAACTGAAAAAGAAATTAAGATGCAAAAAAGCCAAGGCAGGACTTGTTACACAAAAGAAAGTTCTACTGTTCTGCTACCAATACTCCAATTTGGAAAAAGTGGAGCAAGACCTCAAACAAAATCCTGACCGCGAAGATCAAAGAATTTGCTTTTCCTGAAGAGAATGATTCTCATACTTCATGCAACACATATCTTCAACCCTTACTCGCCAGGTTTCACTTCTATACATCATTACCCTGCATACAAGTGCTTGATAGAATCTTTCTTTGGTCGATAGCAATAATGTTCCGCTGGATAGTGGAGACAAAATATAATTTCAAAGGAGTCACAAGAATGCCTAATTAAATAGAAGCAATAGATAATGAGTGTAAATTGGGTTCAGATCTAACAATCAAAAAGCAATTTCGTCTAATTTGTGACTCATTCTAATTAATCAGAGAATTATATTAATTGCAGGACTACTACTACTACTAATAATAATAATAATAATAATAATATGTTCTGCTTCTACTAATCCAAGCATTTTCTTTCTTTCTTTCATTGTGACCAAACCAACGAAGTCTTCAGTTCTACACACCTTCCTCTACCGTCCAAATGATATTCTCATATCACCAGGTCTAAGGCTATCTTCATGATTTACATCGCACATCCATCTCATAAGTAAAGGACTTGAATGCCTGCAAGGCACCACTCTAGGACGTCTTCAGTTTCTCAGTACAGGAGTGTGTGAGAGACCTTGACATGAAGATATTTCCCATTTGAAGTAAAACTTGCTCAAATATTAAAAAAAAAAAAATATGGTGTGCTGTTTCCTTGGTCCATCCACCATGTTCCCCGAGATAATAATTAATGAAAAATTATTGACTTTTTAGCTTCAATGGCATATTGTACATTTAAGCACAAGACTTTTCAAAAACAAAGATAACATTAGTCTTAAGAAAATGAGGCAAGAATTAAAAAAAAAAATTTACAAAAACACATTTACACCAAAATAGCCCATGTAATATGCTGATCCTTCAACTATTTGTAGAGAGCCATATAAAGCTGATTAACAAATAATGACTCTACAGGAATTTTATGGTTTACTTTATTTGATTTGGTTGATTTTTATGGCATATCAACCCTTTTCGGGTTATTTAATACCGAATTCAGTTATTTTAGAAATAGTATTCGTGTTGCATCCAGTTATTTTGTAGAAGGTCTTTATTCTTCAAGTTCTTTATATCTTCAATCGCTAGTTTGATTTGGTTGTTTTATAGTGGATTTTATCGTTTTTGTTCCCTACCCTGCAGAACATGAATGAGTTTTGCAATGGGGGAGGGAAAAGGGTTACAGTATTAATGTTTGGTACATTTTAAGTTATGAAACCAGTCAGGAAGTGGGGAAATAGAAAGAGAAAGGGAAAATGGGAAGAAGGAAAAGTTGAGGAAAAGGTGGGTTATTTTTGGTTTTGGTTTTGCAGAACATAATTAAGTTTTGCAAAAGTAAGAAAAACAAAAAAGCATCACTGTGTTCTAAGGTGCATTTCGTCTCAGGAAGCCAATATCTTCAGACAGCCTGATCTGGTAGCACCAGTAAATCAATAAGTTGATTCTGTTTCTTCTGATATTACGTGAGTCAGAGTGCGGCCTGAGAAGTCTCATTTAAACTACATTGGTCATATTTACTTTATTTGAAGTCACCATCATTTTCACAGGCTCTTCTATTTCATGTACTATGAGAGTTTCAACGCACTCTGCCCCCCCTCTCTCTCTCGAAAATTAAGTGCTGAAGATGTCTTCGCGACTCGGTGACAAAATCATCCAAGCTTGTTGATCTGTTACCCCTCCCGTTAATATCTATGCAAAATTGTTTGTGTTTTATCGATTTAATTCTTAGGATCTAAGTTGGTCTACCTATTTCGATAATAAATAGACATACACAAACAAAATAACTACAGTTATGACTAAGCATTTTGGCGAGTATGGCCACAGAATCAGATGCATCCTTTCTCTGAAATACTTTTGTTAATACATTTGTATTATAAATTAGTTGAGTTTTATTATTAATTTAGTGTTTCTTTAATATTTTAGTATTTATAATATTTTATTATTAATTTTATTATTAATTAGTTGATTAATTATTCTTCATTATTAATTAGTTGATTGATTAGTCTTGATTATTACCGGTCTTATAAGGCTAAAATGTTCATAAATGAATCTTGCTTACATTTAAAATTAAACAAGCTTCAAAATTTTGTCAAAATATATTTGATTTCCAAATACACATTCTCTGAATTCCAAGCCTCACTGGTATCCAAGGAAATGAATTAACTGATTAAGCAGCAAAAACTGCCTCAAACATTCCGACTGATCCAAATTTGAAAATCCTCTTCTCGAACCATAAAAACGTGTCAACACATATACAATGGAAAAATAACAAACATGCTTGAATAAATTTCCCAACAACAAATTGTACGAAATAATACCAGAAATTAAAAAGCAGGAACAAAACACCAAACTAAACAGAAAAGTAGAAGTCACACTAGCAAGAATAAAAATAAATCATACACATTTGACTCAATCATATCTTTTGAGCAAGGAAAACAAACCGATATTATATATGATGATTGCAACGTCTTGTCAGACGAGTGCCACTCCCTCAGACACTTAAAAGTCCATGAGCCCAAAAATTACTTCCATCGCCACAGGACCATTTTAATAGACAAATGCTTGAGGGAGTATCTATACACAGATGACGTTACAGAGTCTTAGCTTTGTACGACAGCTAAGTCTCTCTCTCGGTTCAAAATGTTCAGACCCAGCAACAAGCAAGAGCAAGATAGCCAGCAACAAGTTAAACTGCAGACCAGCTTAATGCGGGTACTGGTCTCCCGCTTTATGGTTTTTTAAATCAGAGATTTGCTTCTCCTAGAAAGGTTGCCTTCACCATGGCTTACGGGAGCCCTCTCCACCCCAACACACACATACATACACACAAACACACACGGTGCTAGTTGGTCGTTGACCCGGAAAAAGGGTTCATTCGCCGTTTGGAAGGTCTTGTTTTTAATCCTTCAGGGAGACTAGCAACCCTCGTCACCAAACAAGTCTGGTGAGGGAACCAGTTTAGTCGCCGGTGACCCGACCATGAGGCAGGTAGTACTGGGTTACATGGTACTAGTAGCATATACCACGCCAAACTCCACTCACAGACAATGCATCTTAATTAGTCTCAATGATTTTATAACAACGAGGAACACTTTATATAAAGAAGAAGAAAAAAAACATTAAGGATCTGTTAAAAAAAAAAAAGAAAATTGCACCATACTAACATACCTCAAAAACAAATCAACTTTTATCAAAGATTTCTTAAAAATATCACTCATATGTCAGCTAAAGCAGGTAGTAAAAGCTTCCTAAAGCCATAGATAATCGGCATAAACTGCCCCAAAGAGTTTATATGCCCTAAAGTCCAACAAAAAAAAATATTCTAACATTAATTCAAATGACAATAAAACAATTGGTATTCGTATTATTTGGATTCATCAGGCTACTGTTCTATCTTGAATGTGATTTTCACGTTTTGGTAGATGTAACTTCCGAACTTCAGGTGTATCTTGTTGAACTCGGAAATGTTTCTTTCCAACTCAGGAATTTGGACAGCATTTCGAATGGAACCCTTTATCTACTCCATGGGGGTTGTATGTTCTTGTTCCATCAACCATGACTGGAGAGAAGTCCTAAGCAATTTGCAATTGTATTTTTCGGTTGTCCACACTGAGAATTGAACCTTCAACCTTCAGGAGAATATAACCTTTACAAATTTTCGAGTTGGACAGAAACATTCCCAGAGAAGAAAGCCTTGGTTTCACTGACCAAAACAATGTGAAAATCACACTCAAGATAAAACCAAATAATATCAAGGACGAATTCTCATCTCACAAATTCAGAAACATCAAAACAATGTTCTCTTCCAGCTTAAATAATTCCACACTCTGTACTAGAGATAAAATACCATTTTCCGAAATTAGCACAAACGTGGATTTATTTTTTCTACCGTAGAAGTCAGAAGAACTTTATCAAGTAATATACTTAATATCTACAATTACCTTATGCTCGCTAGTATTAATAAAGAGGCCTTGTTTATTTCTCTACCAAACCTCTGGATATAGCTTATAATTAACTGTACTAAAATTGTAACTGAAATCTACAGTGATCTTAGCTGCGCCACTAGGACTTTCTTCTGAATAGATACAATTGTTTTATCCCCAACCTTAACGACTGCCTATAAATATGAATTCCGAATCATAACGAAATAATTGTTTCTCTTTACCTCCAAGACGACGGTCTATGTCTAACCTGCATGCAAAATAGGGGAAAAGAAGGGAACATTTTATTCCTTTCTCCCAAGCTAAAACAATACTGTAAACTCTAAATCCAAATGAAACTTTACTGTATTCTGTAAGTTAATAACCCCGACCCTTGAAAGCTAACAATCTGCTACCCCCCCTCTAGCTGCCACTAAAACCGTACATTATACATACGCCTTAGTAGTGGAATCCTTAGCCTCAAGCTCCTAACTTTCACATGCTAACCGCCTAATAGTCATCACTAAACATCTATACATTTCTACCTCTGACATGCATTAGAGTTCATTCCTATCCAGTTTGGTACTTACCAGCCAAAGTATGCACTCGGATGCAAAGCGATCTTCATTACATAACAATTGCCTCTTCCTAGATGGTTTTGCAATGAACAATACTAAACCAAATCCGATACTCCCTGTCATGCAAAACGCTCGATGACTCTTAAATGAGAACTGAAATTATCTCCCCTCAATAGTAGAAACACTAACACAACTTCTATCTATTTGCATCTACTGAAAACTTGCCCTAATATCTATTTACTTAATTATACATACGGAATACGCCATGACTTAAAATGTACCTCCAGTTACACCCTGAGTGTACTGCACCTACATCTTAACCTTTGTAAATCTAAATATACAGTGACTGGGCAAAATTCTTAGCTCAATTCCTAATACCTACTCAAACTATAACGTTATCCTGAACCTAAACTAACATAAAGTTAACAAAAATGGAAAAACCTAAAGGTAAAAGTCTTAATCCGCACTAACACTTTTCTAACAAGCCTCCCCACAAAACTGCTTCCACTGCATGCCCCTAAATCACTTTGAGGAGTGTAACTATTCATTAGATATATAACCTCTACAAACTAACCATGTAACATTAACTAACCATGTGGGGTCGCAGAAATACCTGGATTAGGACCCAGCTGCGGAGCAAACCCTCTCAGGGCTGATGGACCCAGTAGATCTTCCCAGATCACCTGTCTAGGAGAAGGAAAACTCTGAAACTAAACCAAAGGGGAGGGAGGCTTCTCCAGTCTTGGATGACAACCTTCCTAGAGCTGGTGACTCAAACAAATTACCGGTCTGTAAACCTAAATTGCTTAAGGAGTAGATAGGCTCTGTCTATCGCCGACTTCCATACTCCTACTTTGCCTATTAGTCAGGAGCAGAGACACTATCACAAGTGAATCGACAAAACATTGGTGGTAGATCTTGTTTCTTGTCTAGGGCAATGAATGCCGTTCCCCCACTCCCGACATATTCCACCCCTCAAAACCGAGCACTTGGGAGTGCTTGAGTACCACACATGCCTGTGCAATTAGATTGGGGTGATCTTCTTCTGATGGGCTGAGGGTACCAGATTGACAGTTCCCGGCTGCTGTTTCCGACTGGTAGTACAGGAGCCCTACCTCTTTGGTAGCGCTTAGAGCGGCTGCTCCATCAACAGTTGTAATATATCGGGATGTTTGTAGTGCCATGTCGCGCATGGAAAGGGACCCTGCACTCATCCCCGATTGGCTCTCCTGAGGCCACAGTCCTAGTTGAAGAAAGGTCAGCTAACGGTCTACTTGTGTTGCATGTCTGATACCCTGCATAACCTCTTGTTCAGCTCCCCCTCACCTAACTGAAACTCTTTAAAAACATGATGACAGTAAAATAAAAAAATAACCTTAAAACAGGCCTAGGGACAAACAACTCCAACTTGCCTCCTCCCTTGAGGTTTGCATTCACTAACATCCGTGGGCTTAGAACTAATTTAGCTGATGTTGAAGCATTTCTCCTAACAAATACCCCGGATATCTTAGCACTAAGCGAGACTAACCTACACTCCTCAATCCCCTCCAACTACTTTAACATGCCTGGCTATCTCCCACTCTGCCGTAAGGACTCTGAAAGACATATGCACGGACTTGGAGTCTACATTCGTAACACCCTCCCCCTGACTAGAGAAACAAACCTAGAAACGGACGATCAAGCCTTTATGTGCTTTAGACTAAACATACAACATTAGCTACTTTTATTTTCTCTATTGCTCTCCCTCGACCCAGGACTGCACCATAATAAACAAAGTCTCTGACATCATAGACACAGCACTCTCCCTCGACACTAGTGAGCAAGTACATGTATTTGGTGACTTTAATGTTCACCACAAAAACTAGCTTGGATTCTCTACTCACACAGATGCAGCGGTCAGCGCAACACATAGTTTCGCTATATCTCACTCCCTATCACAAATGGTTATGTTTCCAACCCGTTTCCCTGACCAGCAAGGACAATACGCATCACTTCTAGATCTGTTCCTGACTACAGTTCCCAAGGATTGTATAACAAATGCTGACAGCCCACTCGGGAATGCTGATCATGCAGTGATAATGGTAGAAATCGCCCTAAATTCTAGACCCAAAACTGAAGAGCCAGTACTCAAAACAACGAGATATTATTAAAAGGCTGACTGGGAAGCTATCAGAGATCTTATCAGAGATGCCCCCATGGAGAAATATTTTTTCTCTTCCTGCTGAACAGTGCGCATATGAGATCACTGAATGGTTCAAAACAGCAATTGAAGCACATGTTCCCATGCGAAAATGTTATAGCAAGCCCCACTCTCCTGAATGGTTTACTTCTACTTGCGAAACTGCCATTGCTCAAAGGCAGCATGCATACAGCAGATTTAACCAGCATAAGTCCAGTTCAAACACACAAAAGTATATAAAAGCTAGAAGTAACGTTAAGAAAGAAATAGTGAGAGCTAAGGGAGAAACCACTAAAAAACGCATCGAAGCACAAAAATTAGGAAATCGTGACTTCTGGAAAATCTACAACAGTGTAGTAAATAATGAGCAATCAACAATTCCCCTACTAACCAACAATCACGAGGTTGTTTGCTCAGCAACCGAGAAGGCTAACATGCTTGCCAGCCGGTTTGCCTCAAACTCCACACTGGACCCTTCCAACCACTCCTTGCCTAACTTTCCTTTGCGGACAGACGCCACGCTAGACGATCTAAAAATCACCCCTGCTCAGGTACACACTATCATAAAAAACCTTGACACTTCAAAAGCATGTGGACCTGAACTCATCCCAGCTGTGCTATTAAAAAAAGTGCTCAGCCGAAATGGCTCCAATTCACTCCAAACCCTACAATAAATGACTTAATGAATCATGCTTTCCGGGCTGTTGGAAATCTGCTTCTGTGGTACCAGTATTCAAGAATTCTGGCGAAAGAACTGAACCATCAAATTATCGCCCCATTAGCCTCCTCCCACTTTTTGCCAAAATATTTGAGACCATAATAAACCATGCTCTAGTCCGGCACCTTACAGATGTCAAACTTCTGACTGACAAACAATATGGCTTTAGACAAGCCCGTTCCACAGCAGACATCCTAACTGTAATCTCTGAACGTATATACCATTCACTGGACAAAGAGGGGGAGGGCAGAGCGGTAGCTTTAGATATATCTAAGGCTTTTGACAGGGTATGGTATGAAGGTCTCCTCAGGAAAATTAAATCATACGGTATCACTGGTAGAATACTTAACATAATTAAATCCTTCTTAGATAAGAGAAAAATCCAGGTTGTCCTCGATGGCCGTACATCTAAACAGTGTGATATAAATGCGGGAGTGCCTCAGGGGTCTATCCTTGGACCTCTATTGTTCCTAATATTTATTAATGACCTCCCCAACAAAACTGCCTCTGAGATGGGTATATATGCTGATGACACCACACTCTATAACAGGCATGACAGGAAAACAAATGAACACATAACTAAAGAAATGGCAAAAACACTAGAGGATGACCTCCAATCTGAAGTGGAATGGGGACATAAATGGATGGTCACATTCAATGCTGCCAATACTAAACTGGTTTCCTTCAATAATTACAAGAAACCTTCTCTGCCACCAATAGCAATGGCCAATGACTTTATCTGAGACTGCATCTTTCAAACTCCTTGGCCTAACGTTCACAGGAAACATGAGTTGGAACAATTATATTGAGAACATTGCCAGGGCCGCTGCGAAAAAGGTAGGCTCTCTCTACCGTGCTAGAAAACTACTGACATCTGAAAGTATCCTGTACCTCTATAAGGCCACCATTCGCCCATGTATGGAGTATTGTTGTCACATTTTGGCTGGTGCATCTGCTGCTAGTCTCTTGCTCCTAGACAAGGTTCAAAAGAAATTCGCCAATCTGATAGGTCCTGAACTGGCATCTAAACTTCAGCCTCTGTCCCATCGACGAAACGTTGCATCCCTCTGGCTGTTCTACAAGTATTTTAATGGTGAATGCTCTGATGAACTGCAGACACTTTTGCCCCCACGACGTTGACACCCTTGACAAAACCGACATCTTGCTGCCCAAATCCCAACATAGTGCCCCAGTAGTTTCTGCCCCTTATAGTAGCCCTCTACACCAAAGTGGCAATGTGCCTTGTTTGGGGTGAAAATGCAATAAAAATAAAATAAAAATGGCTGTTAGACATTTATGACTGAAAATTTTACACCTGTTTGGCGTGTCGAGTGGGCATATTTTGGAAAGAAAAAAAAAGAGAAAAAATGGCTGCCCTAAAGCAATATTTTAAAAAAAACTTGTGACATCAAACTCACGCGTGTGAACGAAATATTGCAAGCACAGCGTTCTAATCCATTAAAAAGAATAAAGAATAAAAGAACAGGGTAAAAGTATTGCACTTAAGTGTTGCATTTGGTGATAAAGTCAAGCAGTGCAAATCTTAAGGACTGACTATTGGTGGAGTCACTTTTTACTCTGGTTGATTGCATACAGTTTGTAGCCAGACTTGGAATCAATGTTACTTCGATGCCTCACTTAAAGTGGTCTGGTTACTGTGTTTTACGGCATATCAACCCTTTTCAGGTTATTTAATAAAGTGGTGCGGAACAGAATAGAAACTAAAAAAAAGGACACATCACTTTTAGATTTGGTAACGATGGTGATTTGCCATCTCTGTATCATGTCATCTCATGTAATTAGTAGAAAAAGAGTGGATGTTAGTTTTTTTATGTTGTCGTTTCAGACCTACCGATGTTACTTGGTAAAAAGGCAACGAAAAAGGCAAATACAATTTGTTGAAATATATGGAAGGAAACAGAAATTTTGGCTGCACTAAATATTTTTATATTCCTTTAACCAAACTACTTCCAGCGTTTAGAAGTGACGAATGTAGTCGTTTTTTTTTATAAGGGAGTCACAACTTATCAAGGCTCGAAGGCCACTTGAGGATAAGGGTTAAAGTGTGTACGGTGGTGGAAACTGGGTAGAAGTTGACTATTTAAATGGACGACTCAACAAGAATTTGTTTACATTGGACTTGAAGAGGACAAAGGACCACAATTATTGATACAGTTTTTAGCACTGCATTTCCTACTTTGCCACTCCAAAATTTACCTAATGGATAATCTAAGAGTTTACTAATCAGGTCTTCAGTGATATGTGCCCAAATGTGAATGCCCATGTCAAAACCACATGCACAAAGTCTTTGAAGTAACGGACATGTTAAACGTCTTAATGCTGTCATTGGGAAAATATTGAGAAAGACGTTGAAGGACGGTAAATATCCCTTTGGTTGGTTGGTTGTTTTACGGTATATCAACCTTTTTCAGGTTATTTAATGCCGAATCTAGTTATTTTGAGGAACGATTTTTAATGGAGTATATATTTTTTTAAGTCAGATTCTATTTAACCCATAGGTGGGACTCTAACAGGTACTACCACTCCGAGTCAGAGTGGACCTGGGAGCAATGGTAATTAAAGGGTGGCTCCACACTCCCCAAGGCCTGCAAGGTGGGGCCTCACAATCGGATATGGTTTTAGGTCATATCCAGGACCAAATATCCCTTTGATATTGGATTAGGATGGTCTGTCAATGTAAAGAATACACTCTATAGTATATATATTGGTAGAGTTCCAACGAGTGGGTCTTTAGCAGGAACTCAGATTTGCAACTTTTATTCAAAAATCAACCTCCAGCTTTGGAGAGAATCTGTACAAGTAAAATTGTGGCTGAAAATCTGGAGGCAATTATAAACCTGCATTGAAAGTGAATCATCCAAGAAAATAATGCAGAACTTTGAGGCATTAAATTAGCCTATGGTAACGGAGGCCACATTATCTGCAAAAAGAATGAATCTGCTAGATGAATGTTACCTGATACGATTATTGGTTGAAAAGCCAAACAAGTTTTGATTAAATATGGAGGTAAATATGTAAAATTTAATTCCTGTTGAATAGTGTATGATTCGAATTAATATAAAAATGAAAAGAACTCACACTATTTCGATTTCAAAAGTACAGAAAATATTTTTAATTCAAACGATATGGATCGTTTGAAAAACAAAAGAAAGAAAACGTTTTAGTTTACATTGGTCTAAATGTTGTGAGAATAACACCCAAGACGAGAACAAACCAAATAAATGATATTCTTGTTATATTTTGGATTTATAACGATTTGTATTAGTTGAAAAATATTGAGTCATCACTTTCCTATTAAAAGTAATTTGGTTTCAGACGTGAAGAGGGGAGTGTATCCCAATGAAGTGGGATAAAATAAGGTTCAAGTCAGGCATATTTTACAAGTAGCGTTTGTTTAGTTGTATCTTGATCTCATTACAATAGTGCTTATGGCCCAACTGGTCATAGGTAGATCTAGTATTTTATCAAACCTCAATTATATGAATAAAACAGAATTCTATAAAACCAAGGCGTTTTGGAACTTTTCTATCATTAAAAGTTTTTTTTCATGCCCCCATTTTCTTTTCTATTATTTTCTTTTTGTTATTTTTAGGAAGCTAAGAAAACCTTTCATTTGATAAAGCAAAATTTCAAAGACAACATTTTTGGAAGAGAATTACAGCAATAAATGACAAAATGAGGCGTGTCTGTATGAATATCCTAAACCCGCAATCATTCCAATTGATGGAATCGTCTTGATGTTATAACTTGTATAAGTTTGGATTCAGAAGACAACAGTAAATTATATTCGCAATAAAAAACGTTATGCTACGTTTTCCCATCTCAGTGTAAAACAAAAAATGATTTTTATGTCATGTTTTAAGCATTCAGAATCATTAAACCTAAAAGTGGATGAAACAAAAGACGTCAAAAATTTCAAATACGAAAAGACAAACTATGAAAAAGAAAAGCGTACAATAAATATAGTTTTAATGAAATGATCCTAAGAGACATCTTTGATACTGGTTCAGAACACAACCTTCCATTTAAAAAAGATGTTAAAAATATAAAAACAATATATGTGCTATATTATAAAAATATAATAGCAGTAAATACGAGCATTTTTTTTAAGTAATGCGGACAGAAAATTTAAATTAAGGATAATGCTATTTCAAACTTAAGCATGACAGACTAATGTAAATACCGTTTCAAACCTAATTATGATAGACTAACGTAAATAACGTTTCAAACCTTAGTATGACAGACTAATTAAAATACCATTTCAAACATAAGCACGACATACTAATGAAAATACCATTTCAAAGTTCTAATTATGACAAAGTAACGTAAATATTGTTTCAAACCTTAGAATGACAGATTAACGAAAATACCATTTCAAACCCAAGTATAACAGACTACCAAAATAGTTTTTTTTTTTTACATGGAAGTCACCACTTATCAAGGCCCGGAGGCCACTCAGGGATATTGCGTGTACAGTGATCAATGAGATAGTATTGTAGTAAGCATTAGTATTGCAGATTTGATAGAGTGTCTTACTTAAGAGGGCGGTTTGTAAGGAATTTGTTTATGTTGGACTTGAAGACATCAAGGTTGTAGTCAGGTGGAAAACAGGAAAACGGAAGAGAGTTCCACATTCGTGCACTTCTGAGAAGGACGCTCTGCTCATGGAATCTACGTTTGGATTTAGGCACAGATAAAGAGTGAGGAAAATTATTGACAGTAGTTTCAGCCAGACGGGTGTTTCTCATGAAAGATTGGCGAGGGGGGATGAGAGATTGGAACTCAAACGAGCACTTGCCATGGAAATAACGATAAAACAAAGACAGGCTCACAACATCTCTCCTGTGGGAGAAAGGCTGCAGGGAAGAGAATAGGGCATCCCCCACTAAGCTATGAAGCCTATTTTGTACTCTGTCAAGACAGGATAGGCTGTTTTTAGCAGCTCCTGCTCAGATGTGGCAGCAGTACTCCATCCTTAGACGTACTGGGCTTTTATACAGATAGAGAATTGCATCAGTAGTGAGATATCTTCTAGAGCGGTAGAAGGATCCCACCATTTTCCCAGCATCCTAGGCAACAGACCTGATGTACATGTTCCATTTCAGATCAGGAGTAAAGGTCAAACCCAAAAGCTTGTCAAAACATGGAGCTTCCCCAAGACGAGAGCCATACATTTCAACTGATGCCAGATGAGGATTACAAGTAACCAGCCATCCCTTCCACCATGCGCTCAAGATCAGAAGAGAGAGAATTAGAGAGAACTTTGTCATTTACGGCCTTTGATGTGTTGCCATAGATGGTCGTGTCATCAGCATAGATGTCAACGAATGATTTAAGTATGTGTTTTGGGAGATCATTGATGTAGACTAGGAAGAGAGTTAGACCCCTGAGGGACTCCAGCATTAATACTGTGGGCCTCTAATTTCTGCCCATCAGCCATTACTCTTATGAACCTATCGGAGAAAAATGATTTAATAATTGAGAAAACATTACCAGTAATACCGTAGCTGGAAATCTTGTGAAGTAGGCCCTTATGCCATACCTTATCGAAGGCCTTCGATATGTCAAGAGCAATTGCCCTGAAAAGGAAGCCTTTGTCAAGAGATTCACTAATCCTATGAGATATAACCATTAGCACATCTGCTGTAGATCTTGCGAAGTGGAAACCATATTGCATGTCACTAAGATGGTTGTGTCTGCTGAGGTGGTTGACTACTTCTTTATTCAATATGGATTTCAACAACTTACTCATGACACACAGGAGACTTATTGGTCTGTACTGAGAGGGAGATGACTTTTCACCCGAATTCTTAAATACAGAGCGTGCTGATGAGGTTTTCCAGGGTGTTGGAAAGCACTTCTCCTTAAGGCAACAATTAAACAGTTTTGTAAATATGGGGGCAAGTTCTGAAATGTTCATTAAAAAGCAAGTATCAAAGACTAATAAAAAAGCAAGTTAAAAAGTAGGCATGACAGACTAAGAAAATTTCTAATTTACATTTAAGTATGAGAGAGTAAGAAAAATACTATTTCAAATATATGACAGTTTAATAAAAATATGTCAAATTAAAAAACTAAACAGCGTCTTATGAAGATACTTGGATCACTTGGAAATAAGAGACAGGCATTCACTTTGTGTATGATGGCAAACTACCGAAAATGCGTTTTCAAACTTGAGTATCACAGACTCAAGAAAATGCTATTTCAAACTTGAGTATGACGACCCTATAACAAAAATGTTATTTCAAATTTAAAGATGACAGACTAAGGAGAATTGTATGTGCAAGTCATACTTAACAGACCAAAGAAAATGATATTTCAAACATGTGACAAAGCAGCCAATGTAAAGACTCTCTTATCGAGATTTCTAAACACATCTAAACGAACATGCTTCTAGTCAATGTTAACCTTTCATGATGAAAAGAACATTTTTCATTGGAACATTGTAACTTTTCAGTCAACTAATTCTTTTCACCATTCTAAACAGATGGTGTTGTCTCCTTGACATATTATGAAGAGTCACCTCAATCGGTTGCCAAGTCTTTTTATAGTAATAACTGTAACAGTTCTCGTGTAAATGTTAATCTTTTCATTGTGGTTCAAATAATTGAATCAATTGAAAAGAACAACGATAACTCCGTTATTTACTCTGGGCTGCTTGATTTATTTGGATTACTTTTTTATAGTATGTAAATGTAGATGAATGTATATACCCAGCCAACCTTCATAGGAATTGTGGAAGGACATGGAGCAATATAATTTAATATAGAACAACAAACAGGCAGGATATATCTCGCCTCTTTGGTATTTCGCTTTCTGTCATGATGTAACTTCCTGAACACGTTAGCCTTACTTCTAACCTTAAATCTAATGAAAATTACCTTTTATTTGCTCATTTTAATTTAATGTGGAAAATTCCGTTTTCAGCATTTTTATATCCCTCTCTCTTGTTACAGAACAACTAAATTATACTTCAAACTAAAGCTGGGCCAACTGACTGAGAGACAGAATATCTCATAGAGAGAAAATATTATTAGTATTATTGTATTATTATTGTTATTTTATTTGTATTATATTATTGTGTTTGTGGATTAGGAGACATGTTTTACACTCGTTCGCATGATGCATTTTGATGGAGTTATTTGTACTCCCCAATTGTTGTCTTCTTCATAACTGAAATCAACATAGGGATTACTTCATATTAATTTATTCAGTGACTGTTTTTTGTTTTTTTTACAAGGTAGTCACCACTTATCGAGGCCCGGAAGCCACTCGAGGATAAGGGTTATTGTGGGTACAGTAATCAATGGGATAGTATCGTAGTAATCGTTAGTATTGGAGATTTGATAAAGTGTCTTACTTAAGGCGGCGGTTCATCAGGAATTTGTTTATGTTGGACTTGAAGACATCCAGGTTTTAGTCAGGTGGGAAACAGGAAAACGAAAGAGAGTTCCACAGTCATGCACTTCTAAGAAAGAAGCTTTGTTCATGGAATCTACGTTTGGATTTAGGCACAGATAAAGAGTGGGGAAAATGATTTACAGTGGTTTCAGTGAGATGGGTGTTTAATGCCAAAGATTGACGAGGGGGGGACGAGAGATTGGAGCTAAAACGAGCACTTGCCATAGAAATAACGATAAAACAAAGACAGGCTCACAACGTCTCTCCTGTGGAAGAGACGTTGCAGGGAAGAGAATAGGGCATCCCCCACTAAGTCACGAAGTCTATTTTGTATTCTGTCAAGGCAGGATAGGCTGTTTTTAGCAGCTCCTGCTCAGATGTGACAGCAGTACTCCATCCTTGGACATACTTGGCTTTTATATAGATAGAGAATTGCATCAGTAGTGAGATATCTTCTGGAGCGGTAGAAGGATCCTACAATTTTTCCAGCAACCTCGGCAACTGACTTGATGTAGGTGTTCCATTTCAGATCAGGAGTAAAGGTCAAGCCCAGAAGCTTATCAAAACATTGAGCTTCCCCTATACGAGAGCCATCCATTTCAATTGATGCCAGATGGGGATCAGAGCGTTGATGATGTTACGATAGGAGCTTTGTTTTAGATGCATTAAAGGTAACCAGCCACCTCTTCCCCCACCGTACCATGCACTCTAGTTCAGAGGACAGAGAATCAGAGAGAACTTTGTCATTTACAGCCTTTGATGTGTTGCCATAGATGGTCGTGTCATCAGCATAGATGTGAACGAATGGTTTATGTGTTTTGGGAGATCATTGATGTAGATCAGGAAGAGAGTTGGGCTCAGAATGGACTCCTGAGGGACTCCAACATTAATACTGTGGGCTTCTGATTTCTGCCCATCAACCACTACTTTTATGAGCATATCAGAGAGAAATGATTTAATAATTGAGAAAACATTTCCAGTTATACCGTAGCTGGAAATCTTGTGAAGTAGGCCTTTATCGAAGGCCTTTGATATGTCAAAAGCTTTCCATATAGAGACAAAGATGTATACAAAAACAACCACATTGCTATGATATGAAAAAAAAGCAAAAGTAAATGTGTTTTGAAATAAAATGGTTTCAGTAGACATATATAGCACACAGGATGCTAACAAAACCCTATATATATATATATATATATATATATATATATATATATATATATATATATATATATTCCCAAAAATCTTCTGGCTGTTGGGAATATGGTACGATTATGAATATCTCCAGTATTAAATAATCCTTGTACACCGTGAAATTTATTTATGCCTGAAAACCAAAGAAGGAAGATATAACATATGGGAAATATTTGGAATCAAGTCTACCTTACTGTTATTTCAGATCATTTGAAACCATAGCAGCAAGTTTTGGTCTCCCCTCCAAAAAGGTCAGAGGTTTTGGGAAAATATCAGATATTTTATAATTCATTTGCAAAATTAGGAAAACAAATGACTGACTGAAACATTTTATGGCTGCAAAAGTACCAAAAATAGGCTCTGGATGATTCCCTTAATGTGCGCTCTTAAAATCCAATGTCACATAGCCCACTACAAAAGTCAAGTCATTAGCTTTCCAATGAGCCTTGATTTGTTAAATTTGGATTAATAGTCGCTGAGATTTGGAACTTATAAAATTGCCAAAAAGGTTGTATATCTATCTATCCATCTATCTATAAAAATGAAATTGTCTGTGTGTATGTGTGTCTATACATTTCCCTACCAAACTACTCTGTCAATTTTCAGTCTACAGACTAGAAATTTGACATAAGGAGTGTTGAGATTTCGGAAAAATTTTAATCAGTTTTAGGCCAGAAATTTGGCTGTCAAGGGGTCAAAATTCAACGATTTTACCTGTGAAAACTCTACCAAATTCCTCTGCAAATTTTTGGTCTAAATACTTGAAATTTTAGATGTAGGTTACTTGAACATGGATCAAATTTTTAATTTGATTTGAGCCCCCCAAAATGCTAAGGGGTCAAAATTGGGGTCAACGTTAAAAAAAAAATTGACCTCTGCAGTCTACCAAATTACTAAGCCAATTTTTGGTCTAAACATTTGAAATTTTACACAAAGTGTATTCAGACATAGGGCAAGCGTTTTAATCGGGTTTTGGCCGAAAATACCGCTGCCAAGGGGTCGCAGTTCAAAAGATTTGACCTTTGCGGTCTCTAGCAAACTATTCAGCCAATTTTGAGTCTAAATATTTGAAATTTTACATAAAGTGTATTCAGACATGCAAGTTTTTAATCAGTTTTTGGGAGAAAATGTGGCTGCCAAGGGGTCAAAGTTTACAGAGTTGACCTTTGCAGACTCTACGAAACTCCTCCACCAATTTTGGGTCCAAACACTTGGAATTTTAGATGTAGGTTACCTAGACATGAGTCAAATTTATATGAATAAATATAAATATGCACATAAAGTTATGAACAGTGCATAGGGCCCCAGCAAAGTCGTGCTGAACTACGAGTATATATATATATATATATATATATATATATATATATATACTCATAGCTGAATTGAATATTGAAATGCTCATATCTTTGGTTCTATGGATGAAACTACATGAAAATTTGCAGCCTTTTTGAAGATTATAATACTATTCTATGGTTAAAATTTTAGACAGTTGGTAAAAAAAAAACTATATTTTCAAATCAATTAAATATGTTCAAATTTGCCTTTATGTATAGTCTTATTTGTAGCATTCCGAATTTTACTGGTTTTATATAATTCAGTAATCGTTCATATACCAATAAATTTTAAGCCAAAAAGCGATGACTTAAACTGCAAGCTACAAAATTATCATATTTCATAATTGAGGTATTCATATATTGTTTTAACAAAAACCAAGACATCAAAGAATGGGTTGATAGCAACAAATAGTGTATTTCATCGTTAGTTACAATTTATATATATATATATATATATATATATATATATATATATATATATATATACATATATATATATATATATATTATATATGTGTGTGTGTGTGTATGTGTACCCTGTAGGCCAGTTCCAGTTTTTCTGCTTCTGTTGTATCCCTTGTGACCTCGCTAGGCCACTAATGTACTATTATATAAAAGGAACTTTGAGCGTGAGTTTGTTCCCTTTCGACTCCGAAACAGCTGGGCCGATTTTTATGAAATTTCACACAAATGTACTTTTTATTTTATTTTTTTGTTTGTAACTATCCAGTCGATTTGGCTGCAGTTTTGCACGGACTTTTATATAAGGTACAGCGAGCTAGGTATCGTGGTATTCGTTTGATACACAAGGATTAATTGGGATTAGTATTTAATACAAAAATATAACCAAAATTTAACAATATTCAACCATTAGTTTGGTATAATGTACTCATTCTTAATCAATGGAGTACAATTTTTGCCTGTTTTTCATGAGCAAAAACCCTAGTATAAATAATAAATAATAATTTCTTTTAGTGACATCTTTTTTGATATTACACCTTATTTAAACGTGAGAGACAGTAATAATATGTCTTCCAATAGACGATATATATTTCGATAACCTTTAGACTCCTGTATTGATTAACAGTTCAGTGATATGAAGATTTCTTCAATAAGCAGGTGTTTCAAAAAGACAGTTCAGAAGGTTTCATTTATTTTTATCAAAGACATCTTAGGAAATAATCATAACAAACAACAATTTTCATATGTGTATTCCGTTCACCACGATTTGTATGTATGGAAATTTCATATATAACAAACAGGGCTATCTGTCGTTGCTCTTGCATTATCTATTACATAGAAAAATGCGAGCATAGAAAGTAATATGGTTATATTATATCTTCCCTCTTTGGTTTTCATACATAAAGTAAATTTCACATAATGGTTTGTTTTATACTGGAGATATTCATAATCGTAATAACTAGTCCTTTTATTTAGAAAAGTAAAAGGACTAGTTGTTAAAACTAGAAAAGATAAGCACAAGATATTCTAGTAAAAAATATAATAAATTTTATAACTTAAAATATTGCAGCATTAAGAATTTTTATATAATGTTAAATTGAATTTTAAAAAAATTCTTGATTTTAAGTTATAAATTTACAATATTTTTTTTACTAGAATACCTTGTCTTTTATTTCCTGTTTTAACTAGTTCTTTTACTTTTCTAAGTTTAATCTTAACCATATTACCTTTCATGCTTGCATTTTTCTATGTAATCCATGATTTTTCCAGACTTTGTTTTGAAATAATATTTTCTTTTTTGTGTTCAATATTATATGCATTGTCAAAAATCCATAAAAAAAATTATTACCAACTTCTTAAATTGACTAAATAAAAAAATCAAATAAAAGACGTGATTAAACAGAAAGAAAGGACAAAAAAGAGAAACGGAATTAACAAGCGCCGTCGTAAGCAAAAGATTATCAGCCCTAGCACGGGAAAGAGCATCACTTTTGTTAACTTTTTTTATATATAGCCCAAATAAGATGGCATGCAAGCGACATTCCCGCTATGATTTATGACGGTGTCTATGACGGAAACGTTGCTATGTTAACCAACAGCCAATCAGAAGAAATCATCTCTAAAACGTCAATGTTGAAAACGTTGCTATGGTAACCAACAGCCAATAAGAAGAAATCGTCTCTCACGTTCCTTGCTTATTCTGAAAACTTTTGAACACCAGTAATTTTATTATAACTTTTGTTTTAATGGACGAAAATGGAAAATTTTTATTTCAAAATATAGCTGAGATGGTAATCTATTGTTTGAAATTTCATCGCAAAATGAGTGAGCAGTGAAGCTTTAAAGCAGTTTTAAATGAGTTAAACTAACACTTAACCTATTGAATGATAACAAATAATATCAATCATTTGAATAAGAAAAAGTATAAAAATGTTAAAGTATAAAAATGTTAAAGTATAAAATCTTTAAAGTATCAAATTTTTAAAGTATAAAAATGTTAAAGTATAAAGTTTTTAAAGTATAGAGTGCATCATTGATTAACTTTAGACAAATCCTCACTTATAAATTGCTCGTTTCTGAATCAAATGTTGTTTGCAGTAAATAGTATCATGTACAGATTTTCAATCCGTGTTCAGGATCCAGAATTGATCCTTTATCAGTGACGGGATGATTCCAATACAATTACCGATTCTGATTCTGATTCTTTTAAAATCTCTGAAACATTCGACTATAAAATTGCTTTTTGTTCATTTTTATTTTCGGATGACTGTAAAAGCTGTCGTAATATGTGCATATATTTTTACAAATGTAAAAACACACTTGTGAAGATGGGGTCGATTTATAGATTTTAATTTTACCGATACTTTATATTTATGATACTTTTGCCTGTTTCTCTTCACATAACGACTCTGTAATATTTTTTGATGTCTTAAATAGCTTACATCCAGCTCTCCAATTCACTATGGAATGCGAAGTTGATCATTCCTTACCCTTTTTAGATGTCATGGTATCCAAAGATTATACGAAGTGTTGCTTTGAGACTGATATTTACAGAAAACCCACCTTTACAGGCCTTTACATTAAGTGGAACTCTTTTACTCCACTTAATAGGAAGATCTATGTCATTAAAGCCCTTACTCACCGTGCACTTATGATTTGCTCGACCTCTAAGTTAGATGCCGAATTAGAAAAATTACTTAATATCTTTCTTGATAATGGCTACCCCCGAAATATTGTTAGTAAGATAATTTCTAACAAGGTCGGGAACTTTAATAGTAATAGATTCATAGGCCCTTCCCAGTGTCCGATTATCCTAAAGTTGCCATGGTTGGGTTCAGCAGGTCATAACATCATCAAAAAGATTGTTCACCAGACCCATAATTGTTTCCCGCCACTTTAGTCCGCCCTGTTTTTACCACTCGGAAATTCTTTTCTTCCTTTCAAAGTAATCTTGTCGTCTATAAATTTAAGTGTCAGTGTGGAGCTGACTACGTGGGCAGAATGAGCCACGGATTGGAGGTCAGAATTTTCCAACATGTCCCTTTATATATACGACAGGGTAGGTTAGACTCCTCTGCACAATCACATGTTTCTGCTACCGCGATTGGTGATCACCTGACCAGTTCAAATAATTGTGCGAGTGAGTACACATCGGAGTGGTTCTGTATTTTGCACAAGGCTAGGTCTGTTCAACATCTCGGATTATTGGAGGCCCTTACAATAAACTGTTGCAGACCTGTTCTTTGCAAACAGATGGACCACATACGTTCGTTGAACGTTTTGACACAGGCGCCACCAGGTTAATTTCTACGCTGTGTTTTTTTTCCCCCTCATAGAAATTACTTCATGCCAACATTATTTCATTCCGACATTTACTTCTGAAGACAGTCGGCGAAAAGTACTTCAAGTTTCTTCACCGTTCCCCCTTTTCTTTTTTTCTTTCTCCCCCTTTTAGTCGATCTTCTTCCTTTTCAATTTATTTTCCTTACTTGTAGTCGATCCTGTTTCTTTTTACATTATAATCGATCTTTTTTATAAGGTTAAAAAAAAAAAAAGAAAAAAATGCCCCACTTCGCTTTTAAACTATTACAATTCTGTTGTACTTCGAATTTACTATTATTTATTTAATATAAGAAATCTCTGGGAAAATAAGATCGCTGGAAAAATGGTTGGATCACTCTACTCCTCCAGTAGGTATCTCACTGCTGATGCAATCCTCTATCTTTATAAGAGCCAGATACACCCTAAAATGGAGTACTGTGGCCATATCTGGACAGGAGCAGCTCGCTGTACTCTATCCTTTCTCTTCTCTGCAACCTCTTTCCCACAGACTTCAAAACCAGCTTCAAAACCTAGTAGGTGATGTCGTGTCTTCCTCCTTGCAACCTCTTTTCCACAGAAAAGACATTGTGAGCCTGTCTCTGCTCTGTTGTTATTTTCATGGCAAGTACTCATCTGAACTCCAATCTATAGTCCCCTCTTGCCAAAAACACTCGACTAGCTACAACCATATATACGATTTCCCTCACGCTCTTACTATGCCTAAATCTAGACACAATTTCCATGAACAAAGTTTCTTTCTCAGAACTACCCGCATGTGGAACACTGTTCCACTGGCATGCTTTCCGGCTGAATACAACATGGTAGCCTTCAAATCCAATGTAAACAAGTTCTTGTTGAGCTGTCCTCATAAATAATCAAATTCTACCCAATTTGCACCAATAAAAATTACTTCACTACCACCTTACATTCATTAACCCTAATCCTCGAGTGGCCTTCTGGCCTTGATAAGCGGTAACTTCCACGTAAAAAAAATAATGGAAAATTAAGCTTAAAAAAAAGAAATTAATCGTTTTTGGCATCAGAAATTAGGATGAAATTTTTCAGATTCTGATACTCTCAAAAGATCTGATTCTCAAAAAAAACTTTTTGTTACATTTTCACCCCAAACAAGGCAAGTTGTCACTTTGGTGTAGAGGGCTACTATCAGGGGCAACAACTACTGGGGTACTATGTAGGGATTTGGGCAGCAAGATGTCGGTTCACATTACACTTGAAATTCTGCATGTCAGTACAGTTAGGGAAGCAGGGACCTGGAATGGAATTCCAGAGTCTAGCGGTTCTGGGGAAGAAACTACCAGAGTAGAAAGATCTTTTACATCTAGGGATCTCTACAGTGTGGGGGTGGGATTTAGCTGCTTGGCAGGTTTGTCGAGGGTGTCTACATCGTGGGGGCACAAGTGTCTGCAGTTCGTCAGAGCATTCACCATTAAAATACTTCTAGAACAGGCAGAGAGATGCAGCACTTTGTCGATGGGACAGAGGCTGAAGCTTAGATGCCAGTTCAGGACCTATCAGATTTGCGACTCTCTTTTGAACCTTGTCTAGGAGCGAGAGACTAGTAGTAGATGCACCAGCCCAAATATGACAACAATACTCCATACATGGGCGAATGGTGGCCTTATAGAGGTACAGGATACTTTCGGGTGTTAGTAGTTTTCTAGCACGGTAGAGAGAGCCTACCTTCTTTGCAGCGGCCCTGGCAATGCTTTCAATGTAATTGTTCCAACTCATGTTTCCTGTGAACGTTAGGCCAAGGAGTTTGAAAGATGCAGTCTCAGATAAAGAGTCATTGGCCATTGCTATTGGTGGCAGAGAAGGTTTCTTGTAATTATTGAAGGAAACCAGTTTAGTATTGGCAACATTGAATGTGACCATCCATTTTTGTCCCCATTCCACTACAGATTGGAGGTCATCCTCTAGTGTTTTTGCCATTTCTTTAGATATGTGTTCATTAGTTTTCCTGTCATGCCTGTTATAGAGTGTGGTGTCATCAGCATATATACCCATCTCAGAGGCAGTTTTGTCGGGAGGCCATTTATGAATATTAGGAATAACAGAGGTCCAAGGATAAACCCCTGGGGCACTCCTGCATTTATATCATATTGTTTAGATGTACGACCGTCGAGGACAACCTGGATTTTTCTCTTATCTAAGAAGGATTTAATTATGTTAAATATTCTACCAGTGATACTGTATGATCTAATTTTCCAGAGGAGACCCTCATGCCATACCCTGTCAAAAGCCTTAGATATATCTAGAGTTACCGCTCTGCCCTCCTCTGCTTTGTCCAATGAATGATATATTCGTTCAGAGATTACAGTGAGGCTGTCTGCTGTGGAACGGGCTTGTCTAAATCCATATTGTTTGTCAGTCAGAAGTTTGACATCTGTAAGGTGATGAACTAGAGCATAGTTAATTATGGTCTCAAATATTTTGGCAAAAAGTTAGAGGAGGCTAATGGGGCGATAATTTGATGGGTCAGTTCTTTCGCCAGAATTCTTGAATACTGATACCACAGAAGCAGTTTTCCAACAGCCCAGAAAGCAAGATTCATTAAGCCATTTGTTGTAGAGTTTGGAGAGAACTGGAGCTACTTCGGCTGAGCACTTTTTTAATAGCACAGCTATTCGGGTCCACATGCTTTTGAAGTGTCAAGGTTTTTTATGATAGCATGCACCTGAGAAGAGGTGATTTTCAGATCGTCTAGCATGGCGTCTGTCCACATAGGAAAGTCAGGTAGGGAATGGGTGGAAGGGTATAGTGTGGAGTTTGAGGCAAACCGACTGGCAAGCATGTTAGCCTTCTCGGTTGCTGAGCAAACAACCTCGTGATTGTTGGTTAGTGGGGGAATTGTTGATTGCCTATTATTTACTACACTGTTGTAGATTTTCCAGAAGTCTCGAGTTCCTAATTTTTGTTCTTCATGCGTTTTTTTAGTGATTTCAGTAAATTCTCTCTTAGCTGTCGCTATTTCTTTCTTAACATTATTTCTAGCTTCTATATACTTCTGTCTGTTTGAACTGGACTTATGTCGGTTAGATTTGCGGTATGCATGCTGCCTTTGAGCAATGGCAGTTGTGCAAGTAGAAGTAAACCATTGGGGAGAGTGGGGCTTGCTATAAAATTTCCGCATGGGAACATATGCTTCAATTGCCGTTTTGAACCATTCAGTGGTCTCATTTGCGCACTGTTCAGCAGGAAGAGAAAAAATATTTCTCCATGGGGGCATCTCTGATAAGATCTCTGATGGCTTCCCAGTCAGCCTTTTTATAATATCTCGTTGTTTTGAGTACTGGCTCTTCAGTTTTGGGTCTAGAATTTAGGGCGATTTCTACCATTATCACTGCATGATCAGCGTTCCCGAGTGGGCTGTCAGCATTTGTTATACGATCATCAGGAACTGTGGTCAGAAACAGATCTAGAAGTGATGTGTGTTGGTCTTGCTAGTCAGGGAAACGGGTTGTAAACGTAACCATTTGTGATAGGGAGTGAGATATAGCGAAGTTATTCGTTGTGCTGGCCGCTGCATCTGTGTAAATAGAGAATCCAAGCCAGTTTTTGTGGTGAACATTAAAGTCACCAAATACATGTACTTGTGCGCTAGTGTCGAGGGAGAGTACCGTGTCTATGCTCTCAGAGACTTTGTTTATTATGGTGCAGTCCTGGGTCGAGGGAGAGCGGTAGAGAAAATAAAAGTATCTTTCCTTACGTTGTATGTTTAGTCTAAAGCACATAAAGGCTTGATCGTCCGATTCTAGGTTTGTTTCTCTAGTCAAGGGGAGAGTGTTACGAATGTAGTCTCCAAGTCCATGCATATGTCTGTCAGAATCCTTGCGGCAGAGTGGGAGATATCCAGGCATGTTAAAGTAGTTAGAGGGGATGGAGGAGTGTAGGTTAGTCTCACTTAGTGCTAAGATATCCTGGGTAATTCCAATTAATTATCTCAATACTATTCTCTGTAGAAGTTATTTTTTCTTTGTCATGTCAAAGCGTAAGGAGTAGTAATGTCTTACTCAATACAAGTGTTGGCATAATTTTTTTATGTGAAATAGTAGGGGTACTTAAAAAATATATATAGATTGGTGAATAGAAAATGCTTAAACTCAAACAAATCCAATTCGCCTCTTCCCTTGAGGTTTGCATTTACGAATATCCGTGAGCTTAGAACTAATTTAGATTATATTGAATCCTTTCTCCTAACAAACACCCCGGATATTTTAACACTAAATGAAACTAACCTACACTCCTCCATCCCCACTAATCACTTTAACATGCCTGGTTATCTCCCATTTTGCCATAAGGACTCAAACAGACATATGCATGGACTTGGAATCTACATTCAATACAGCCCCCTCCCCTTGACTAGAGAAACAAAACTAGAATCAAACGACCAGGCCTTTATCCGCTTCAGACTAAAATGCAACATAACATTAGCTACTTATATTTTCCCTGCCGCTCTCCCTCAACCTAGGACTGTATACTTATCAACTAAGTCTCTGACAGCATAGATACAGCACTTTTCCTCAATACTAGCGCACAAGTACATGTATTTGGTGACTTCAATGTCCATCACAGTTTCTCTACCTACACAGACGTAGCTGGTAGCATAACACATAGCTTCTATATATCTCATTGCCTATCACAGATGATTACATTTCCGATACGTTTCCCAGATCAGCAAGATCAACATGCCTCACTTCTATATCTATTTCTGACTACAGTTACCGATGATTGTGCAACAAATGCCAATAGCCCACTCGGAAATACTGATCACACTGTGATAATGATAGAAATCACCCTTAATTCGTGTCCCAAAACTGAAGAGCTGTTGCTCAAAACGACAAAGTATTATAAGAAAGCTGACTGGGAAGCCATCAGGGATCTCATCAGAGATGCCCTATGGAGAAATATCTTTTCTATTCCCACTGAACAATGATTCAAAACTGCAATTGAAGCACATGTGCCCACATGGAAATTCTATAGCAAACCCTACTCTCCTCAATGGTTCGCTTCTACTTATGCATCAGCCATTGCACAAAAGGCAGCATGCATACCGCAGATTTAACCGACGTAAGTCCAGTACAAACAGACAAAAGTATATAGAAACTAGAAGTAATTGCAAGAAAGAAACAGTGACAGCTAAGAGAGAATATACCAAAACCGCCAGAAAATGCATCAAACACAGAATTTAGGAACCTGTGATTTCTGGAAAATCTACAACAGTGTAGTAAATAATGGGCAAGCAACAATTCTTCCACTTTCCAACAATCATGAAGTTGTTTGCATCTGAAAAGGCTAACATGATTGCCAGTCGGTTCGCCTCAAACTCCACCTTGGACCCAGCAAACCACTCCCTCCCTGACTTTCCTTTGCAGATTGATGCCACACTAGATGATCTGAAAATTACCCCTTCTCAGGTGCATGATATCATAAAAAACCTAGACACCTCAAAAGCGTGTGGACCCGATCTCATCTTGGCTCTGCTATTAAAAAAATGCTCCGCTGAGGCTGCTTCAGTTCTCTCCAAACTTTACAACAGATGCCTTAACGAATCTTGTTTTCCTGACTGCTGGAAAAATGCTTCTGTGGTATAAGTTTACAAGAATTCTGGTGAAAGAAGCGACCCATTAAATTATCTCCCCATTAGCTTCCTCCGACTCTTTACCAAAATATTTGAGTCCTTAATTAACCACGTTCTAGTCCATCACCTTACAGCTACTAAACTTCTGACCGACCAGCAATATGGATTTAGGCAAGCCCGTTCTACAGCAGATATCCTAACTGTTATCTCTTAACATATATGCCATACACTGGACAAAGTCATATCCTAATTTAATCTCTAAACGTATATACTATACACTGGACAAAGCAGGGGAGAGTACAGCAGTAGCCCTAGATATATCTAAGGCTTTTGACAGGGTTTGGCACGATTGTCTTCTCAGGAAAATCAGATCATAAGATATCACTGGACGAATACTTAACATAAATAGATCCTTCTTAGATAAGAGAAGAATCCAGATTGTCCTCGACGGTCGTACAGCTAAACAATGATATAAGTGTGTGTAGTAAAAAAAAAAAAAAAAAAAAAAATCGTGCAAACCTTTTACCACTGGCAACGCCCGCTTCAGAGAGTGAAAGAAGAAAGAAGAAGAAGAGAATGGCCACTGCGTCTATTTATAGACTAGAGATCATGGGAAGAGTATGCAAATAACTTTGGACGGTTTTGTCCTATAAAAAGCCTGTATTTGGGAGAGAGGGTGTCTTTTTTGTTTGGCAGAAGCAATTGCTGTCAGAAGTGCATTGGACTGCAGGATTGAAGAGTGAAGATTGAGTTGTGGGGTCATTGTATTTAACCACAGTGTGGGTGTACTTCAGGGGTCTAATCTTGGACATTTATTATTCCTGATATTCATAAATGACCTCCGATAAAATTATCTCTGCGATGGGTATATTTGCTGACAACACCATGCTCTATAACAGGCATGATGGAAAAACGAATAAACACATATCCAAGACAATGGCAGAAACCCTAGAGGAAGATCTTCAATCTGTAGTGGAATGGGGACAAAAATAGATCGTTACATTCAATGCTGTCAAGACTAAGGTTCTTTCCTTTAATAATTACAAGAAACTTTCTCCACCACACATAACTATGGCTAAAGATACATTACTTAAAAGTACTTCTTTCAAACTCCTCGGCTTAACGTTCACAGGGAACAGTAGTTGGAACAGATACATTGATGTAAGAGTATCTTGTGTAGTTTCCGACGTGTAGGAGACGGGGAGTCTCGTCGTGGGCGACGAAGCGTTTCACTGAAGAACCACGGCAACACACAGCGAACCAACAAACAATGACAGCCACGGCGCGAAGGTAATTAACAAAGCTCAGCTGACTGCACGAATAGAAACGGAATCCAACCGTCACTAACGGAACCCAACGGTCACTGTACTGATCGCCACGAACGTCAGAACCCGACTGCCTAGCACCTCCAATGCACCGATTTTTATTCCTCAAGATGGCCTAGCTAATTTGCGATCCTGCGAGATTCCGTCTCTAATAAAAGCAGGCAGGCGCCATCTTGGAACTCTTTCTTCCGCTGCCCCGACCACAGGATCAGCCACCACCCCGCACGCCAGGCACACACGGACCCTCTTGCGCCGAGGGCTACAGTTAGTCTCACAATTGAGAGCATTGCTATGGCCGCTGCAAGGAAGGTGGGCTCTCTCTACCACACTAGAAATTTACTTACACCTGAAAGTATCCTATACCTCTACAAGGCCACCATTCGCCCATATATGAAGTATTGTTGTCACATTTGGGCTGGTATACCTGCTACTAGTCTCTCACTCCTGGACAAGGTTCAAAAGAGAGTCGCTAACCTGATAGGTTTCTGTCATCCAAGCTTCAACCACTGTCCCATCGACGGAATGTTGCATCCTTCTACTTATTTTACAAGTATTTTAATGGTGGATGTCTGATAAACTACCCCCTCGACGTAAATACCCCGACAAGCTCGACAAGTAGCGAAGTCCAACCCATACACAGTAGAGATCCCTAGATGTAAGAAGGCATTCTACTCTAATAGTTTCTTCACCAGAACTGCTAGACTCTGGAACTCCCTTCCAAGTTCATGTTTTCTCAACTATAATGACATGCAGAAATTCAACTGTATTGTGAATAAACATCTTGCTGCTCGACTCCCTACATAGTACTCCTGCAGCTACTGTCCCCGATAGTAGCCCGCTACATCAAAGTTGCCCTGCTCCTTGTTTGAGGTGAAAAAAAAACATCTTCTAACTGTTCTAACTTTTTCCTCCCTTCCCTATTTGTTTCCTTAATTCTCACTTACCATAAATGATGTTTCTCACAAAGCGGGAAAAGTTGCTATATTTTAGGTCGGGTATTGTTTTATATGAATGGTATGTGGAGATTTTTCAATCGTCTCATAGTATTCATCGTTTAACTGTCAATCTATCTAACTATATTATTAACCCTTTTTCTCGAGTGACTTTTGATCTTGATAAGAAGTGATCCATGAACAACCAAAATGGTTCAACACTATAAAGCCGAGCAGAAAAATATGAACAATTTCTAATGCTCAACAATAGATTTCTTGTAACCTTGTATTTACTATTTATCTAAATGAATATAGCTTAGATGCATTATATTACAAATAGCAACGTTATACATAAAGTACTATTCGCAATAAATCTCAATATTAACTTTTTCATACATAATTTTTTACATCAATTCTAGATACCTAGATTTAACGTGTTCTTAAACCACGTTTCTTCAAGTTGAACTGACTTCGAAAAAACATGTATTGACCAGTAATGGTGCCAAAACTGATTGCTCGATATCTACGTACCTGATCTAACTTAATTTTGTAACCACGTACCTTCAAGTTGAGCTGACTTCCAAAAAGCATGTAATGACTAATAATAGAGCCAAAACATATTCCTCGATACCTATGCACCGGATCTAATTTACTTTTGAACCAAGTTGAGCTGACTTCTGGAAAGGTATGTAACGACTAATGATGGTGGCAACGCTGATTCCTCAGTGTCTACGAACCTGATCCAACTTATTTTTGAACCACGTCTTCAAGTTGAGCCGACTTCTAAAAATGCATATAATTACTAATAACAGAGATAAAACGTATTCTCTGCTATGCCTGACTCGTACAAAAACAAATGCAACCGGTCCGCTCAAAACGATAGTATGCATGAAAAAGGCTAACTATAAAACAAGTTGATTGTATTTGTTGCTTGACGCAAGTTCGAGGAGAGTACAGTTATATTGGTTGTAAAAACGTAAAAAAAAAACTAACCAAAGAGCTTTAAGGCAGACATATTTGTACATATTCAGCTTTTGTTTTACCGTACAATTTGTTAATCAAGTGATCAAAGACATCCGTGTTGCACGATATTTCATTCAGAAGCACAGTCTCATTTTTCATTTTGTGGTTTTCTTTGTTTATTTCTAGCCTCGTGGCCTAAATTATTTAATAACATTACCTACACAAACACGAATGGCAACTAAAAGCAAAGTGATAAGACATAATATATTGGTATTCTTGTTTTTGAGTTAAGACAAGACATACACACAAATACCCTTTATTTATTTTATTAAATCTAGAATGCATATGTGTACTTTTTCTCTGATGGAAAAAAATTATATGAAAAATATTTCTTGGCACACTTATTGTTCTTTGTTTAAAGAGAGGAGTGTTCAAAATAGATAGATATACTTTTTTATTGATCAGCTTTATTTGAAATAGATATACATATATATCGATTTATGTTTTACTGATATTTTGAAGTAGGAAAATGTAATACGATACCTAGAGTAGAGCAATACTTTCGTTTCAAGATTTAACATTTTGAAGCAAATAAGCTTGTGGCTATATCCTAAAAAAAATCTCAAAGATTTACATATATTAAGTTTTTAAAACTGACAGATATTGGAAACTGATTGACTATTTACTCAAAGTAGAACACAAAATTTTTGTTTAGATCCATAAAGAAACGTGGTTTAAGAACAAGCTAAATCAGGTATGTGGAATTAGATATGAAAAGGTTAATATTGGAATTTATTACAAAGTTCCTTCAATAAGTTTCACAACTTTTTTGTATGTCACTTTCATTGATAGTACACACATGAAACTCTAGTTCCATTCGAAGTAATCTCCTCCGGCTGCAATACACTTGTATCATTCCAACAACTTCTGGAAGGCCCCATGGAAGTTCTCTTGTGTGAGCGTGTCGATGACTCTCGTCACAGCCTCTTTCATCTCAACTGTCTCATAACGACAGTCTCTAAGGTTTTCTGTGAGCTTATGGAATAACCAAAAGTTACAGAGAGCAAGGTCTGGACTATAGGGAGAGTGAGGAACTGTCTTGATGCCCATCTTGATCAAATAGTCTGTGACAAGGATGCAGTAATGGACTGGTGCATTTGCACAAAGCTTCTGCATCTCCAGTTTCTCGCGAATAATTGGGTGTAAAGTTCCCACACTGACATCAAACTGTACACTTATTGTCTCTATAGACATACGATGGTTTTTATACATGAAATTCTTTATTTGGCCAATCAACTCCAGTGTTCTGACTTCTTTACTCCTCACACATTTCTCATCATCCCTCAAAGATTCCTTATCTTCCTTGAATCTCTTATGCAACTAAAAAACTGATGCTTGATTCATGCAAGATGGTCCAAAAGAAGTCTGAAGCATTCCATGCGTTTCTCTGGCATTTTTTTCCAAGTTTAAAACATAATTTTATTGCATATCATTCTTCTGAAATGTCCTCACGTCCAGATTGCATTTACCAAAAATGTTCTCACGGACGACTATTAAAAATAATATATTTTATTCATCATCATCATCATCATCCTATTCGGTTTAACATCCGTTTTACATGCTGACATGTGTTGGACAGCTTTTAGAAATCGTTTTCAAAACTAAACTGTCTCTGCTAGATCTTTATTTATCCCTCTCTCTGTCTCTTTCTCGAATCCTTCTTTATCATTTGCTTCCATGTTTTCTTTGATCTTCTGCTAATTGGCACTGCTCACCTCAATCACTCTAATTTACTAACCACAACGCTCATCAATTCTTTGAACGTGACCAAACCAACAGTGTCTACTGTTTGGCACATATTAATCTTATCTAATATAATTTAATTTATATTTAATCTTCAAAAATCATCAGATCTAAACCTGTTTGTAAGGCTCACATCATACACCCAATATAATATTTCAAAGTACTTGAGTCTTTGAGGAAGACAATCACGCAGTTGCCTCCGGATATCACCATACTTGTGCATGTTATTAGATATATTTAATTTAGAAAATAAGTATTCATAAAAAAGAAGTCTTGTTTTTTTTCATTGAAAAAAAGTGCATATAAATCTATATAGTTTCAGTGTTGAAAATAAAAAAAAAACTCATTTTTAATTGTTTTTTGGATATGGACATTGCAGCTAAGGAGAGTACAAAGTGGATCTTGGGTTTTCTTTCCACAGCAGCGTAATTCTAACTTCACTTAATCCTCACATTCGATTATCGATGTTTCTGACAAAGAGGGAAGAATTGCTGTTTTCTGGGTCAGAATGTATTCTATCTAACACTTATCGTTGGCAAGTTTTTGACCTTGAAATAGTATTTTTAAAAACTTTTTACATTAAGTGGCTTCATGCCTCGACTGGAGAGATTTTCATAAAAAAAAAAACGCTTACTAATTGGTTAGTCCAATTTAATTTGTCTTGAATTTGGTTTTTACCTACTACATATTACGAACGAGTATGACTGAATTTAGAAAAAATAAGAATTGTAGAAAGAGATTTTTGCTTTCATAGATCTTATATGAAAAAATAACCAGAAAGAAAATTCCTACTATATGAAAAAAAAAGAAGAAAAATCAATAAATAAATGCAATTACATGACTAAATTATTTTAGTAATCTTTTTTCTTATTATTTGGATTCATCAGACTAATGTTCTCATCTTGAGTGCCATTTCATAACGTTTCGGTTGATGTAATCTCTGACCCATTTCAGGTGTACCTTTTTGAACTCGAGAATTTGGACGAAGCTTTGAACAGAACCCTATATTTACTTCACGAGGATAGCATGCTTTCGTTCCATCAGCCATGACTGGATAGTGGTCCTAAGTAATTCGCAATAGTATTTTTCGGTCGCTATACTGAGAATTGAACCTTCAACCTTTAGGAGAATATCACTTTTACAATTGATTTTTCCAAGTACTCTAACCATCCAAATTCTTGAGTTTGACAGAAACATTCCCGAGTTTGACAAGATACACCCGAAGAAGGTCGGAGGTTACATCGACCAAAACGTTGTAAAAATGACACTCAAGATGAGAACAGTTCAATTCAAATAATACAAATAACCAATCCTCATCTCAAAAATTCAGAAACGTCATATTCTTTTTGATATATATTTTACCTGGACCTTTATAGTACCTATTTACTATGCCTCCCCACGGGACAGAGTTAGACACCAGGGTCGTTTTTTAACGTAGAGAAAAGGTACAAAAATAAAAATTGTCTCAGTCGTAAAGGATTTCTCCTCCACCGAAAGAGAACAAGAAATGGAAGTGCAGCATCTGAAGAACAGATGGTATTTATTTGCTCCCCCACTGAGCAAATTAGGCACAAGGCCGTTTTTAATGTGAGGTAAAAACCAGCTCCCCTAAAAGGGGTCACTCTGGTTACCAAAAATAATAATTGTCCCAGTATAGAGGGTTTCCCCTCCATTGACTGGTACAAATTATCTTAAGTGCAGTATCTGCCGGAACAGATGGTATTTATTTGCTCCCCCACCGAGCAAATTAGGCACAAGGCCGATTTTTAATGTGAGGAGTGAAGGGAGGGGGAAGGGAAAAAGGGGACCAGCTCCCGAGAGGTGGGAAATGGGAGCTGGTTAAAGGTCAGGCATGTGGGGTTGCCCCCACATCTGGTCTTTGCTAGTCATAGCTTGCAGTATCTGCCGGAACAGATACTACACTTTGATCTTGGCCAAAAGGCCAAGCGAGTAATTCATTCTGATAATCAATTGCATCACATGCGTGAAAAAAAATTGCAAACACATTAACTATTGTAGAAAAAAAATATATTGTGCTTATTGCTAGATTGTTCAATGATAAATACATTTCTTTTCACTATGTGAAAAAAAAAAAGGCAATTACATGACCAAATTATTTTATTAATCTTAGAGATATTCTTTTTGATTACATCAGCATTTTTAGCAAAGACCCTTTGCTTCCAGGCAGGCAGATATTATCAGCTTGGTTCCTTTGATAAATGAAATTAATTTGTTCGATAAAGATAAATGTTACGATTATTAAGTGCAATTTTATATAGTCGTTATATATTTTTTATTAAACTTTTTAACATCATTCAAAAATCTACTAGTTTAAAAAAATCTTCATACAATGCTAACAGATGACACGTTAAAGTACAGCTTTGACTACATTTATATCCTTCAAGAGTTAGATATATATGTGTTACTAAATCTTATGCCTACAATTCTTGTTCTAATTTTGATAAAAAAAAAATCATTAAATTATTTTGATTCTGAAGCCTAAAGGTGTATTAATTGTTTTCTCAAAAGTCTGATGGCTCCTATAATAATTGGAACTAGCGGGACCTGTGGAAATTCCACAGGGGACTGATTCATATGTAATATATTGATGCTAGGATTCTTTAGATATTCAGCGTAAATGGAGACGCCCTGATATTATTGTAGCTCTTTTGTTAAAACTGCAAAAGTATTTATCCAAGCTAGCAGGGACGCCCGGCGTAGCCAGGTCGTAAAATGCGCTTAAATATAATATTTTAATTCTTGCAGATTTCGTATATATTATTACAGAGTTAACATTCTATCAATTTTTATATATTATAAAGTTGCAATTTTAATAATAAATATCTATATGACTTGGGTTTATCAGCTTGAATCGAAACCGAATCCCAAACTTATATATATGTATATATATATATATATATATATATATATATATATATATATATATGTGTGTGTGTGTGTGTGTGTGTGTGTGTGTGTGTGTGGGTATGGATAACTTTAGTTCCTTCAGCTATAATCGAAACCGAAACCAAAACTTATGAAGAATTCTTGATAAAATTATTTTAAAAAATATATATATTATTAGAGTGCCATTAGCTTTAATCGAAACTGAAACCAAAACTTATGAAGAATTCTTGGTAAAATTATTTATTACAAGAAATGGAAGAACATACCAATTAAACGACCCGGATGTAAGCGTGACACAGAAAATAACACACACACTATCATATTAATATATAGATGATAGAGATATTCCTAAGTCTCCAGTTTCTTTTCATGTCATACATAAAATCTTTTCACCAGTTTTATGTCCCCTTACAAAGATTAAAATCAAAATATAATGATAATAAACCTCATGTCTAGAATCCTTCTTTCAATTTTTATCAAAATCCATTACATGAATGTGACTCTACAAAATCTTAAGGCTTAAGCTTAAAAAGGTCTTAAGAAGATATTGAACTTCAGGGAATGTTGCTTGATTGGAGTCTAATGATTGAAAATCCTGCTAAATAGAGGAGTATGCGTTTAAAAATTAAACTTATAACATTCTCATACGATTGTTTTTTTTTTTTGTTTTGTTTTTTGTTTTTTAGCAATTTGTGGTTCCGATGCAGAGTAAGAAGGGAATAAGGGGCCACGGTTACATGCGCCTGCTGTAAAGGGAACTATGGCATACGGACCGCAAAGCATTTAAGCATGAAGCAAGCGTGGTTATGCAATTTTAGGTGTTTGGAGTCCAAAATGGCAGAATAAAAGATTTTTTTCTGGGGAGTTAGTTTTTATGGACATCATACCAGTTTTAGACTGTTGTTTATATTTTATGTTAGTGAAAAGAACTACTGCTGTTAATACTAATAGCGAATGTCTTGTTAGTGAAGAGACAAAAATAATCTAGCACGTGTGTTTTCTAAACCTTTAACCTAAATAATTTATGTAATTTGAAGAGGAATTAATTACCGAAATATATCTTTCACAATTTTAATATTAAAAATGAGAAAATGCTTCAAACTTTCATTAAAGAATATCAAAAAACACTATTTTCCATGGTATTTAATTTAGATCAGCAGGTTGAAATATTGACTCAGCATTCGGATATTCTAATTTGGTTGGATAAGTTGAAAAAAGATTGTTAGTGAGTAATACTATTTGAAGATATGTTCGATTGAGTACATGAGTGAGAGTGAAACAATATGGAAATCTGCAAGAATAATGTGTCAAAAATGACTTTGTAACTGTTATGGGATAAGCTGATCTACTCAGTTTAGGACAGTAGATTTACCCAGACACTATGAATGTAGTTACATTAAATGTAGGAATTTGTAGCATTCATTTGCCATTCCTTAGCTGCAGCCGCAGAAACATTTCTGATCAAGATTTTGATCTCAACAATTGGTTTAGCAGAAGTTGAATCATTTTAATCGTCTTTTGTCTGAAAGACTAAGGCATTCGTTCTGAGTAGTGCTAAGTGGTTCACCTACTCAAGCCTGGTATCCAGTCTTTTGGGTGGAGTAGTTTTGTTGCTTACCGCGACTGAAGAATTTTGATGGGAGTGTCCAGACAATTTTTTAAAAGCCAGAGTGCTCCTACTTTAAGAATACTGGTTTTACTCTTCCCCTCTTCTGACCATGTGCCACATCTTCGTGTTGTATGAAGAAAGTAAATACTGCAATCCATTGCAGTTATGGTCTCCAGAATCATAACGTGTACTTCTGTAATATGCTTTTGCAAAGGCATTTTTGTTAATTATACTACTGGGTTTGTCTTAATTATTCTTGGCTTGCAAGACTGTAACCAAAGTACTATAGAGGTCAGATGCCTTAGTTTCATTGCCAACTCAACCTTAGACTTTCTCCATCAGGCAAGAGGAAAAACGTTAAAAAGATACAGAATAATGCTCTAAGTGTACTTGCGTGAATATAGCAATAGCAAAGTGTGACAGCAATCCAACGTAAGCTAGTAACATCACGAGATACTGCTGGTAACGGTGCTTTGGCCCCGTATCCATCCCTGAAGCTAGAATCATCATCTGATGAAGGTTTTGTTAGAAGCAATGCTACTGTATAAGTCACAGGTATTGGATAAACATTTATTGATAAAGAAATTATTCAAAGATTTAAGTCAAGTTCAGGTTGTAATAACTTATTTGGAAACTTTTCCAAGACCTTCGCAAAACATTTTGAAAAAATTCAAATCAGATATTCAATATTCTACACTAGTTTGACCTAAATGTTTTTGAGCTGGTTCAGTGTAATTTTATTCAGAATCAGTCAGCATTAAAACGTATTCACTCAACTGAATTATGAAAAGAAAGGCAACACCCTGTGAATTTCTAATGAGTTCAATAACATCTTTTAATGTCAAGTTGGATTGGCACAAATTTCTACAGCTGACATTTGCAATTTATATTATAAGACCTTGAATCCTACAAGTCTTCAGTTAATAGTTCTCAATAAACCTGGCTTAGTTGGTCATGGGTTTGAATGTCTACTAGACACTGTCCTCTAATGTCTAAGGTTTCTCTGTACAGGGGTTTGTCATAATAACCTGGCATGAGGATAGTTTTCCCTAGAATAAACCCTGAGCAAATATTCAAAATCACATTTCGTATTTGCAGCTCAAATAAGATCTCCTCACTATAGCTAACTTACATTAGCTTTTACGAGGAATGGTGCACCTTCCCCAAGTGATGTTACCTCAAGTAATAGCATGAAGCTAGGTACTCCACCAGACTAGATAGATTCTAGTCCTGGAATTCAGTAAAACCAAGAGACTAAAACGAAAGATATATTACAACGTATGAAAATGGTTAATTGGGGAGACGAAAATTATGTTTTCAATTTCTTTACTAACTCAGTGTTTGAGAGAATAAAGAACTTTAATGGAACATTCGAATATCTATGTATCTCATATAGAGTTCAGATGTTAGCCTCAGGTAGTGGGGCCCTTGGTTTCTGAGAACTTCGATTGAATTAAAATAAAAAATTGAAATACAGAACGGTGCGAATTAGGTTTCTACATTTTTGAGATGACGATTTATTATTCATATTAGTTGGATTCTTCAGACTACTGAATACTTACTACTTGAATATTATTCACACAATGTTTCAGTTGATGTAACCTCTCTATCAAACTCGGGAATCCGCATGGAATTTTGAACAGAACCTTGTATTTAATCCATGGGGTAGCATGGTCTCGTTCTGTCAGCCATGACTGGGTGGAAATTCTAAGCAATTGTATTTTGAGTATTTTAAGTGTCGCCTGCACTGAGAATTGAACTTTCAACCTCCAGAAACGTGTAACTCTACAATTGAATATTACTAAGTACTTTATCCACTACGCCTCTCGACAGAAACATTCCAGGAGTTCGACAAGATACACCTGAAGAAGTACAGAGGTTACATCAACTGAAATTTTGTGAAAATAACACAGTGCAAATGTTTCTTCCTGTGGAAATAAATCTTATAAAAACATATAAAACTTTACAAAAACTACTAGGTTTTAATCATAAAAATGATTGGAATCCTTAGATTTAACTGTGTTACTAGAGATAAAAATGTGGGTGACTAATAGGATTCTAAATATATATCTTTTTAATATTGCTTCTCACATTTGAAATATATTGGCAAAAAACACGTTAGAACTAAATCTAAAACAGTTTTTGGTTTCCAAATTGTGCAAGACTTTCGAAAAAAAAATATTCAAATTAAAAATAGTGTAGATAATTTAAAAATAAACTGAACGAATTCAGAAAAATGTTGAAGGAATTAGCCTATCATAGGTACGTGGAAAATGAATGCCGAGGCTCAAAATGTATAAACATTTTTACCCCGCACTTTTTTTAAAAAAAAATCACCAAAAATCAGGAAATTAACCAATTTTAATGACTTTTCAGTATTTATCAAGTAATGATCAAGGAATAATGAACTCATTATCTTTATTTAAATCTTAGTGAAAATGTATTATTTTTTAAGCAAAAAATAACTTTACTAAAGTTATGTTTTCAGTTGTAAAAAAAAAATGCATGAATTTATTTCTGCTTTTCCATGAAAATAAAGCTTCGTAAATTGTAACAATTAAAATAAAATAATTTATTTTTTACAGAAAACATTAGAAAAAAAGCCCCTCAAGTCCGTATTAATGAATTCGATATAACTAGAAGTAAAACTGAATTTCTCGTACTACCGATATTATCATTGAATTGCAAAAAATATTTAAACTGTTTTTTAGATTATAGATTTCGCATAATTTTTATATGTTAGATTCTAATATTTTCCTTGCTTACATGAATGTGAAACTTTCGGCATAACACAATTTTGATATAATCTTGAAAAAACAATGAAATTAAAAGCAGGAACATAGAAAAATAATTAAATTAAAAAATGGTAAAAATTCTTCAAACATTCACGATAGGAATGTACCGATGCATGGTTGGGGGGAAAAAAAGGCAAACAGCACCCCCTACCTCACTTTAACTATCTGACGTCATTTTCAGACAGCCTTTCGACTGTCTGAGATTTGGGGCTTCCGTATAATCTATGTGACGAGGACTTGGCTTTGTCTTGGTTGAACAAAACGAGAACCTCTTGCTTTTGGGGGCTAATTAAGCTATTTTCTTGTACAAACAAGTTTTTTTTTTTAAATTTAATTTAATATCTTAGGACTTTGCTAATTATGTTTAAAATAGACCCAGAAAACTATTACTTATCTTCCAAAGGATTTTTGCAATGAATTTATTTACCTTCAAAATTTATCTGAATTAGTTCGCCATGAAAAAAGTTTTGCTAACTTTTTTTTTCACGTGTACAAATATTCCTTTTAATTTATAAATTAACTTTAGTCATTACTCTTTCAAATACAATCAAAAAGTAGTGAGAATCCTACAAAAAAATGTTGATAAATCAGCTTTCAAAACTATGTCCCTCAATCTTTATTTCACCATTTTTGCCCGTACCTAGTTACCTAGTATATAAGGATATTTTTAGCATTATCTAATGAAAGAGAAATTGATCAGTATATTCTGTGCAATTGTAAATCTATATACATATTTATTTATTAAAGAGTATTGCAGATCAGATCAAGAAATTATCATACCATAGGTTTCAAGCCTGGTGCAGGTCAACCGAAAAATAATGTCCCTTTGCGTGTCACAGTGGATAAAGTACTTGGTAAAATTCAGTTGTAAAGTTACACTTTTCTAGAGGTTGAAGATTCAATCTTCAGTGCAGATAACGCTCACAATACAATTGTGGATTACTTAGGACTTCTACTCAAGTCATAACTGATGGAATCAGAACATGCTACCCAAACGGATTAAATAAAAGGTTCTGTTTAAAATCCAGTTCGATTCCTGAGTTTAATAAAAACCTTCCAGAGTTCGACAAGTTACACTTGAAGAAGGTCAGATGTTGCATCGATTGAAACGTTATGTGAATAACCCAAGATTAGAACAATAGTGCAAATAATATGAATCCACAAAATATGTTTAATGTTCATTAACAATCATCAGTATGGTTATATACAATCGAATTAACGGTCAGACGATTTGAATCCTTGACTCAACACACTATTAAGTATAATTCAATATCCTTTTCTATTTAACCATAAGAGAAATAAATTAAAATTTAGAAATAAATCCTATATTTAATTATAAGAATAATTAGTCTCAAAGTATTCGATCGATGATAAAGGGAGAAAACTTTTACAATTAAAATGTTATTGATACGTAAATCTTCAGAGCGATCAAAAGTGTTCTGGAGGTGTCTCTGAGCAGATTGAATGGTCTGAGTTGATGCTGGAAGAGTCGCCTTACATGCAGGTACGACTGGTTCAATGTCCACTGATTTTGTAAATCTCGGTGGTCTTGGCGAGAGTATTTCATTGGCACCTGACTGTTGCAGTTGAAACAAAAGATGTATAATCTTGTTTCTCTATGGGCAAGTTGTTGAAACGTATGAAGATAGTGTCATCAATTTGAGCAGCGAGGACGTTGTCACGCGAAAGCGCCTGCCAGAATAGCTTTCTCTTGACAGGATGATCAGGGCGAGAAAAAAAAGAAAGAAAAGGAGAAAAAATGCATCACATAGTCGAAGAACCTGGATGTTTTCAAGTTCAACATAAACAAATTCCTGATTAACCGCCCCCTTAAGTAAGACACTTTATCAAGTCTCCATTACTAACGATTACTACGATATTATCCCATAGATTACTGTACATGCAATAACCCTTATCCCTGAGTGGCCTCCGTGCCTTCATAAGTGGTGATTACCATGTAAAAAAAAGCAAAGTCCACGCTGAAAAAAATGAATGTGTAAAGTCGAAGAGAATGGAATGCAATCGGAGGAAGGAGAAATGCAAACCAGGCTAGATGGACATGTTGTAGTGAAAGACTTCAAGTAGTGTCAAGATGAGAAAGTAACGGTCATAAAAGGTTTTGTTAAAAAGGAAAAGATGGCGATGCGAATTTTTATTTTTTGTTTATTTTTAACTACAAAGCTATACATTGAATTGAAAGCAAGAAAAAAATGCATTTTTATAATTCCCATCCGTCCAACAAACATCTTTGAAAATAATTTGAGTGTTCATTTTTACTAAGCTTTTTAGTTGTCTATTTTATAGTGTATCGACCGTTTTGGGGAGGGGGGCGGGGGGTACCTAATGCTGAAACACAACAATTATAGGAAACAGGAAGCTCTTCTTTTGATTTCCATGGAATAGCTTTTTCTTTAGCAGACTTTTTCTCATTTTCGGCATTTCCCAAAATTCTGGTGGCAATCTATTAAAACCGGGTGCCTTTCCATTGTTTAACTGTCTAACAGCAGTGTCTACTTCATCCTGAGTCAGGTCACAACTTTTAAGATCAAAAATTTTTTTTAACTAATGGTAGATCTGTTTGAGCAACAACATCGGCATTCAGAGAATATTTGAAGTGATTTCCCCATGTTTTGAGTTGGTCATCATCTTCAATGAATATGGTACTCCTTAACTTTTTCCAGGATAATGATTTTACCAGATTCCACGCATTCTTTGTAATGGAAGCAGTGGCTGGTGTTTTGAATGAGTGCAAAATGTTACTGATATGTAAATCTTCATAGCAATCAAAAGTTTTCCGGAGGTGTCTCTAAGCAGAATGAATGGTCTGAGTTGATGCGGGAAGAGTCGTCTTACGTGCAGGTAAGACTGGTTCAATGTCCACTGTTTTTGTAGGTCTCGGTGGTCTTGGCAGGAGTATTTCATTGCCAACTGATGTTGCAGCTGAAACAAAAGATGTATAATCTTGTTTCTCTCTGGGCAAGTTGTTGAAACGTATGAAGATAGTGTCATCAATTTGAGCAGCGAGGACGTTGTCACGCAAAAGCACCTGCCAGAATAGTTTTCTCTTGACAGGATGATCAGGGCGACGCACACTGAGCTTGACAGTTGCAGTTACCGTACGATGATCGCTACCTACAGGATTGGAGGATGAGTAGGCACGACACTCACTGATGCTGTTACGCAATTGCTTCTGGTAGATGACAAAATCTATTTGAGACAATGCATCTGTTGGAGATCTGTATGTCCAAAGTTTACTTAGTGCTTTTTGGAATGATGTATTCTCCACGACGAGGTGCTGTTGAATAAAATCGTGAAGAAAAACGCTATTTCGATCGGTATTATAGGAGAAGCTTATATTGACCTGAGCATTCATATCCTCTCCAATAAATAGCATTGAGTGTAATGGTACATCAATTTCAAGTAGAAGTCTGCAACAATGGTGCTATCAAGAGCGCTGTGAGGAGAGTAGCATGCAATGACAGTGGTCTTCGGATTACCCTTGAATGCAGCAGTCATGATGCGCTCATTGTGTTTCTTCACAGATTCAAGAAGAGGCAGTAGCTTGATGCTTATTGCAATGCCTATGCCATGTATTGTAGCTCTATGTATTGTTACGTATGGCTGATGACGTGAACAAAGTTGATGATCCAATATCTTGGATAACTATTTCAGGATCAGTATTGGCGTGCACAAGACGGTGTTTTTGTATGGATGCGATGTCAATGTTACAGTCTTTCAACAGTTTATCGAACTCTGCTTGGAATGAGCATACCTGGTCTGATACCTACATCAAAGAAAGGTGATCTCTCCAAAACGGACAACTAAAAAGGAATTTCACTTTCCTTAGTTGCAGCCAAGATTTATAATCGCTGTCTACTTAACACAATTGGACCTGTCACCGATGAAGTTTTGCGTCCGTACCAGAATAGATTCCATAAGGGACGGTCAACCATATCCCACATTCTTGCTCTCCGACGAATTGTTGAGGAACTGAAGAACCACAGGAAGGAGGCTATCATAATTTTCATTGACTTCTGCAAGGCTTTCGACTTCATTAATCGTGCCCAAATGACTGAAATTCTGGCAGCCTATGGAATTCCCACAAGAGTTGTCGGCACAATTCATGTGATGTACAGGGACACTTCCACAGTGGTGATCATGCCGGAAGGAGATACAGATGAATTTGACACAGAAGTTATTCAGGCAAACCGGCTTGCTACTTTTCTATTAATAATTGTTATCCATTATGAGCGTCACACATCAATCACTAGTAGTGATGGCCTTACTTTGAAACAATGCCATAGCAGTAGGCACTCTGCTGAAATGCTAGCGGACTTGGACTATGCTGACGACATTGAACTCCTTGAGGATTGTATTGAGTTTACTCAGGATTTTCTGAAACAAGTCGAGAAGGCTTGTCAAGACCTTGGGCTGTATCTCAATGCTCCAAAAACAAAGTACATGCATCTAAATCGATCTTCTAACGCACCATTGCTTTCATCGGATGGATTAGAAATTGACTGTTTTGACGAGTTCAAATACCTGGGAGGCTATTCCAAAAGCAAAGATTATATGAATGTTTGGATCGTGCCAGCATGGAGTGCACTTCATTCTTTAGAGAAACTATGGAAATCTCCAATCAATCAAGAAACCAAGGTCTTCAAAGCATAGAGTCAATCCTTCTGTACAGCTGAGAATCACGGACGCTGAGTGTATCATATCGAAAAACATCTGGATAGCAAATAGACAAGAATGCTTCGACTAGCCTACAAAATATCCTGGAAAAGTCACCTAACAAACAAGTCAATGTATGGTTCCCTTCCTCATGTTTCTAGTATTGTGAGACAGAGACGTTTAGCACTTGCCAGTCATATTAGTCGCAATGATGAACTGGCAGGAAAGCTCCTACTTTGGACTCCAGACACAAAATAGAGAGTTGGACGTCCATGTGTAACACTGAAATCCATTATTTAATAGGAAATCGGTCTGGCAGAAACTGAGTTGGTTGCTGCAATGACCAACTGAGAATTCTGGCAATCGGAATTTGTTCATGTTTCACCTGCGCCTACTGGCATTGTGGCATTGGATGAAACAACAACAAAAAAGGAAGCCCTCATCTTGGGGAAGCTCCATGTCTAGACAAGCTTCTGGGATTGACATTCACTCCTGATTTGAAATGGAAAACGTACATCAAATCTGTTGCCAAGATTGCTGGAAAAATTGTTGGATCACTCTACCGCTCCAGAAGGTATCTCACTGTCGATGCATTTCTCTATCTGTATAAGAGCCAGGTATGCTCTGAAAGAGAGTACTCTTGTCACATTTGGGTAGGAGCTGCTGGGCGCACCTTATCTAGCCTTGATAGAGTACAAAACCGACTTCGAAACTTAGGTGATGCCCTTTTCTCTTCCCTGCAACTTCTTTCCCACAGAAGAGACGCTGCGAGCCTGTCTTTGCTTGAACGTTATTTGCCAGAACTTTGTCGCTTGCCAAACTTTCACAAAAAACACTTGACTAGTTACAACTATTATATATGTTTTCCTTCCACTCTCTGTCTAAATCTAAATGCAGATTCCCTGAACAAAGTTTCTTTCTCAGAACTACCCGCCTGTGGAACACTTTTCTGCTAGCCTGCTTCTCGGTTGAATCCAACACAGTAACCTTCAAATCCGATGTAAACAAGTTCTTGTTGAGACCCCCCCCCTTAAATAATCAAATTCAACTCAATTTACACCGTTAACGATTACTACACTACCACCTTACATTCATTAACCCTTATCCTCGAGTGACCTTCGGGCCTTGATAAATGGTGACTCCCAAATGAAAAAAAAATTATTAAACATTATTGTTGTTGTACTGGCTTACGTTGATACCTTTTCTCCATAATATTACAACGTAAACGAATGTAGCAGATCTGATCAGATTGGAAGTTAGTTTATCAAATTCCAGTGTCAACATTGGTATCCATTATACCACTTATGGGAGGTGACAGTGGTTAAATAGTTAACGACACAAATTGATGACGTGTGTATTCCAAGTTTGAATCTCGTGTGTTCCGCAAAATCACTATCAGTTAAGATGTGTGAAACCTTCACGTGGTCCCTTCCATAAGTACCCGTTGTTTTTCTAGAAAGAATTCTGTCCAGAAAAATATTGGCAAAATGAATGCCAACAATAGAATCTTCGGATTCATATGATATAATGATGACCTCTCCTCTGAAAGGTCAGGTTAAAGATTGACCTCTTTTAATCGGTTCTAGTCAGTGAAATGAGCATGGATAGAATACTAAGAATAAAATGCGTCAGATTGATTTACTGATCGTTTTTGCTGACCGTGTCATTTTCTTCAATAATTCTTCTGAAGCATTACCCCGCCACCACCCCCGGGATATTTTTTCGTAATAATCTTAGGATATTCTAGTATTATTGATTTCCTATAGAAATAAGTGGGATTAAGACTTTGAAACTAATCCAGTGCTGATCTCGTACACATTAATCCAAATCTAAAAAAAGGCAAAGATTAATCCCCCAAAACAAAATGGAAAGGTCATACGAGAACAAAAGGAATCGACTCTGTTCTGTTTCTACAAAGCTTTTACGATTCAAATGGGATAACAACAACAACAAAAAAAAAAAACAGTTATCTATAATATAAATCTCATCTGTCTGTTTAAATGTATGTATGTCTTTATGTCTCCCAATATTTTCGACAGAGGCAACGGATCCTGACAAGATTGGTATCATTTTGAAGCTCAACATCTTGGACGACAAATATCGAAAATTGGGCAAAAGCATTAATTCCTTTACCCTCAACTCGGCCGTTTTGTACAAAGAGAGGTCGATTCTTTTCGCCGACGTTTTAGCAGGTCATCGTCACCATTGGATTGACTTTGGTTAATTTCGACGCTTTTGACTTCCAAACACCCGGGCAACGCCAGGCACCCAAGCTAGTCTATTAGAAAATTTTGATTAGCTTTAAAGAAAAATTATTTGAAAGGAACACGATGTTGAACAAAATTGATTTATATAGCTTTTTTTTGTTAATAATGTTGTTAAAGACATAAATGTATATAACATGTTTAGTCGACTTACACCTGCCAAGTACCAAATTTTATCAATATTGACCCTTTAACAAATCGAATTTGTTCTATAGGGAAATCCTCTATATATCGTTTCAAGTTTGTAAACCAAAAATTGACAAAATAGTTTGGTGGACACTTACCCTCATACAAACAAACATACATGGTCATATATATATTTATATATATATATATATATATATATATATATATATATATATATATATGTGTGTGTGTGTGTATGTAAAGTTAGTGGGAGAAAAATCCATAGAGTGTTCGATTATTAAGAAAATTTAAAAAATAAATCCATAATATTTATTTATATATGCGTTAGAGAAGATCAGATACTGTCGGTCTCAAACCTAAAAGAAGGGGAACAAAACTTCTTTTTTTTTTTTTTTTACATGGGGGTCGCCACTTATCAAGGCCCAAAGGCTACTTAGGGATAAGGGTTATTGCGTGTACAGTAATCAATGGGATAGTATTGTAGTAATCATTAGTATTGGGGGTTTTGATAGAGTGTCTTACTTAAGCGGGCGGTTTGTCAGGAGTTTGTTAATGTTGGACTTGAAGACGTCCAAGTTGTAGTCGGGTGGAAAACAGGTAAGCGGCAGAGTGTTCCACTGGCGTGCAGTTCTAAGAAAGAAGCTTTGATCATGGAATCTACGGTTGGATTTAGGCACAGATAAAGAGTGGGGAAAATTATTGACAGTAGTTTCAGCCAGACGGGTGTTTCTCGTGAAAGATTGGCGAGCAGTCACTCATGCGATATGCTCAGAACACCAGAAAGTGCAATATTCAAAATGCGAAAATGGTAATAGCGAAGATTGAAATTAAGAGTCTTAAAGAGACCAAGTATTGGTCCTTTTATATATTTGGTCAACAAATTTAGTCCAACTAAATATTGGTTCGTTTCTGAAACATACGGTACTAATGTTTTTCTGGTTTTCTCCAACACACAACATATACACACGTGTATATATATATGTATATTTTTTTTCTCTGGAAATATTCTTTATTCATTTATATTTCTTTTTATATTATAACAACCTTATTTAAGAAGTTCAATGTAATTACAGAGCATATATTGAATGAATGACAAAAGTCTATATTCCAAATTTCATGATGTTGATCATCTTACAATTTATTCCTTTAATTCAGTTGACATTTACAATTCTTGACAGTATCTGTGTCGTAGCACAAAATACATCACTTAATTATGATATTAATCAGTGATGAGTTAAGGGCAAAATAGATTCACTGACTGACATAATAATTAAGTGATTGATTTTGTACTACGAAACAGATATATATATATATATATATATATATATATATATATATATATATTTTACATTATGTCTCGGCAGCCGTATGAAAATCATCTTATTTTTCTTTTATTAATATTATTGGAATTTTTCCCCTTTTCCTTGTACATATTTGTGAATTATTCTATAGATTTCGGCCTTTTGGATTATTTTGGACCATTTTCCAATTACGTGGTTTCCTTGGATTTTACTTGTGCGAATGGAAAATTCAATTAACTTTCTTGGATTTATATTTTTGGATTTTACCGTGATTGGATAATTTACCTTTCACCAGACTATCCATTCACGTGTAATCACCTTTTTCTTCACCATATTCCCTCTGCTTCACTTTTTGTTATCAAGTAAGATCTTTGACTTACTTGCAGTTTCATCAAATACTTTTGTATGCAAAATCCGATCCCGCATTTTGCTAATTCCTACCCTTTGATGACAAGGAAAGTATTTCTTCGAAACTCCGCAGATTAAGGACTATCCACTTATCAAGTGTTTCCTTTTCAGATTAAATATGTTTTTAACTTTTTTCAAAGTGTTTTTTAACATGTTTTATTAACTGTTTGCTCCTATATATATATATATATTTATATATATATATATATATATATATATATATATATATATAATACTTGAAAATATTTTTTAAATTAATATTTATTTATGTTTCCGATTTCATCTTTATTATCATTTTTCACGTTTCGACGTTAACACTTTCCAGTTTTCTGATGATATTACATGAGTTATGAAAAATGTTCAAAAAGTAATGCCTCCTATTTTTATTTTGCCCAAATAGATCAGAGGGCATTGCAAATTGTATTGTTATGATGACTGAACTCATACCATCATGACCCAAAAGTTTCATCTTTCTATTGTAGATATTGACGGTGTGATCCTCTTAGAAAGCAACTTCTGTCATGGACGTGCGTCAGAAGCAGAGATGCGCCATTGAATTACTCTGTGCAGAAAAAAAAATTGGACCGGCGCCTGGTGAACGTTTACGAAGCTGATACAATTAGTGTCAGCACAGATAAGCGATGGGTTTACTGATTTCAGAGTTGTAACGGAGGTGTGAGTGAGTAAAGCACGCTCCATACTTTTATGAGGCATCGTTTATCACTGGCAAAGCTATAATGAGAATGATGGTAACTATGCAGAAAAATAATTTCTGGAGCACAAAAGGTCAATTTAATGATATTGAATATATATATATATATATATATATATATATATATATATATATATATATATATATATATATTGCTATTCCTACCTTCCGATGAGAAGGAAAGTATTTCTTCGAAACTCCGCGGATTAAGGACTATCCACTTATCTAGTGTTACCTTTTCAGATTAAATATATTTTTAACTCATTTCAAAGTGTTTTTTAACATGTTTTATTAACTGTTTGCTCGTGTGTATATATATATATATATATATATATATATATATATATATATATATATATATATATGGTGGTCCAGAAGTAGTGACCTAGGTTAAAATTAAAGTTAAAATAAATCACTACTTCTGGGCCACTATATATATATATATATATATATATATATATATATAATCAAATAATATCATGTATCCATTGATATCACTTTCACATCAATGAAAATGTCAAATATAAGGAAAGATCAATGATACAACTGAAATATTTATATTGATACGATGGCTGTGCCAATAACGTATCTTTACTTACTACACATATCACAAAACTAAATTGCTGGATTCATACAATTATTGTGGATGCGAATAATTTAAACATCAGAAAATAGAATAACATTATTCACGTTCAATCAATTTTTTATTTGATCTTAGCAAGTTCAGAATGTCTTTGATCAAAGCTGTGAACAAACCAAGATCAAATGATTTCCAACAGTTTATATATATATATATATATATTGTACTGCCTTATGATTGCTTTGGATCCGTTATGTTCAAATGACTTCCATGTTTTTCATCATACAATCTATAATAAAGACCAATGTGCGTGTATATGCATATATATATATATATATATATATATATATATATATATATATATATATATATATATGGAGAGAGTGTGAGAGAGAGAAACAGAGAGGGGGAGAGATAATGTTAATATAAAGCGTAAAGTTACATAGAAAGAGGGATAAGAGAGAAACCTCTTCAGGCCATGCCATTTCTAAGCTAAATGCTTCTCGCCAGAAGAGGAGAAAAAAAGGGCATTATACAAAAGTAAAGGTAAACAGACAACACTGACTAAACATTCAGATTAGAAATGGAAAACGTTTTGCGATTACAATCGGAAAAAAAAAATGTTTTATAAGGGGCAATATGATAGGGGAGAGGTAGAAGGGAAAAGGAACAGAAAAGAATAATAAAGATTAAAAAAATATACAAAAAAATATATAAGAAAATGAAATACGAAGAAAAATTTTTATTAATTTAATTTTTAATTTAAAATATTTGAAAAATATTAAAAACTTTAAAAAATTTATTTAAAACTTCAGAAGATTTTTAAAAATAAAAAAAAATTACAAAAGGTTCTGATAAAAAAAAATAATTATAAAGTATAAATAAATCATGACAAATTAAGTACAAAAACGTAAGTGAAGAGAAAGATAGAGAAAAAATAAGAAAGTTAAAAATTAAATCAACTCAACCTCTTAAAAAAAGTAGTCCATCGATAATTAGGTGTACTCCAGGATTATATATATATATATATAATACAATAATTTTTTAATTCCCACAGACACTAGTGTTACATCCTTTCGGGAATCATCAGTGCAGAGTGTCACAATTAACACCAGTCGATAGATACGAACCCGGCGACAGAAGCCATCCTTGGCTTCATTAGCAAGGACCTAATCCATTCAGCTACCGTTAACTGGCGAGAAATGCTGTTGAATTTTAAACATTTATTTTTTAAATTCTTTTTAACGGCTGTGATCTAATCATTATATGATGATCTGCACATAAGAGCTAAACTGACCGACTTTTAATTCAACTGAAAGTGCTCAACGATAAGAAACGAGTTTCTTAAAGGGGCTGATATATATATATATATATATATATATATATATATATATATATATATATATACATATATATATATATATAATAAGACTTAAAGTTAAGTTTGCTAAGATGATCCAAGATGTGAAAATAAAGTATATTATAAATATTAAAGAATTAATATTTATAAAGTAATCTCAACCAGATGTAAAAGCTCGATAAAAACTATTAACTACTTGTTCTTTATATATATATATATATCGATGAAACATAAGATAGACCGTGTGTGGCATAGTAAGAGGATATGACTTATCGAGTTAATTGGAACAGATACATTGAGAGCATTGCCAGGGCTGCTGCGAAGAAGGTGGGTTCTCTCTATCATGCTAGAAAGTTACTTACGCCTGAAAGTATCCTGTATCTCTATAAGACCACCATTCGACCATGCATGGAGTATAGTTATCACATTTGGGCTGGTGCATCTACTAACAGTGTCTCACTCCTGGACAGGGTTCAAAAGAGAGTCGCCAACCTGATAGGTCCTGCACTGTCATCTAAGCTTCAACCTCGGCGAAATGTTGCATCCCTTTGCCTGTTCTACAAGTATTTTAATGGTGGATACTCTGACAAACTACAAGCCCTTGTACCCTCTCGAAGTAAATATCTCCCCCCCCCGGTCAAACCTGACAAACAGCAAAGTCTCACCCCTACAGAGTAGAGATCCCTATATATAAGAGAGCCTTCTACTCCAATAGTTTCTTCCCCAGAACTGCTAGACTCTGGAATTCCCCTCCGGGTTCCTGCTTTCCCAACCGTACTACAACAGAAGTTCAAGTGTAATGTGACAGACATCTTCCTGCTCAACTCCCTACATATCACTACAATTATATACCTGATAGTAGTCCCCTACATCAAAGTGGCATTGTGCCTTGTTTGAGGTGAAAATGTAATTAAAAAAATCTTAGTACGTGTTGTAAAATTGAAAGGTATAATGACGCAAAGTTTTCCCCTGTAGAGGTTGCCATTTGTTTTGTTGATATATATAAGCATCAACAATGGCTCAAGGAAAATACGTACATATGAAGTGAATATTATGTATTTTTTAGTATGGGCCGAAACAATTATATATTTCTTAGTATGGGCCGAAACAATTATATATTTCTTAGTATGGGCCGAAACAATTATATATTTCTTAGTATGGGCCGAAACAATTATATATTTCTAAGTATGGGCCGAAACAATTATATATTTCTTAGTGTGGGCCGAAACAATTATATATTTTTAGTATGGGCCGAAACAATTACATATTTCTTAGTATGGGACGAAACAATTACATATTTCTTAGTATGGGCCGAAACAATTACATATTTCTTAGTATGGGTCGAAACAATTATATATTTCTTAGTATGGGCCGAAACAATTATATATTTCTTAGTATGGGCCGAAACAATTATATATTTCTTAGTATGGGCCGAAACAATTATATATTTCTTAGTATGGGCCGAAACAATTATATATTTCTTAGTATGGGCCGAAACAATTATATATTTCTTAGTATAGGCCGAAACAATTATATATTTCTAAGTATGGGCCGAAACAATTATATATTTCTTAGTATGGGTCGAAACAATTATATATTTCTTAGTATAGGCCGAAACAATTATATATTTCTTAGTATGGGCCGAAACAATTATATATTTTTAGTATAGGCCGAAACAATTACATATTTCTTAGTATGGGTCGAAACAATTATATATTTTTAGTATGGGCCGAAACAATTATATATTTCTTAGTATGGGCCGAAACAATTATATATTTCTTAGTATGGGCTGAAACAATGATATATTTCTTAGTATGGGCCGAAACAATTATATATTTCTTAGTATGGGCCGAAACAATTATATATTTCTTAGTATAGGCCGAAACAATTATATATTTCTAAGTATGGGCCGAAACAATTAAATATTTCTTAGTATGGGTCGAAACAATTATATATTTTTAGTATGGGCCGAAACAATTATATATTTCTTAGTATGGGCCGAAACAATTAAATATTTTTTAGTATGGGTCGAAACAATTATATATTTCTTAGTATGGGCCGAAACAATTAAATATTTTTTAGTATGGGTCGAAACAATTATATATTTCTTAGTATGGGCCGAAACAATTATATATTTTTTAGTATTGGCCGAAACAATTAAATATTTCTTAGTATGGGCCGAAACAATTATATATTTCTTAGTATGGGCCGAAACAATTATATATTTCTTAGTATGGGCCGAAACAATTATATATTTCTTAGTATGGGCCGAAACAATTATATATTTCTTAGTATGGGCCGAAACAATTAAATATTTCTTAGTATGGGCCGAAACAATTATATATTTCTTAGTATGGGTCGAAACAATTATATATTTCTTAGTATGGGCCGAAACAATTAAATATTTTTTAGTATGGGTCGAAACAATTATATATTTCTTAGTATGGGCCGAAACAATTAAATATTTTTTAGTATGGGCCGAAACAATTAAATATTTTTTAGTATGGGCCGAAACAATTAAATATTTCTTAGTATGGGCCGAAACAATTATATATTTCTTAGTATGGGCCGAAACAATTATATATTTCTTAGTATGGGCCGAAACAATTAAATATTTCTTAGTATGGGTCGAAACAATTATATATTTCTTAGTATGGGTCGAAACAATTATATATTTCTTAGTATGGGCCGAAACAATTAAATATTTTTTAGTATGGGTCGAAACAATTATATATTTCTTAGTATGGGCCGAAACAATTATATATTTCTTAGTATGGGCCGAAACAATTATATATTTCTTAGTATGGACCGAAACAATTATATATTTCTTAGTATGGGCCGAAACAATTAAATATTTTTTAGTATGGGTCGAAACAATTATATATTTTTTAGTATGGGCCGAAACAATTATATATTTCTTAGTATGGGCCGAAACAATTATATATTTCTTAGTATGGGCCGAAACAATTATATATTTCTTAGTATGGACCGAAACAATTATATATTTCTTAGTATGGGCCGAAACAATTAAATATTTTTTAGTATGGGTCGAAACAATTATATATTTTTTAGTATGGGCCGAAACAATTATATATTTCTAAGAATGGGCCGAAACAATTATATATTTCTTAGTATGGGCCGAAACAATTATATATTTCTTAGTATGGGCCGAAACAATTATATATTTCTTAGTATGGGCCGAAACAATTAAATATTTTTTAGTATGGGTCGAAACAATTATATATTTCTTAGTATGGGCCGAAACAATTATATATTTCTTAGTATGGGCCGAAACAATTATATATTTCTTAGTATGGACCGAAACAATTATATATTTCTTAGTATGGGCCGAAACAATTATATATTTCTTAGTATGGGCCGAAACAATTATATATTTCTTAGTATGGGCCGAAACAATTAAATATTTCTTAGTATGGGCCGAAACAATTATATATTTCTTAGTATGGGCCGAAACAATTATATATTTCTTAGTATGGGTCGAAACAATTATATATTTCTTAGTATGGGCCGAAACAATTAAATATTTTTTAGTATGGGTCGAAACAATTATATATTTCTTAGTATGGGCCGAAACAATTATATATTTTTTAGTATTGGCCGAAACAATTAAATATTTCTTAGTATGGGCCGAAACAATTATATATTTCTTAGTATGGGCCGAAACAATTATATATTTCTTAGTATGGGCCGAAACAATTATATATTTTTTAGTATGGGTCGAAACAATTATATATTTCTTAGTATGGGCCGAAACAATTATATATTTCTTAGTATGGACCGAAACAATTATATATTTCTTAGTATGGGCCGAAACAATTAAATATTTTTTAGTATGGGTCGAAACAATTATATATTTTTTAGTATGGGCCGAAACAATTATATATTTCTTAGTATGGGCCGAAACAATTATATATTTCTTAGTATGGACCGAAACAATTATATATTTCTTAGTATGGACCGAAACAATTATATATTTTTTAGTATGGGTCGAAACAATTATATATTTCTTAGTATGGGCCGAAACAATTATATATTTCTTAGTATGGACCGAAACAATTATATATTTCTTAGTATGGGCCGAAACAATTAAATATTTTTTAGTATGGGTCGAAACAATTATATATTTTTTAGTATGGGCCGAAACAATTAAATATTTCTTAGTATGGGCCGAAACAATTATATATTTCTTAGTATGGGCCGAAACAATTAAATATTTTTTAGTATGGGTCGAAACAATTATATATTTCTTAGTATGGGCCGAAACAATTATATATTTCTTAGTATGGGCCGAAACAATTATATATTTCTTAGTATGGACCGAAACAATTATATATTTCTTAGTATGGGCCGAAACAATTATATATTTCTTAGTATGGGCCGAAACAATTATATATTTCTTAGTATGGGCCGAAACAATTATATATTTCTTAGTATGGGCCGAAACAATTATATATTTCTTAGTATGGGCCGAAACAATTATATATTTCTTAGTATGGACCGAAACAATTATATATTTCTTAGTATGGGCCGAAACAATTAAATATTTTTTAGTATGGGTCGAAACAATTATATATTTTTTAGTATGGGCCGAAACAATTATATATTTCTTAGTATGGGCCGAAACAATTATATATTTCTTAGTATGGACCGAAACAATTATATATTTCTTAGTATGGGCCGAAACAATTAAATATTTTTTAGTATGGGTCGAAACAATTATATATTTTTTAGTATGGGCCGAAACAATTAAATATTTTTTAGTATGGGTCGAATCAATTATATATTTCTTAGTATGGGCCGAAACAATTATATATTTCTTAGTATGGACCGAAACAATTATATATTTCTTAGTATGGACCGAAACAATTATATATTTCTTAGTATGGGCCGAAACAATTAAATATTTTTTAGTATGGGTCGAAACAATTATATATTTTTTAGTATGGGCCGAAACAACTAAATATTTTTTAGTATGGGTCGAAACAATTATATATTTCTTAGTATGGGCCGAAACAATTATATATTTCTTAGTATGGGCCGAAACAATTATATATTTCTTAGTATGGGCCGAAACAATTATATATTTCTTAGTATGGACCGAAACAATTATATATTTCTTAGTATGGGCCGAAACAATTATATATTTCTTAGTATGGGCCGAAACAATTATATATTTCTTAGTATGGACCGAAACAATTATATATTTCTTAGTATGGGCCGAAACAATTATATATTTCTTAGTATGGACCGAAACAATTATATATTTTTTAGTATGGGTCGAAACAATTATATATTTCTTAGTATGGGCCGAAACAATTATATATTTCTTAGTATGGACCGAAACAATTATATATTTCTTAGTATGGGCCGAAACAATTAAATATTTTTTAGTATGGGTCGAAACAATTATATATTTTTTAGTATGGGCCGAAACAATTATATATTTCTTAGTATGGGCCGAAACAATTATATATTTCTTAGTATGGGCCGAAACAATTATATATTTCTTAGTATGGGCCGAAACAATTATATATTTCTTAGTATGGGCCGAAACAATTAAATATTTTTTAGTATGGGTCGAAACAATTATATATTTCTTAGTATGGGCCGAAACAATTATATATTTCTTAGTATGGGCCGAAACAATTATATATTTCTTAGTATGGACCGAAACAATTATATATTTCTTAGTATGGGCCGAAACAATTATATATTTCTTAGTATGGGCCGAAACAATTATATATTTCTTAGTATGGGCCGAAACAATTAAATATTTCTTAGTATGGGCCGAAACAATTATATATTTCTTAGTATGGGCCGAAACAATTATATATTTCTTAGTATGGGTCGAAACAATTATATATTTCTTAGTATGGGCCGAAACAATTAAATATTTTTTAGTATGGGTCGAAACAATTATATATTTCTTAGTATGGGCCGAAACAATTATATATTTTTTAGTATTGGCCGAAACAATTAAATATTTCTTAGTATGGGCCGAAACAATTATATATTTCTTAGTATGGGCCGAAACAATTATATATTTCTTAGTATGGGCCGAAACAATTATATATTTCTTAGTATGGGCCGAAACAATTATATATTTCTTAGTATGGGCCGAAACAATTAAATATTTCTTAGTATGGGCCGAAACAATTATATATTTCTTAGTATGGGTCGAAACAATTATATATTTCTTAGTATGGGCCGAAACAATTAAATATTTTTTAGTATGGGTCGAAACAATTATATATTTCTTAGTATGGGCCGAAACAATTAAATATTTTTTAGTATGGGCCGAAACAATTAAATATATTTTTAGTATGGGCCGCAACAATTAAATATTTCTTAGTATGGGCCGAAACAATTATATATTTCTTAGTATGGGCCGAAACAATTATATATTTCTTAGTATGGGCCGAAACAATTATATATTTCTTAGTATGGGCCGAAACAATTATATATTTCTTAGTATGGGCCGAAACAATTATATATTTCTTAGTATGGGCCGAAACAATTATATATTTCTTAGTATGGACCGAAACAATTATATATTTCTTAGTATGGGCCGAAACAATTAAATATTTTTTAGTATGGGTCGAAACAATTATATATTTTTTAGTATGGGCCGAAACAATTATATATTTCTTAGTATGGGCCGAAACAATTATATATTTCTTAGTATGGACCGAAACAATAATATATTTCTTAGTATGGACCGAAACAATTATATATTTTTTAGTATGGGTCGAAACAATTATATATTTCTTAGTATGGGCCGAAACAATTATATATTTCTTAGTATGGACCGAAACAATTATATATTTCTTAGTATGGGCCGAAACAATTAAATATTTTTTAGTATGGGTCGAAACAATTATATATTTTTTAGTATGGGCCGAAACAATTATATATTTCTTAGTATGGGCCGAAACAATTATATATTTCTTAGTATGGGCCGAAACAATTATATATTTCTTAGTATGGGCCGAAACAATTATATATTTCTTAGTATGGGCCGAAACAATTAAATATTTTTTAGTATGGGTCGAAACAATTATATATTTCTTAGTATGGGCCGAAACAATTATATATTTCTTAGTATGGGCCGAAACAATTATATATTTCTTAGTATGGACCGAAACAATTATATATTTCTTAGTATGGGCCGAAACAATTATATATTTCTTAGTATGGGCCGAAACAATTATATATTTCTTAGTATGGGCCGAAACAATTATATATTTCTTAGTATGGGCCGAAACAATTATATATTTCTTAGTATGGGCCGAAACAATTATATATTTCTTAGTATGGACCGAAACAATTATATATTTCTTAGTATGGGCCGAAACAATTAAATATTTTTTAGTATGGGTCGAAACAATTATATATTTTTTAGTATGGGCCGAAACAATTATATATTTCTTAGTATGGGCCGAAACAATTATATATTTCTTAGTATGGACCGAAACAATTATATATTTCTTAGTATGGGCCGAAACAATTAAATATTTTTTAGTATGGGTCGAAACAATTATATATTTTTTAGTATGGGCCGAAACAATTAAATATTTTTTAGTATGGGTCGAATCAATTATATATTTCTTAGTATGGGCCGAAACAATTATATATTTCTTAGTATGGACCGAAACAATTATATATTTCTTAGTATGGACCGAAACAATTATATATTTCTTAGTATGGGCCGAAACAATTAAATATTTTTTAGTATGGGTCGAAACAATTATATATTTTTTAGTATGGGCCGAAACAATTAAATATTTTTTAGTATGGGTCGAAACAATTATATATTTCTTAGTATGGGCCGAAACAATTATATATTTCTTAGTATGGGCCGAAACAATTATATATTTCTTAGTATGGGCCGAAACAATTATATATTTCTTAGTATGGACCGAAAAAATTATATATTTCTTAGTATGGGCCGAAACAATTATATATTTCTTAGTATGGGCCGAAACAATTATATATTTCTTAGTATGGGCCGAAACAATTATATATTTCTTAGTATGGGCCGAAACAATTATATATTTCTTAGTATGGGCCGAAACAATTATATATTTCTTAGTATGGGCCGAAACAATTATATATTTCTTAGTATGGACCGAAAAAATTATATATTTCTTAGTATGGGCCGAAACAATTATATATTTCTTAGTATGGGCCGAAACAATTATATATTTCTTAGTATGGGCCGAAACAATTATATATTTCTTAGTATGGGCCGAAACAATTATATATTTCTTAGTATGGGCCGAAACAATTATATATTTCTTAGTATGGACCGAAACAATTATATATTTCTTAGTATGGGCCGAAACAATTAAATATTTTTTAGTATGGGCCGAAACAATTATATATTTCTTAGTATGGGCCGAAACAATTATATATTTCTTAGTATGGACCGAAACAATAATATATTTCTTAGTATGGACCGAAACAATTATATATTTTTTAGTATGGGTCGAAACAATTATATATTTCTTAGTATGGGCCGAAACAATTATATATTTCTTAGTATGGACCGAAACAATTATATATTTCTTAGTATGGGCCGAAACAATTAAATATTTTTTAGTATGGGTCGAAACAATTATATATTTTTTAGTATGGGCCGAAACAATTATATATTTCTTAGTATGGGCCGAAACAATTATATATTTCTTAGTATGGGCCGAAACAATTATATATTTCTTAGTATGGGCCGAAACAATTATATATTTCTTAGTATGGGCCGAAACAATTAAATATTTTTTAGTATGGGTCGAAACAATTATATATTTCTTAGTATGGGCCGAAACAATTATATATTTCTTAGTATGGGCCGAAACAATTATATATTTCTTAGTATGGACCGAAACAATTATATATTTCTTAGTATGGGCCGAAACAATTATATATTTCTTAGTATGGGCCGAAACAATTATATATTTCTTAGTATGGGCCGAAACAATTAAATATTTCTTAGTATGGGCCGAAACAATTATATATTTCTTAGTATGGGCCGAAACAATTATATATTTCTTAGTATGGGTCGAAACAATTATATATTTCTTAGTATGGGCCGAAACAATTAAATATTTTTTAGTATGGGTCGAAACAATTATATATTTCTTAGTATGGGCCGAAACAATTATATATTTTTTAGTATTGGCCGAAACAATTAAATATTTCTTAGTATGGGCCGAAACAATTATATATTTCTTAGTATGGGCCGAAACAATTATATATTTCTTAGTATGGGCCGAAACAATTATATATTTCTTAGTATGGGCCGAAACAATTATATATTTCTTAGTATGGGCCGAAACAATTAAATATTTCTTAGTATGGGCCGAAACAATTATATATTTCTTAGTATGGGTCGAAACAATTATATATTTCTTAGTATGGGCCGAAACAATTATATATTTCTTAGTATGGGCCGAAACAATTAAATATTTTTTAGTATGGGTCGAAACAATTATATATTTCTTAGTATGGGCCGAAACAATTAAATATTTTTTAGTATGGGCCGAAACAATTAAATATATTTTTAGTATGGGCCGCAACAATTAAATATTTCTTAGTATGGGCCGAAACAATTATATATTTCTTAGTATGGGCCGAAACAATTATATATTTCTTAGTATGGGCCGACACAATTAAATATTTCTTAGTATGGGTCGAAACAATTATATATTTCTTAGTATGGGTCGAAACAATTATATATTTCTTAGTATGGGCCGAAACAATTAAATATTTTTTAGTATGGGTCGAAACAATTATATATTTCTTAGTATGGGCCGAAACAATTATATATTTCTTAGTATGGGCCGAAACAATTATATATTTCTTAGTATGGGCCGAAACAATTATATATTTCTTAGTATGGGCCGAAACAATTATATATTTCTTAGTATGGGCCGAAACAATTATATATTTCTTAGTATGGGCCGAAACAATTATATATTTCTTAGTATGGGCCGAAACAATTAAATATTTTTTAGTATGGGTCGAAACAATTATATATTTCTTTGTATGGGCCGAAACAATTATATATTTCTTAGTATGGGCCGAAACAATTATATATTTCTTAGTATGGACCGAAAGAATTATATATTTCTTAGTATGGGCCGAAACAATTATATATTTCTTAGTATGGGCCGAAACAATTATATATTTCTTAGTATGGGCCGAAACAATTATATATTTCTTAGTATGGGCCGAAACAATTAAATATTTTTTAGTATGGGCCGAAACAATTAAATATTTTTTATTATGGGCCGAAACAATTAAATATTTCTTAGTATGGGCCGAAACAATTATATATTTCTTAGTATGGGCCGAAACAATTAAATATTTCTTAGTATGGGCCGAAACAATTATATATTTCTTAGTATGGGCCGAAACAATTAAATATTTTTTAGTATGGGCCGGAACAATTAAATATTTTTTAGTATGGGCCGAAACAATTAAATATTTCTTAGTATGGGCCGAAACAATTAAATATTTCTTAGTATGGGCCGAAACAATTAAATATTTCTTAGTATGGGCCGAAACAATTAAATATTTTTTAGTATGGGCCGAAACAATTAAATATTTCTTAGTATGGGCCGAAACAATTAAATATTTCTTAGTATGGGCCGAAACAATGATATATTTCTTAGTATGGGCCGAAACAATTAAATATTTCTTAGTATGGGCCGAAACAATTAAATATTTCTTAGTATGGGCCGAAACAATTAAATATTTCTTAGTATGGGCCGAAACAATTATATATTTCTTAGTATGGGCCGAAACAATGATATATTTCTTAGTATGGGCCGAAACAATTAAATATTTCTTAGTATGGGCCGAAACAATTAAATATATCTTAGTATGGGCCGAAACAATTAAATATTTCTTAGTATAGGCCGAAACAATTAAATATTTCTTAGTATGGGGCGAAACAATTAAATATTTCTTAGTATGGGCCGAAACAATTATATATTTCTTAGTATGGGCCGAAACAATGATATATTTCTTAGTATGGGCCGAAACAATTAAATATTTCTTAGTATGGGCCGAAACAATTAAATATTTCTTAGTATGGGCCGAAACAATTAAATATTTCTTAGTATGGGCCGAAACAATTAAATATTTCTTAGTATGGGCCGAAACAATGATATATTTCTTAGTATGGGCCGAAACAATTAAATATTTCTTAGTATGGGCCGAAACAATTAAATATTTTTTAGTATGGGCCGAAACAATTAAATATTTCTTAGTATGGGCCGAAACAATTAAATATTTCTTAGTATGGGCCGAAACAATGATATATTTCTTAGTATGGGCCGAAACAATTAAATATTTCTTAGTATGGGCCGAAAAAATTAAATATTTCTTAGTATGGGCCGAAACAATTAAATATTTCTTAGTATGGGCCGAAACAATTATATATTTCTTAGTATGGGCCGAAACAATTAAATATTTCTTAGTATGGGCCGAAACAATTAAATATTTCTTAGTATGGGCCGAAACAATTAAATATTTCTTAGTATGGGCCGAAACAATTATATATTTCTTAGTATGGGCCGAAACAATGATATATTTCTTAGTATGGGCCGAAACAATTATATATTTCTTAGTATGGGCCGAAACAATTATATATTTCTTAGTATGGGCCGAAACAATTAAATATTTTTTAGTATGGGCCGAAACAATTAAATATTTTTTAGTATGGGCCGAAACAATTAAATATTTCTTAGTATGGGCCGAAACAATAATATATTTCTTAGTATGGGCCGAAACAATTAAATATTTCTTAGTATGGGCCGAAACAATTATATATTTCTTAGTATGGGCCGAAACAATTAAATATTTCTTAGTATGGGCCGAAACAATTATATATTTCTTAGTATGGGCCGAAACAATTAAATATTTTTTAGTATGGGCCGAAACAATTAAATATTTTTTAGTATGGGCCGAAACAATTAAATATTTCTTAGTATGGGCCGAAACAATTAAATATTTCTTAGTATGGGCCGAAACAATTAAATATTTCTTAGTATGGGCCGAAACAATTATATATTTCTTAGTATGGGCCGAAACAATTAAATATTTTTTAGTATGGGCCGAAACAATTAAATATTTCTTAGTATGGGCCGAAACAATTAAATATTTCTTAGTATGGGCCGAAACAATGATATATTTCTTAGTATGGGCCGAAACAATTAAATATTTCTTAGTATGGGCCGAAACAATTAAATATTTCTTAGTATGGGCCGAAACAATTAAATATTTCTTAGTATGGGCCGAAACAATTAAATATTTCTTAGTATGGGCCGAAACAATTATATATTTCTTAGTATGGGCCGAAACAATTAAATATTTCTTAGTATGGGCCGAAACAATGATATATTTCTTAGTATGGACCGAAACAATTATATATTTCTTAGTATGGACCGAAACAAATATATATTTTTTAGTATGGGTCGAAACAATTATATATTTCTTAGTATGGGCCGAAACAATTATATATTTCTTAGTATGGACCGAAACAATTATATATTTCTTAGTATAGGCCGAAACAATTAAATATTTTTTAGTATGGGTCGAAACAATTATATATTTTTTAGTATGGGCCGAAACAATTATATATTTCTTAGTATGGGCCGAAACAATTATATATTTCTTAGTATGGGCCGAAACAATTATATATTTCTGAGTATGGGCCGAAACAATTATATATTTCTTAGTATGGGCCGAAACAATTAAATATTTCTTAGTATGGGCCGAAACAATGATATATTTCTTAGTATGGGCCGAAACAATTAAATATTTCTTAGTATGGGCCGAAACAATTAAATATTTCTTAGTATGGGCCGAAACAATTAAATATTTCTTAGTATGGGCCGAAACAATTATATATTTCTTAGTATGGGCCGAAACAATTAAATATTTTTTAGTATGGGCCGAAACAATTAAATATTTCTTAGTATGGGCCGAAACAATTAAATATTTCTTAGTATGGGCCGAAACAATGATATATTTCTTAGTATGGGCCGAAACAATTAAATATTTCTTAGTATGGGCCGAAACAATTAAATATTTCTTAGTATGGGCCGAAACAATTAAATATTTCTTAGTATGGGCCGAAACAATTATATATTTCTTAGTATGGGCCGAAACAATGATATATTTCTTAGTATGGGCCGAAACAATTAAATATTTCTTAGTATGGGCCGAAACAATTAAATATATCTTAGTATGGGCCGAAACAATTAAATATTTCTTAGTATAGGCCGAAACAATTAAATATTTCTTAGTATGGGCCGAAACAATTAAATATTTCTTAGTATGGGCCGAAACAATTATATATTCCTTAGTATGGGCCGAAACAATGATATATTTCTTAGTATGGGCCGAAACCATTAAATATTTCTTAGTATGGGCCGAAACAATTAAATATTTCTTAGTATGGGCCGAAACAATTAAATATTTCTTAGTATGGGCCGAAACAATTAAATATTTCTTAGTATGGGCCGAAACAATGATATATTTCTTAGTATGGGCCGAAACAATTAAATATTTCTTAGTATGGGCCGAAACAATTAAATATTTTTTAGTATGGACCGAAACAATTAAATATTTCTTAGTATGGGCCGAAACAATTAAATATTTCTTAGTATGGGCCGAAACAATGATATATTTCTTAGTATGGGCCGAAACAATTAAATATTTCTTAGTATGGGCCGAAAAAATTAAATATTTCTTAGTATGGGCCGAAACAATTAAACATTTCTTAGTATGGGCCGAAACAATTATATATTTCTTAGTATGGGCCGAAACAATTAAATATTTTTTAGTATGGGCCGAAACAATTAAATATTTCTTAGTATGGGCCGAAACAATTAAATATTTCTTAGTATGGGCCGAAACAATTAAATATTTCTTAGTATGGGCCGAAACAATTAAATATTTCTTAGTATGGGCCGAAACAATTAAATATTTCTTAGTATGGGCCGAAACAATTATATATTTCTTAGTATGGGCCGAAACAATGATATATTTCTTAGTATGGGCCGAAACAATTATATATTTCTTAGTATGGGCCGAAACAATTATATATTTCTTAGTATGGGCCGAAACAATTAAATATTTTTTAGTATGGGCCGAAACAATTAAATATTTTTTAGTATGGGCCGAAACAATTAAATATTTCTTAGTATGGGCCGAAACAATTATATATTTCTTAGTATGGGCCGAAACAATTAAATATTTCTTAGTATGGGCCGAAACAATTATATATTTCTTAGTATGGGCCGAAACAATTATATATTTCTTAGTATGGGCCGAAACAATTATATATTTCTTAGTATGGGCCGAAACAATTAAATATTTTTTAGTATGGGCCGAAACAATTAAATATTTTTTAGTATGGGCCGAAACAATTAAATATTTCTTAGTATGGGCCGAAACAATTAAATATTTCTTAGTATGGGCCGAAACAATTAAATATTTCTTAGTATGGGCCGAAACAATTATATATTTCTTAGTATGGGCCGAAACAATTAAATATTTTTTAGTATGGGCCGAAACAATTAAATATTTCTTAGTATGGGCCGAAACAATTAAATATTTCTTAGTATGGGCCGAAACAATGATATATTTCTTAGTATGGGCCGAAACAATTAAATATTTCTTAGTATGGGCCGAAACAATTATATATTTCTTAGTATGGGCCGAAACAATTAAATATTTCTTAGTATGGGCCGAAACAATTATATATTTCTTAGTATGGGCCGAAACAATGATATATTTCTTAGTATGGACCGAAACAATTATATATTTCTTAGTATGGACCGAAACAATTATATATTTTTTAGTATGGGTCGAAACAATTATATATTTCTTAGTATGGGCCGAAACAATTATATATTTCTTAGTATGGACCGAAACAATTATATATTTCTTAGTATGGGCCGAAACAATTAAATATTTTTTAGTATGGGTCGAAACAATTATATATTTTTTAGTATGGGCCGAAACAATTATATATTTCTTAGTATGGGCCGAAACAATTAAATATTTCTTAGTATGGGCCGAAACAATTATATATTTCTTAGTATGGGCCGAAACAATTATATATTTCTTAGTATGGGCCGAAACAATTAAATATTTTTTAGTATGGGTCGAAACAATTATATATTTCTTAGTATGGGCCGAAACAATTATATATTTCTTAGTATGGGCCGAAACAATTATATATTTCTTAGTATGGACCGAAACAATTATATATTTCTTAGTATGGGCCGAAACAATTATATATTTCTTAGTATGGGCCGAAACAATTATATATTTCTTAGTATGGGCCGAAACAATTAAATATTTCTTAGTATGGGCCGAAACAATTATATATTTCTTAGTATGGGCCGAAACAATTATATATTTCTTAGTATGGGTCGAAACAATTATATATTTCTTAGTATGGGCCGAAACAATTAAATATTTTTTAGTATGGGTCGAAACAATTATATATTTCTTAGTATGGGCCGAAACAATTATATATTTTTTAGTATTGGCCGAAACTATTAAATATTTCTTAGTATGGGCCGAAACAATTATATATTTCTTAGTATGGGCCGAAACAATTATATATTTCTTAGTATGGGCCGAAACAATTATATATTTCTTAGTATGGGCCGAAACAATTATATATTTCTTAGTATGGGCCGAAACAATTAAATATTTCTTAGTATGGGCCGAAACAATTATATATTTCTTAGTATGGGTCGAAACAATTATATATTTCTTAGTATGGGCCGAAACAATTAAATATTTTTTAGTATGGGTCGAAACAATTATATATTTCTTAGTATGGGCCGAAACAATTAAATATTTTTTAGTATGGGCCGAAACAATTAAATATTTTTTAGTATGGGCCGAAACAATTAAATATTTCTTAGTATGGGCCGAAACAATTATATATTTCTTAGTATGGGCCGAAACAATTATATATTTCTTAGTATGGGCCGACACAATTAAATATTTCTTAGTATGGGTCGAAACAATTATATATTTCTTAGTATGGGTCGAAACAATTATATATTTCTTAGTATGGGCCGAAACAATTAAATATTTTTTAGTATGGGTCGAAACAATTATATATTTCTTAGTATGGGCCGAAACAATTATATATTTCTTAGTATGGGCCGAAACAATTATATATTTCTTAGTATGGGCCGAAACAATTATATATTTCTTAGTATGGGCCGAAACAATTATATATTTCTTAGTATGGGCCGAAACAATTATATATTTCTTAGTATGGGCCGAAACAATTAAATATTTCTTAGTATGGGCCGAAACAATTAAATATTTTTTAGTATGGGTCGAAACAATTATATATTTCTTAGTATGGGCCGAAACAATTATATATTTCTTAGTATGGGCCGAAACAATTATATATTTCTTAGTATGGGCCGAAACAATTATATATTTCTTAGTATGGGCCGAAACAATTATATATTTCTTAGTATGGGCCGAAACAATTATATATTTCTTAGTATGGGCCGAAACAATTATATATTTCTTAGTATGGGCCGAAACAATTAAATATTTTTTAGTATGGGCCGAAACAATTAAATATTTTTTAGTATGGGCCGAAACAATTAAATATTTCTTAGTATGGGCCGAAACAATTATATATTTCTTAGTATGGGCCGAAACAATTAAATATTTCTTAGTATGGGCCGAAACAATTATATATTTCTTAGTATGGGCCGAAACAATTAAATATTTTTTAGTATGGGCCGGAACAATTAAATATTTTTTAGTATGGGCCGAAACAATTAAATATTTCTTAGTATGGGCCGAAACAATTAAATATTTCTTAGTATGGGCCGAAACAATTAAATATTTCTTAGTATGGGCCGAAACAATTATATATTTCTTAGTATGGGCCGAAACAATTAAATATTTTTTAGTATGGGCCGAAACAATTAAATATTTCTTAGTATGGGCCGAAACAATTAAATATTTCTTAGTATGGGCCGAAACAATGATATATTTCTTAGTATGGGCCGAAACAATTAAATATTTCTTAGTATGGGCCGAAACAATTAAATATTTCTTAGTATGGGCCGAAACAATAATATATTTCTTAGTATGGGCCGAAACAATTATATATTTCTTAGTATGGGCCGAAACAATGATATATTTCTTAGTATGGGCCGAAACAATTAAATATTTCTTAGTATGGGCCGAAACAATTAAATATATCTTAGTATGGGCCGAAACAATTAAATATTTCTTAGTATAGGCCGAAACAATTAAATATTTCTTAGTATGGGCCGAAACAATTAAATATTTCTTAGTATGGGCCGAAACAATTAAATATTTCTTAGTATGGGCCGAAACAATGATATATTTCTTAGTATGGGCCGAAACAATTAAATATTTCTTAGTATGGGCCGAAACAATTAAATATTTCTTAGTATGGGCCGAAACAATTAAATATTTCTTAGTATGGGCCGAAACAATTAAATATTTCTTAGTATGGGCCGAAACAATGATATATTTCTTAGTATGGGCCGAAACAATTAAATATTTCTTAGTATGGGCCGAAACAATTAAATATTTTTTAGTATGGGCCGAAACAATTAAATATTTCATAGTATGGGCCGAAACAATTAAATATTTCTTAGTATGGGCCGAAACAATGATATATTTCTTAGTATGGGCCGAAACAATTAAATATTTCTTAGTATGGGCTGAAAAAATTAAATATTTCTTAGTATGGGCCGAAACAATTAAATATTTCTTAGTATGGGCCGAAACAATTATATATTTCTTAGTATGGGCCGAAACAATTAAATATTTTTTAGTATGGGCCGAAACAATTAAATATTTCTTAGTATGGGCCGAAACAATTAAATATTTCTTAGTATGGGCCGAAACAATTAAATATTTCTTAGTATGGGCCGAAACAATTAAATATTTCTTAGTATGGGCCGAAACAATTAAATATTTCTTAGTATGGGCCGAAACAATTATATATTTCTTAGTATGGGCCGAAACAATGATATATTTCTTAGTATGGGCCGAAACAATTATATATTTCTTAGTATGGGCCGAAACAATTAAATATTTCTTAGTATGGGCCGAAACAATTAAATATTTTTTAGTATGGGCCGAAACAATTAAATATTTTTTAGTATGGGCCGAAACAATTAAATATTTCTTAGTATGGGCCGAAACAATTATATATTTCTTAGTATGGGCCGAAACAATTATATATTTCTTAGTATGGGCCGAAACAATTATATATTTCTTAGTATGGGCCGAAACAATTAAATATTTCTTAGTATGGGCCGAAACAATTATATATTTCTTAGTATGGGCCGAAACAATTAAATATTTTTTAGTATGGGCCGAAACAATTAAATATTTTTTAGTATGGGCCGAAACAATTAAATATTTCTTAGTATGGGCCGAAACAATTAAATATTTCTTAGTATGGGCCGAAACAATTAAATATTTCTTAGTATGGGCCGAAACAATTATATATTTCTTAGTATGGGCCGAAACAATTAAATATTTTTTAGTATGGGCCGAAACAATTATATATTTCTTAGTATGGGCCGAAACAATTAAATATTTCTTAGTATGGGCCGAAACAATGATATATTTCTTAGTATGGGCCGAAACAATTAAATATTTCTTAGTATGGGCCGAAACAATTAAATATTTCTTAGTATGGGCCGAAACAATTAAATATTTCTTAGTATGGGCCGCAACAATTATATATTTCTTAGTATGGGCCGAAACAATGATATATTTCTTAGTATGGGCCGAAACAATGATATATTTCTTAGTATGGGCCGAAACAATTAAATATTTCTTAGTATGGGCCGAAACAATTAAATATTTCTTAGTATGGGCCGAAACAATTAAATATTTCTTAGTATGGGCCGAAACAATTAAATATTTCTTAGTATGGGCCGAAACAATTAAATATTTCTTAGTATGGGCCGAAACAATTATATATTTCTTAGTATGGGCCGAAACAATGATATATTTCTTAGTATGGGCCGAAACAATTAAATATTTCTTAGTATGGGCCGAAACAATTAAATATTTCTTAGTATGGGCCGAAACAATTAAATATTTCTTAGTATGGGCCGAAACAATTAAATATTTCTTAGTATGGGCCGAAACAATGATATATTTCTTAGTATGGGCCGAAACAATTAAATATTTCTTAATATGGGCCGAAACAATTAAATATTTTTTAGTATGGGCCGAAACAATTAAATATTTCTTAGTATGGGCCGAAACAATTAAATATTTCTTAGTATGGGCCGAAACAATGATATATTTCTTAGTATGGGCCGAAACAATTATATATTTCTTAGTATGGGCCGAAACAATTATATATTTCTTAGTATGGGCCGAAACAATTAAATATTTCTTAGTATGGGCCGAAACAATTAAATATTTCTTAGTATGGGCCGAAACAATTATATATTTCTTAGTATGGGCCGAAACAATTAAATATTTTTTAGTATGGGCCGAAACAATTAAATATTTCTTAGTATGGGCCGAAACAATTAAATATTTCTTAGTATGGGCCGAAACATCTAAATATTTCTTAGTATGGGCCGAAACAATTAAATATTTCTTAGTATGGGCCGAAACAATTAAATATTTCTTAGTATGGGCCGAAACAATTATATATTTCTTAGTATGGGCCGAAACAATGATATATTTCTTAGTATGAGCCGAAACAATTAAATATTTCTTAGTATGGGCCGAAACAATTAAATATTTCTTAGTATGGGCCGAAACAATGATATATTGCTTAGTATGGGCCGAAACAATTAAATATTTTTTAGTATGGGCCGAAACAATTACATATTTCTTAGTATGGGCCGAAACACATAAATATTTCTTAGTATGGGCCGAAACAATGATATATTTCTTAGTATGGGCCGAAACAATTAAATATTTCTTAGTATGGGCCGAAACAATGATATATTTCTTAGTATGGGCCGAAACAATTAAATATTTTTTAGTATGGGCCGAAACAATTAAATATTTCTTAGTATGGGCCGAAACAATTAAATATTTCTTAGTATGGGCCGAAACAATGATATATTTCTTAGTATGGGCCGAAACAATTATATATTTCTTAGTATGGGCCGAAACAATGATATATTTCTTAGTATGGGCCGAAACAATGATATATTTCTTAGTATGGGCCGAAACAATTAAATATTTTTTAGTATGGGCCGAAACCATTAAATATTTCTTAGTATGGGCCGAAACAATTATATATTTCTTAGTATGGGCCGAAACAATTATATATTTCTTAGTATGGGCCGAAACAATTATATATTTCTTAGTATGGGCCGAAACAATTATATATTTCTTAGTATGGGCCGAAACAATTATATATTTCTTTGTATGGGCTGAAACAATTATATATTTCTTAGTATGGGCCGAAACAATTATATATTTCTTAGTATGGGCCGAAACAATTATATATTACTTAGTATGGGCTGAAACAATTATATATTTCTTAGTATGGGCTGAAACAATGATATATTTCTTAGTATGGGCCGAAACAATTAAATATTTCTTAGCATGGGCCGAAACAATTAAATATTTCTTAGTATGGGCCGAAACAATGATATATTTCTTAGTATGGGCCGAAACAATTAAATATTTTTTAGTATGGGCCGAAAAAATTATATATTTCTTAGTATGGGCCGAAACAATTAAATATTTTTTAGTATGGGCCGAAACAATTAAATAATTTTTAGTATGGGCCGAAACAATTAAATATTTCTTAGTATGGGCCGAAACAATGAAATATTTCTTAGTATGGGCCGAAACAATTATATATTTCTTAGTATGGGCCGAAACAATTAAATATTTCTTAGTATGGGCCGAAACAATTATATATTTCTTAGTATGGGCCGAAACAATTATATATTTCTTAGTATGGGCCGAAACAATTAAATATTTTTTAGTATGGGCCGAAACAATTAAATATTTCTTAGTATGGGCCGAAACAATTATATATTTCTTAGTATGGGCCGAAACAATTAAATATTTCTTAGTATGGGCCGAAACAATTATATATTTCTTATTATGGGCCGAAACAATTATATATTTCTTAGTATGGGCCGAAACAATTAAATATTTTTTAGTATGGGCCGAAACAATTAAATATTTTTTAGTATTGACCGAAACAATTAAATATTTCTTAGTATGGGCCGAAACAATTATATATTTCTTAGTATGGGCCGAAACAATTAAATATTTCTTAGTATGGGCCGAAACAATTAAATATTTTTTAGTATGGGCCGAAACAATTAAATATTTCTTAGTACGGGCCGAAACAATTATATATTTCTTAGTATGGGCCGAAACAATTATATATTTCTTAGTATGGGCCGAAACAATTAAATATTTCTTAGTATGGGCCAGAACAATTATATATTTCTTAGTATGGGCCGAAACAATTAAATATTTCTTAGTATGGGCCGAAACAATTAAATATTTTTTAGTATGGGCCGAAACAATTAAATATTTTTTAGTATGGGCCAGAACAATTATATATTACTTAGTATGGGCCGAAACAATTAAATATTTCTTAGTATGGGCCGAAACAATTAAATATTTTTTAGTATGGGCCGAAACAATTAAATATTTTTTAGTATGGGCCGAAACAATTCAATATTTCTTAGTATGGGCCAGAACAATTATATATTACTTAGTATGGGCCGAAACAATTATATATTTCTTAGTATGGGCCGAAACAATTAAATATTTCTTAGTATGGGCCGAAACAATTATATATTTCTTAGTATGGGCCGAAAAAACAACAATATATTTCTTAGTATGGGCCGAAACAATTATATATTACTTAGTATGGGCCGAAACAACAATATATTTCTTAGTATGGGCCGAAACAATTAAATATTTTTTAGTATGGGCCGAAACAATTAAATATTTCTTAGTATGGGCGGAAACATTTATATATTTTCTTAGTATGTGCCGAAACAATTATATATTTCTTAGTATGGGCCAGAACAATTATATATTTCTTAGTGTGGGCCGAAACAATTATATATTTCTTAGTATGGGCCGAAACAATTAAATATTTCTTAGTATGGGCCGAAACAATTAAATATTTCTTAGTATGGGCCGAAACAATTATATATTTCTTAGTATGGGCCAGAACAATTATATATTTCTTAGTGTGGGCCGAAACAATTATATATTACTTAGTATGGGCCGAAACAATTATATATTTCTTAGTATGGGCCGAAACAATTACATATTTTTAGTATGGGCCGAAACAATTATATATTTCTTAGTATGGGTCGAAACAATTATATATTTTTAGTATGGGCCGAAACAATTATATATTTCTTAGTATGGGCCGAAACAATTATATATTTCTTAGTATGGGCCGAAACAATTAAATATTTCTTAGTATGGGCCGAAACAATTAAATATTTCTTAGTATGGGCCGAAACAATTAAATATTTCGTAGTATGGGCCGAAACAATTATATATTTCTTAGTATGGGCCGAAACAACAATATATTTCTTAGTATGGGCCGAAACAATTATATATTACTTAGTATGGGCCGAAACAACAATATATTTCTTAGTATGGGCCGAAACAATTATATATTTCTTAGTATGGGCCAGAACAATTATATATTTCTTAGTGTGGGCCGAAACAATTATATATTTCTTAGTATGGGCCGAAACAATTATATATTTCTTAGTATGGGCCGAAACAATTAAATATTTCTTAGTATGGGCCGAAACAATTATATATTTCTTAGTATGGGCCAGAACAATTATATATTTCTTAGTGTGGGCCGAAACAATTATATATTACTTAGTATGGGCCGAAACAATTAAATATTTCTTAGTATGGGCCGAAACAATTATATATTTTTAGTATGGGCCGAAACAATTATATATTTCTTAGTATGGGTCGAAACAATTATATATTTTTTAGTATGGGCCGAAACAATTATATATTTCTTAGTATGGGCCGAAACAATTAAATATTTTTTAGTATGGGCCGAAACAATTATATATTTTTAGTATGGGCCGAAACAATTAAATATTTCTTAGTATGGGCCGAAACAATGAAATATTTCTTAGTATGGGCCGAAACAATTATATATTTCTTAGTATGGGCCGAAACAATTAAATATTTCTTAGTATGGGCCGAAACAATTATATATTTCTTAGTATGGGCCGAAACAATTAAATATTTTTTAGTATGGGCCGAAACAATTAAATATTTTTTAGTATGGGCCGAAACAATTAAATATTTCTTAGTATTGGCCGAAAAAACAACAATATATTTCTTAGTATGGGCCGAAACAATTATATATTACTTAGTATGGGCCGAAACAACAATATATTTCTTAGTATGGGCCGAAACAATTAAATATTTTTTAGTATGGGCCGAAACAATTAAATATTTCTTAGTATGGGCCGAAACATTTATATATTTTCTTAGTATGTGCCGAAACAATTATATATTTCTTAGTATGGGCCAGAACAATTATATATTTCTTAGTGTGGGCCGAAACAATTATATATTTCTTAGTATGGGCCGAAACAATTAAATATTTCTTAGTATGGGCCGAAACAATTAAATATTTCTTAGTATGGGCCGAAACAATTATATATTTCTTAGTATGGGCCAGAACAATTATATATTTCTTAGTGTGGGCCGAAACAATTATATATTACTTAGTATGGGCCGAAAAAATTATATATTTCTTAGTATGGGCCGAAACAATTATATATTTTTAGTATGGGCCGAAACAATTATATATTACTTAGTATGGGTCGAAACAATTATATATTTTTAGTATGGGCCGAAACAATTATATATTTCTTAGTATGGGCCGAAACAATTATATATTTCTTAGTATGGGCCGAAACAATTAAATATTTTTTAGTATGGGCCGAAACAATTAAATATTTCTTAGTATGGGCCGAAACAATTAAATATTTCTTAGTATGGGCCGAAACAATTATATATTTCTTAGTATGGGCCGAAACAACAATATATTTCTTAGTATGGGCCGAAACAATTATATATTACTTAGTATGGGCCGAAACAACAATATATTTCTTAGTATGGGCCGAAACAATTATATATTTCTTAGTATGGGCCGAAACAATTATACATTTCTTAGTATGGACCGAAACATTTATATATTTTCTTAGTATGTGCCGAAACAATTATATATTTCTTAGTATGGGCCAGAACAATTATATATTTCTTAGTGTGGGCCGAAACAATTATATATTTCTTAGTATGGGCCGAAACAATTATATATTTCTTAGTATGGGCCGAAACAATTAAATATTTCTTAGTATGGGCAGAAACAATTATATATTTCTTAGTATGGGCCAGAACAATTATATATTTCTTAGTGTGGGCCGAAACAATTATATATTACTTAGTATGGGCCGAAACAATTAAATATTTCTTAGTATGGGCCGAAACAATTAAATATTTCTTAGTATGGGCCGAAACAATTATATATTTTTAGTATGGGCCGAAACAATTATATATTTCTTAGTATGGGTCGAAACAATTATATATTTTTTAGTATGGGCCGAAACAATTATATATTTCTTAGTATGGGCCGAAACAATTAAATATTTTTTAGTATGGGCCGAAACAATTATATATTTTTAGTATGGGCCGAAACAATTATATATTTTTAGTATGGGCCGAAACAATTAAATATTTTTTAGTATGGGTCGAAACAATTATATATTTTTAGTATGGGCCGAAACAATTATATATTTCTTAGTATGGGCCGAAACAATTATATATTTCTTAGTATGGGCCGAAACAATTAAATATTTCTTAGTATGGGCCAGAACAATTATATATTTCTTAGTATGGGCCGAAACAATTATATATTTCTTAGTATGGGCCGAAACAATTAAATATTTTTTAGTATGGGCCGAAACAATTAAATATTTTTTAGTATGGGCCGAAACAATTAAATATTTCTTAGTATGGGCCAGAACAATTATATATTTCTTAGTGTGGGCCGAAACAATTATATATTACTTAGTATGGGCCGAAAAAATTATATATTTCTTAGTATGGGCCGAAACAATTATATATTTTTAGTATGGGCCGAAACAATTATATATTTCTTAGTATGGGTCGAAACAATTATATATTTTTAGTATGGGCCGAAACAATTATATATTTCTTAGTATGGGCCGAAACAATTATATATTTCTTAGTATGGGCCGAAACAATTAAATATTTTTTAGTATGGGCCGAAACAATTAAATATTTCTTAGTATGGGCCGAAACAATTAAATATTTTTTAGTATGGGCCGAAACAATTAAATATTTCTTAGTATGGGCCGAAACATTTATATATTTTCTTAGTATGTGCCGAAACAATTATATATTTCTTAGTATGGGCCAGAACAATTATATATTTCTTAGTGTGGGCCGAAACAATTATATATTTCTTAGTATGGGCCGAAACAATTAAATATTTCTTAGTATGGGCCGAAACAATTAAATATTTCTAAGTATGGGCCGAAACAATTATATATTTCTTAGTATGGGCCAGAACAATTATATATTTCTTAGTGTGGGCCGAAACAATTATATATTACTTAGTATGGGCCGAAAAAATTATATATTTCTTAGTATGGGCCGAAACAATTATATATTTTTAGTATGGGCCGAAACAATTATATATTTCTTAGTATGGGTCGAAACAATTATATATTTTTAGTATGGGCCGAAACAATTATATATTTCTTAGTATGGGCCGAAACAATTATATATTTCTTAGTATGGGCCGAAACAATTAAATATTTTTTAGTATGGGCCGAAACAATTAAATATTTCTTAGTATGGGCCGAAACAATTAAATATTTCTTAGTATGGGCCGAAACAATTATATATTTCTTAGTATGGGCCGAAACAACAATATATTTCTTAGTATGGGCCGAAACAATTATATATTACTTAGTATGGGCCGAAACAACAATATATTTCTTAGTATGGGCCGAAACAATTATATATTTCTTAGTATGGGCCGAAACAATTATACATTTCTTAGTATGGACCGAAACATTTATATATTTTCTTAGTATGTGCCGAAACAATTATATATTTCTTAGTATGGGCCAGAACAATTATATATTTCTTAGTGTGGGCCGAAACAATTATATATTTCTTAGTATGGGCCGAAACAATTATATATTTCTTAGTATGGGCCGAAACAATTAAATATTTCTTAGTATGGGCAGAAACAATTATATATTTCTTAGTATGGGCCAGAACAATTATATATTTCTTAGTGTGGGCCGAAACAATTATATATTACTTAGTATGGGCCGAAACAATTAAATATTTCTTAGTATGGGCCGAAACAATTATATATTTTTAGTATGGGCCGAAACAATTATATATTTCTTAGTATGGGAAGAAACAATTATATATTTTTTAGTATGGGCCGAAACAATTATATATTTCTTAGTATGGGCCGAAACAATTAAATATTTTTTAGTATGGGCCGAAACAATTATATATTTTTAGTATGGGCCGAAACAATTATATATTTTTAGTATGGGCCGAAACAATTAAATATTTTTTAGTATGGGTCGAAACAATTATATATTTTTAGTATGGGCCGAAACAATTATATATTTCTTAGTATGGGCCGAAACAATTATATATTTCTTAGTATGGGCCGAAACAATTAAATATTTCTTAGTATGGGCCAGAACAATTATATATTTCTTAGTATGGGCCGAAACAATTATATATTTCTTAGTATGGGCCGAAACAATTAAATATTTTTTAGTATGGGCCGAAACAATTAAATATTTTTTAGTATGGGCCGAAACAATTAAATATTTCTTAGTATGGGCCAGAACAATTATATATTTCTTAGTGTGGGCCGAAACAATTATATATTACTTAGTATGGGCCGAAAAAATTATATATTTCTTAGTATGGGCCGAAACAATTATATATTTTTAGTATGGGCCGAAACAATTATATATTTCTTAGTATGGGTCGAAACAATTATATATTTTTAGTATGGGCCGAAACAATTATATATTTCTTAGTATGGGCCGAAACAATTATATATTTCTTAGTATGGGCCGAAACAATTAAATATTTTTTAGTATGGGCCGAAACAATTAAATATTTCTTAGTATGGGCCGAAACAATTAAATATTTCTTAGTATGGGCCGAAACAATTATATATTTCTTAGTATGGGCCGAAACAACAATATATTTCTTAGTATGGGCCGAAACAATTATATATTACTTAGTATGGGCCGAAACAACAATATATTTCTTAGTATGGGCCGAAACAATTATATATTTCTTAGTATGGGCCGAAACAATTATACATTTCTTAGTATGGACCGAAACATTTATATATTTTCTTAGTATGTGCCGAAACAATTATATATTTCTTAGTATGGGCCAGAACAATTATATATTTCTTAGTGTGGGCCGAAACAATTATATATTTCTTAGTATGGGCCGAAACAATTATATATTTCTTAGTATGGGCCGAAACAATTAAATATTTCTTAGTATGGGCAGAAACAATTATATATTTCTTAGTATGGGCCAGAACAATTATATATTTCTTAGTGTGGGCCGAAACAATTATATATTACTTAGTATGGGCCGAAACAATTAAATATTTCTTAGTATGGGCCGAAACAATTATATATTTTTAGTATGGGCCGAAACAATTATATATTTCTTAGTATGGGTCGAAACAATTATATATTTTTTAGTATGGGCCGAAACAATTATATATTTCTTAGTATGGGCCGAAACAATTAAATATTTTTTAGTATGGGCCGAAACAATTATATATTTTTAGTATGGGCCGAAACAATTATATATTTTTAGTATGGGCCGAAACAATTAAATATTTTTTAGTATGGGTCGAAACAATTATATATTTTTAGTATGGGCCGAAACAATTATATATTTCTTAGTATGGGCCGAAACAATTATATATTTCTTAGTATGGGCCGAAACAATTAAATATTTCTTAGTATGGGCCAGAACAATTATATATTTCTTAGTATGGGCCGAAACAATTATATATTTCTTAGTATGGGCCGAAACAATTAAATATTTTTTAGTATGGGCCGAAACAATTAAATATTTTTTAGTATGGGCCGAAACAATTAAATATTTCTTAGTATGGGCCAGAACAATTATATATTTCTTAGTATGGGCCGAAACAATTATATATTTCTTAGTATGGGCCGAAACAATTATATATTTCTTAGTATGGGCCGAAACAATTATATATTTCTTAGTATGGGCCGAAACAATTATACATTTCTTAGTATGGACCGAAACATTTATATATTTTCTTAGTATGTGCCGAAACAATTATATATTTTTAGTATGGGCCGAAACAATTATATATTTCTTAGTATGGGCCGAAACAATTATATATTTCTTAGTATGGGCCGAAACAATTAAATATTTCTTAGTATGGGCCAGAACAATTATATATTTCTTAGTATGGGCCGAAACAATTATATATTTCTTAGTATGGGCCGAAACAATTAAATATTTTTTAGTATGGGCCGAAACAATTAAATATTTTTTAGTATGGGCCGAAACAATTAAATATTTCTTAGTATGGGCCAGAACAATTATATATTTCTTAGTGTGGGCCGAAACAATTATATATTACTTAGTATGGGCCGAAAAAATTATATATTTCTTAGTATGGGCCGAAACAATTATATATTTTTAGTATGGGCCGAAACAATTATATATTTCTTAGTATGGGTCGAAACAATTATATATTTTTAGTATGGGCCGAAACAATTATATATTTCTTAGTATGGGCCGAAACAATTATATATTTCTTAGTATGGGCCGAAACAATTAAATATTTTTTAGTATGGGCCGAAACAATTAAATATTTCTTAGTATGGGCCGAAACAATTAAATATTTCTTAGTATGGGCCGAAACAATTATATATTTCTTAGTATGGGCCGAAACAACAATATATTTCTTAGTATGGGCCGAAACAATTATATATTACTTAGTATGGGCCGAAACAACAATATATTTCTTAGTATGGGCCGAAACAATTATATATTTCTTAGTATGGGCCGAAACAATTATACATTTCTTAGTATGGACCGAAACATTTATATATTTTCTTAGTATGTGCCGAAACAATTATATATTTCTTAGTATGGGCCAGAACAATTATATATTTCTTAGTGTGGGCCGAAACAATTATATATTTCTTCGTATGGGCCGAAACAATTATATATTTCTTAGTATGGGCCGAAACAATTAAATATTTCTTAGTATGGGCAGAAACAATTATATATTTCTTAGTATGGGCCAGAACAATTATATATTTCTTAGTGTGGGCCGAAACAATTATATATTTCTTAGTATGGGCCGAAACAATTAAATATTTCTTAGTATGGGCCGAAACAATTATATATTTTTAGTATGGGCCGAAACAATTATATATTTCTTAGTATGGGTCGAAACAATTATATATTTTTTAGTATGGGCCGAAACAATTATATATTTCTTAGTATGGGCCGAAACAATTAAATATTTTTTAGTATGGGCCGAAACACTTATATATTTTTAGTATGGGCCGAAACAATTATATATTTTTAGTATGGGCCGAAACAATTAAATATTTTTTAGTATGGGTCGAAACAATTATATATTTTTAGTATGGGCCGAAACAATTATATATTTCTTAGTATGGGCCGAAACAATTATATATTTCTTAGTATGGGCCGAAACAATTAAATATTTCTTAGTATGGGCCAGAACAATTATATATTTCTTAGTATGGGCCGAAACAATTATATATTTCTTAGTATGGGCCGAAACAATTAAATATTTTTTAGTATGGGCCGAAACAATTAAATATTTTTTAGTATGGGCCGAAACAATTAAATATTTCTTAGTATGGGCCAGAACAATTATATATTTCTTAGTATGGGCCGAAACAATTATATATTTCTTAGTATGGGCCGAAACAATTATATATTTCTTAGTATGGGCCGAAACAATTATATATTTCTTAGTATGGGCCGAAACAATTATACATTTCTTAGTATGGACCGAAACATTTATATATTTTCTTAGTATGTGCCGAAACAATTATATATTTCTTAGTATGGGCCAGAACAATTATATATTTCTTAGTGTGGGCCGAAACAATTATATATTTCTTAGTATGGGCCGAAACAATTATATATTTCTTAGTATGGGCTGAAACAATTATATATTTCTTAGTATGGGCCGAAACAATTATATATTTCTTAGTATAGGCCGAAACAATTATATATTTCTTAGTATGGGCCGAAACAATTATATATTTCTTAGTATGGGCTGAAACAATTATATATTTCTTAGTATGGGCCGGAACAATTATATATTTCTTAGTATGGGCCGAAACAATTATATATTTCTTAGTATGGGCTGAAACAATTATATATTTCTTAGTATGGGCCGAAACAATTATATATTTCTTAGTATGGGCTGAAACAATTATATATTTCTTAGTATGGGTCGAAACAATTATATATTTCTTAGTATGGGCCGGAACAATTATATATTTCTTAGTATGGGTCGAAACAATTATATATTTCTTAGTATGGGCTGAAACAATTATATATTTCTTAGTATAGGCCGAAACAATTATATATTTCTTAGTATGGGCCGAAACAATTATATATTTCTTAGTATGGGCTGAAACAATTATATATTTCTTAGTATGGGCCGGAACAATTATATATTTCTTAGTATGGGCCGAAACAATTATATATTTCTTAGTATGGGCTGAAACAATTATATATTTCTTAGTATGGGCCGAAACAATTATATATTTCTTAGTATGGGCTGAAACAATTATATATTTCTTAGTATGGGTCGAAACAATTATATATTTCTTAGTATGGGCCGGAACAATTATATATTTCTTAGTATGGGTCGAAACAATTATATATTTCTTAGTATGGGCTGAAACAATTATATATTTCTTAGTATGGGTCGAAACAATTATATATTTCTTAGTATGGGCCGAAACAATTATATATTTCTTAGTATGGGCTGAAACAATTATATATTTCTTAGTATAGGCCGAAACAATTATATATTTCTTAGTATGGGCCGAAAAAATTATATATTTCTTAGTATGGGCTGAAACAATTATATATTTCTTAGTATGGGCCGAAACAATTATATATTTCTTAGTATGGGCCGAAACAATTATATATTTCTTAGTATGGGCCGAAACAATTATATATTTCTTAGTATAGGCCGAAACAATGATATATTTCTTAGTATGGGCCGAAACAATTATATATTTCTTAGTATGGGCCGAAACAATTATATATTTCTTAGTATGGGCCGAAACAATGATATATTTCTTAGTATGGGCCGAAACAATTATATATTTCTTAGTATGGGCCGAAACAATTATATATTTCTTAGTATGGGCCGAAACAATTATATATTTCTTAGTATAGGCCGAAACAATTATATATTTCTTAGTATGGGCCGAAACAATTATATATTTCTTAGTATGGGCCGAAACAATTATATATTTCTTAGTATGGGCCGAAACAATTATATATTTCTTAGTATGGGCCGAAACAATTATATATTTCTTTGTATGGGCTGAAACAATTATATATTTCTTAGTATGGGCCGAAACAATTATATATTTCTTAGTATGGGCCGAAACAATTATATATTACTTAGTATGGGCTGAAAAAATTATATATTTCTTAGTATGGGCTGAAACAATTATATATTTCTTAGTATGGGCCGAAACAATTATATATTTCTTAGTATGGGCCGAAACAATTATATATTTCTTAGTATGGGCTGAAACAATGATATATTTCTTAGTATGGGCCGAAACAATTATATATTTCTTAGTATGGGCTGAAACAATTATATATTTCTTAGTATGGGCCGAAACAATTATATATTTCTTAGTATGGGCCGAAACAATTATATATTTCTTAGTATGGGCCGAAACAATTATATATTTCTTAGTATGGGCTGAAACAATTATATATTTCTTAGTATGGGCCGAAACAATTATATATTTCTTAGTATGGGCCGAAACAATTATATATTTCTTAGTATGGGCCGAAACAATTATATATTTCTTAGTATGGGCCGAAACAATTATATATTTCTTAGTATGGGCCGAAACAATTATATATTTCTTAGTATGGGCTGAAACAATTATATATTTCTTAGTATGGGCCGAAACAATTATATATTTCTTAGTATGGGCCGAAACAATTATATATTACTTAGTATGGGCTGAAACAATTATATATTTCTTAGTATGGGCCGAAACAATTATATATTTCTTAGTATGGGCCGAAACAATTATATATTTCTTAGTATGGGCTGAAACAATGATATATTTCTTAGTATGGGCCGAAACAATTATATATTTCTTAGTATGGGCTGAAACAATTATATATTTCTTAGTATGGGCCGAAACAATTATATATTTCTTAGTATGGGCCGAAACAATTATATATTACTTAGTATGGGCTGAAACAATTATATATTTCTTAGTATGGGCTGAAACAATTATATATTTCTTAGTATGGGCCGAAACAATTAAATATTTCTTAGTATGGGCCGAAACAATTATATATTACTTAGTATGGGCTGAAACAATGATATATTTCTTAGTATGGGCCGAAACAATTATATATTTCTTAGTATGGGCCGAAACAATTATATATTTCTTAGTATGGGCCGAAACAATTATATATTTCTGAGTATGGGCTGAAACAATTATATATTTCTTAGTATGGGCCGAAACAATTATATATTTCTTAGTATGGGCCGAAACAATTATATATTTCTTAGTATGGGCCGAAACAATTATATATTTCTTAGTATGGGCCGGAACAATTATATATTTCTTAGTATGGGCTGAAACAATTATATATTTCTTAGTATGGGCCGGAACAATGATATATTTCTTAGTATGGGCCGAAACAATTATATATTTCTTAGTATGGGCTGAAACAATTATATATTTCTTAGTATGGGCCGAAACAGTTATATATTTCTTAATATGGGCCGAAACAATTATATATTTCTTAGTATAGGCCGAAACAATTATATATTTCTTAGTATGGGCTGAAACAATTATATATTTCTTAGTATGGGCCGAAACAATTAAATATTTTTTAGTATGGGCCGAAACAATTATATATTTCTTAGTATGGGCCGAAACAATTATATATTTCTTAGTATGGGCTGAAACAATTATATATTTCTTAGTATGGGCCGAAACAATTATATATTTCTTAGTATGGGCCGAAACAATTAAATATTTTTTAGTATGGGCCGAAACAATTATATATTTCTTTGTATGGGCCGAAACAATTAAATATTTCTTAGTATAGGCCGAAACAATTGTATATTTCTTAGTATGGGCCGAAACAATTATATATTTCTTAGTATGGGCTGAAACAATTAAATATTTTTTAGTATGGGCTGAAACAATTATATATTTCTTAGTATGGGCCGAAACAATTAAATATTTTTTAGTATGGGCCGAAACAATTATATATTTCTTAGTATGGGCCGAAACAATTATATATTTCTTAGTATAGGCCGAAACAATTATATATTTCTTAGTATGGGCTGAAACAATTATATATTTCTTAGTATGGGCTGAAACAATTAAATATTTTTTAGTATGGGCCGAAACAATTATATATTTCTTAATATGGGCTGGAACAATTATATATTTCTTAGTATGGGCCGAAACAATTATATATTTCTTAGTATAGGCCGAAACAATTATATATTTCTTAGTATGGGCTGAAACAATTATATATTTCTTAGTATGGGCCGAAACAATTAAATATTTTTTAGTATGGGCCGAAACAATTATATATTTCTTAGTATGGGCCGAAACAATTATATATTTCTTAGTATGGGCTGAAACAATGATATATTTCTTAGTATGGGCCGAAACAATTATATATTTCTTAGTATGGGCCGAAACAATTATATATTTCTTAGTATAGGCCAAAACAATTATATATTTCTTAGTATGGGCTGAAACAATTATATATTTCTTAGTATGGGCCGAAACAATTAAATATTTTTTAGTATGGGCCGAAACAATTATATATTTCTTAGTATGGGCCGAAACAATTAAATATTTTTTAGTATGGGCCGAAACAATTATATATTTCTTAGTATGGGCCGAAACAATTATATATTTCTTAGTATGGGCCGAAACAATTATATATTTCTTAGTATGGGCCGAAACAATTATATATTTCTTAGTATGGGCCGAAACAATTATATATTTCTTAGTATGGGCCGAAACAATTATATATTTCTTAGTATGGACCTTAACAATTGGTTACTCTTACGGATGATAAACAATGAGTTTTCGCTGAATTCATTGTTTGAATTTTGTTCCCTGTACGCAAAGTGGTCAACAGAAAAGGTACTTTTAGCTTTAATACTTCACTATTGAGCTAATAATTTTTTTTGCCGATATTTTCGAAAGTAATCCCCGCTTTTTGATTGACTCGCCTTAATTTAAACCTTCGCCCATTCCGGTTTGGCGATGGACACAAGGACAAAAACGTCACGTTTTTTTCCACGTTCTTTTTACCCTTCGCGGTAGGCTAGTATATATATGTCTTGAAAATATATATGGCAATTAAGCTACATAGATTTTGCCACCTTTCATCCTCATTAGTCTATTGTGTTTAATTGTTATTGCTTTGTGTTTTTATATATTCCCATGATACTGAGTTTGCAGTCAACCAATCAAATTCTTAGTTATTTATGCACACATTTAATGTAGCCAAATTAGCGGTAATTCTGTATAGCTTAATTGCCATATATATTTTCAAAACTTACTACCTATCTCTACTTATGTATCGAGCACTGTCGAAGTAAATACTAAAAATATTTACATAAAATTTTATGTAGTTGAATATAACTACTTCATTTACTCACATAAATATACGAAGGTATGAATTTATGCGTAAACTTTAAGTGTTTACTTCAACAGTGCTCAATACGTAGTAGAGATATTTAGTAAGTTATAAAATATATATTAAGCTACACTGAATATTCCGCGTTTCATCCACTCTAGGATTCCTCAGGCTTATGCGAGAAATTTGTGGTTGTCTTGCTTTTTATACATACGCACCGTCTATTGAGTTTTTTGTTTAGCCAATCAGCTTTCTAGTATCAACCGCGCCCTTCCTAATCAGCCAATGAGCAGCCACTTACCTGGACAAAGACCCATTTGACCGCCAGTTTACCCGTTCCTTTGTGTGTGCTATTTAAGCTTAGATATCTAGTGTCTTGACTTGTTTTCTTTTTTTGTGTGTATGTTAGTTTATTCTTTAAAGTATAGGATAACAAATTTTTCATGAAGGCATAATCTGCATGGATCGTCTAGGTCTCTACATGTGTTTGCTTGTCTCACTATTTTCCATTCTACAACCGGTGAACGTCCGCTTTCCTGGAGTTTCCAATATCTGTTTGCTAGCGTTGTTTTCATATGGTGTTTTTTATTATTGAATGTACTTTTGTGGTCATAATATCGAGTTTTGAAATCTAAGAATATTATACCTACGTAATATTTCGTGTTATTCGGGGTTACTTTCGCAAATATTGTGGCCTGGTAAACTATGCTTTTTGTTAGACATTTATTTTGAAGTGGGTAAAGTGTGCGGTATCTACAATTACATTTATCTTGTTCGTTATTAGTATTTTTATTTTTATTTCTAGTATAGTTGTTGTTGTTCGTAGTTTATTATTATTATTATTATTATTATTATTATTACTAGATTTATATGTTTCTTTTGTGTTAGTTTCATTTTTGTCCACTTTTTATTGTTTGTTTTATTGTTGTTTTCATTGCCTTTATTTCATATTTTGTTATTATGTGTTTTATCATCTCTAAATTTTCGCAGCAGCTGTAGGATAACGTTAGGGTATTTTTGTTGAAAATTTTGTGTAAGGCGTTGGTTGCAGGAAAGTGCTTTTCGATAAGGTCTAGAACTTTCTTGCCAAGTTTTGTTTTTAACATTTGATTATATGGCGTCGTATACCAAATTATATTTCTTTTTCTTCTATTTTTAATTTTATTATAGTTATTGGTGTTCTGTTGCTTATATTTGATATCAATATTTTTGTAATCACTATTTTTTAGGGCTGTTTCATATATATTGGTTGACCTGTTAAATGCATTTTCATTGCTTGAGTTATTGCTGAATCTACTTACGATGGAGTTAGGAATCTGTTTTCTAATTGATGGTGAAGGAATTGGGATGGAGTCGCGGTTAAAATATGTATACACGTATGCAGAAAAGAATATATATATATATATATATATGTATATACAGAGAGATAAAAAGAGAGAGAGTAAGCTATGAAAATATATATGCAATTAAGCTACACAGAATTTTCTGCGTTTCATCATAATCAGAATTCTTAAAACACGGAAAATTCTATGTCGTTTAATTGCCATTGCCATATATATTTGTATAGCTTACTACCTAGCTTTATTCACGTATACAGCACTGGTAAAGGAAATACTAAAATCGATACATCAAATATTTCTCCTTAGAAAATTTATGCCCGAACATGATTTATATATATATATATATATATATATATATATATATATATATATATATATATAGAGAGAGAGAGAGAGAGAGAGAGAGAGAGAAACATAGAAAATGAGAAACCAAATTTATTGGTACACAGACGACCGTGTTTTGTTTTATGAGGAAATGTTCTGCTTTTATTTGTTTTTCTGAGATAAAAACATTTCGTTCATGTAATCGAAGAAATGTTTTACTTCACATTTCTTTCATATATTTTTGTATTCGTGCAAAACATTTGATTCTGTGTGATTTGTTTTTATGTTTCGTTTCATAATAACCATAATACTATACTGTCAAAGTAATATCTATTTCAAGACGGGAATAACTTTGGAAATGGTGAAAGTAAGTAGGTTTTAAAAAGTTCAATATTGTAATACACGAATATTTAACAGTTTAAATGCTGCAAAAAAAAATTGAATAGTCACAAAGTAAATCCTTTTTTTATAGAGAAGTTAATAGAAACGGAACTTGTATTTATATAAAACTAGCGAGAGGTACCCGGCGTTGCCCGGGTGTTTGGAGGTGTGGGAGGTGTGAAAAAAAAGTAAGTATGAGGATCGAACCCGAACCGTTGAGGCAAAGTTGTAAATTAAAGTGTGAAAAAAAAAACGTGTGACGTTAACCATTGCCCCACCGCGAGATGCTAACGGAAACACGTTTGAATTTATTTAATTACTTGGATTTAGCAGGTGCCCGTTTTAATGAATTAATGAGATCAAGTTTGACTGCGGGATCGTATTCATTTACTGCTGAACGCCCCCCCCCTAGATGTTATAGGAAAAAGACTAACCCACATGCGGCGAGCGACAAATATTGAATATTTATATTCCCGAAATCGAGCAAATTAAATAGACAGGCGAGCTTCGTTGTTAACTGTGAGATATTATGATTTATATGCGATATAAAAAGGTTCAAAAAGTTGTGAAATGAGCGACCGCTTCTCTGAAAAAAGCCTTTTGTTGACATACAGAAAAAGCGAACACATACATACATACATACATACATTTTCGCTTTTATGTATATAGATAAAATAATAGTGAACGACCATATTCATCGCGCCATTTGCAATTTTTTCCCTCACAAAGGAGTATGCTAACGTATCATGTTAATATTTTTGCCTCTGCATGATGTCACATATTATGAAATTCAAAAATCTATCAGAGTCACCAAGGTTTGTTTTTATATTAAAATGTATTATCTATTATTAATAACAAATGCATTATTATTGGTTATTATTGAAAATATTTATTTACCTTTACCTAGGTATTGTGGCATATTTGCATTAGACATCAGTATTTAATAGAAATTATAAGTGTTTTAAGTCCGTATAACTAGATTCTGAACGAAGTAGCCATCTTTTTTTTGGTCAGATTGAAACGCACAAATTTACAACGACACCAACGTTTGATCCGTTACTATTGATCAGCGTTAAAATCAAAAGATCAATGACCTCCAATTGTGCAGTGAACAGTAACTCACTTGTGATGCCCACAGTTGGAAACTACTTCCTGTCAGATCACGCAGGACAGCTTTGAAGGTTGAAAGATCCAACAAAATCGCACAAGAAAGAACGTTAAAATGTAGACATGTTTAAATTAACTCTAACCAGCTAGCAGAAACTAACAAGGCAAATAATTGTAACTTAATAATATTGCTGCCACATCTTATTGGATAATCCAGATGTCCAGGAATGACGTCAAAGAAATGTCGGCCAGAAGCCTGGATACGGGTGCTCCCGGGAATGATGCCAAAGAAGAATCCCCGGAGATTAGGTCAACGAGATTGACCGACATTTTCAAGACAATGCATGGTAGAATGTTGATGTCATCTGTGTCAATAAAATAGATGTGCAGACAACGGGGAAAAGGAGAGGGAGAGGGGCGGAGAGAGGCAACCCCAATCTCCACCTTTAACCACCCTTGCTCGACACGTCCGACGACCACTGACAGGCAAAATAATAATTAAATAAATACAGTTTTGTTATGAAACTGTCTCTGTGCTTAATTATCAAACGGTTTAAACAAGCTAGAGTGTATATATATTTATTTAGCAGCACACATCTTCGTAGAAGTGCAACAAACATGATTATATATATATATATATATATATATATATATATATATATGACAACGATAAACAAGTAAATCGTTCCAGAGGGAACAACAATCTGAGCTGGTGCACCAATCACTACTTTCTCCCTCTTTGACAAAAAAATAAGAAATAAATAAATAAAATGGATTCTAAAATTGTTACAATCACATTTAATTTATAGTTCCGGACATATAAATAATATCTAACATTTTGCTAAATAAAATTCATAAGCCATTGACTTAGAATGAGTACTTCTCTTTATCATAATAAAGGTCCATACAGAATTTCATCAAGATCGGCCTAATAGTTCCCGAGAATGTAAAAGTAGTATGTACAAACAGATAGACATACTAAGAGAAACATAATAAAAATTATAAATTAGTATGTTTTAACCTCTTCAATTTTAGTTTAAATCGGCTAAACCCTATTAAATCGGCTAAACCCTATTAAATCGGCTAAACCCTATTAAATCGGCTGAACCCTATTAAAACTAGATTTATTTTGTATTTTGTGAAATAGTAAAATAATAACCTTACTGTAGTGTAAATGAAGAAAAAAGAAACAAGAACGACCGACCGCGTTTTTGCGTGGCTTACCTCGTGTTCATAATGAAGAAGAAAGAAACAAAAATGGCTGCCCTGTTTCTTTATATGCCTACAGTGTGACCACGAGGTATGCAAATGAGATGCTCCTGATTGGAGATAAAAGAGGAGTGATTTGGGGAAGGAAGGCATTTGGAAGTTAGATTGTGAGCAGAGAAGTTGTATTTGTAGAAGAGAAAAGTCGGATTCGGGGAGAGAAAAGCTAAAGTTGCAGAAGTTCGTTTTGGAGTGGAGAGAAGACGCGTCAAGTGGTAACCAGAAAGTGAAAGTTGGGACAGCAGTGTCACGCAAACGACAAGCTATTCCGGCGCATCGAGCAAATTAACATGGCTGAGTGGAGACTGAGCACTCAGATGTTGAGACCCTTTACTGGGGAGGGTGACCTGATTGTGGCTGGAGAAATTAAAAATGGTGGCGAAGCTGCAAAAGATAGAAGATGTGGTCACCCTGCTGCCGGTATACTTAGAGGGGGAAGCCCTCACGATTTACCAGCAGATGCGAGATGAAGACAAGGAAGACCTTGCCTTAGTGGAGCAAAGGCTGAAATTGGCCTTCGCTGAGGGCCCATTTGAAGCACTTGGCAAGCTGTCAAGTTTGAGGTGGACCGGCGAGTTCGTTGACGTCTTTGCGGCAGAGATCAGGAGACTGGCAGGGTTGGCTGGTTACGTGGGAAGGAGCCTGGAGATGACGGTAAAGCTGTACCTAGTGAACGGCTTCCCAGAGGAAATCTCTGCGAACATGCAGAGAATCACGGGGATCCATTCTATGGAAGTGGACGATCTCTTGGTCCACGCCAGAGTCCTAGTGAAAAATGTTAAAAGCCCAATCGTGGCTGCAGCTGTGAGTGGAAATATGTGCATGAGGCCTCACTTGAATGAGAGGCAGCCGGCGAGGTGACAGGAGGGGAGACCTGCCATCAAGTGTTTCCGGTGCCAGGGTCCTCATCTGATCAAGGACTGCAAAGAGCCGAGACCGGGGATCACGTGCTACCGATGTGGACAAGTGGGGCATATTAGCCGCTATTGTGTTGCTGCACGGGACCAGGGAAACGAGTGAAGAGGAGCTATTGCGCCAGTGGTTAGCCCTTCTGTGTGGAAATGGCGCATGATGGAACATTGCCTCGGTTACCGGTGGTAGTCAATGGGAAGAGAGCCATAGCCCTTGTCGACACAGGCTGTACTACAACGTTGTTAGCGAGGAATGTCGCGAGGTCATGGAGCGGAACCAGGATTATTAGGACCGTGGATGGCAGGGATGTGAAATGCCTAGGAGAGACGACAGCGGAAGTAATGGTGCAAGGGGTGCCCATTGGAGTGCAAGCCCTAGTGTTGAATCATCTGGTCGGTGGTGTCAACGTGATTATAGGTATGAGTGCAATTAACCGACTGGGGGGCGCTACGTTAAGAGGGGGCCAAGTGACGTTTGGATGTCTCGGCGCAGTGGGGATGGCAGGAGTGGAAGGTGATAGAACCGTCAGCACCCCAAAACTGGAGGTTTGCTGCATTAAGGACAAAGATTTCCTGGCGAAGTTTGATGGCGTGAGGTGGACGGTGGAATGGAAATGGATCTCCGGGCCCCCAGAACTACAGAATAAGGTGGGCTGCTACGAAAACACCCTGCGAGGAGAAATAAGAAAAGGATTCGAGGAAGAAGTGGAGAGGTGGATAAAAGAAGGAATTCTGAAACTGTGGACAGGGGAAGAAAAAGGAGTGTTGCCACTACTGGCGGTTGTTCAGCCTACCAAAAACAAGATTAGGCCCATGCTGGATTTTAGGGAATTGAATAGACACGTAGCCTGCCACACTGGAACGGGGATCGACGTATGTGAGGAGGTCATGAGGAAATGGAGAAGAATGGGGCGGGCCACTAAGATTGTCGATCTGAAATCGGCATATCTGCAGATCCATGTAGATGAAAAACTCTGGCAGTACCAACTGGTCCGGTACAAGGGGCGGGTGTATTGTCTGACGAGGTTAGGCTTTGGGCTGAGTTCAGCCCCCAAAATTATGACTGCCATGCTGAAGACAGTGCTGAGCAAAGACTGTACAGTGGAGGAGGCCACTAGTTCGTACATTGACGACATCCTGGTGGAGGAGGCAGAGGTGACAGCAGAGAAAGTAAGAAGCCATGTCGAGAAGTATGGGTTAACTGCAAAACCGGCGGAGGCCCAAGATGGAGGAGCGGTGCTGGGGTTGAAACTAAGGCGAGATGGAAAAGAAAGCCTCGTCTTCGAACGAGGGAATGCAATACCCGAAGTCGGATCTGAGCTGACGAGGCGAGAACTCTTCTCAGTCTGCGGGAGGCTGGTCGGGCACTATCCTATCGCTGGCTGGCTAAGGATAGCATGCAGCTTTATTAAACGACAAACAGGCACTGATGGCTGGGAGGGCCGTGTGACGAAGGAGGTCATGAACATGCTGCAAGAAGTCATTGCGAGAGTGAGGAATGAGGACCCAGTCAAAGGGAAATGGTATGTCAGCGGCGAAGACGCGGGTGTGGTTTGGTGCGATGCCAGTAACCTGGCGTTGGGCGTCGTACTAGAGATAGGAGGTGTAACTGTGGAGGATGCGGCGTGGCTAAGGAAAAACAGAAGTTCGTTTTGGAGTGGAGAGAAGACGCGTCAAGTGGTAACCAAAAAGTGAAAGTTCGGACAGCAGTGTCACGCAAACGACACTTACTACCTTCCATAGTTGTTGTCGTCTCACCACGTTTTGGTTAATCCTACTCAAAGCCGACCAGAGGATTACTTGTCCAAAATATGGTGACACGACAGCAACAATGAAGGCAGTAATTATTGAAGATACAGTTAAGAGACTTAGCATTTCTATCCCATCGTTGTTAACCATCTGACGAAGGCCAGAGGAATAGTTAGCCGAAACGTCGTGAAACAATAACTATGAAGATGAGGATAATAATTTGCAAATAAATAAATAAATAAACAAATAGATAAATCATTTTTCATTGTTTATAATGTGTTATGCATTAAGCTGAATTTTTCATTCTCTTTTATACTAATTAAGTGATTATTTAGTCTGCAAGTCTAATGAATGGATATTATCAACGAAAAAAAGTTCATGCATACCAGGCAATCCTGAGGTACGATCTTTGTGGGCTTTATGTAGAAGTTTGATTCAGTCAACAGCAATGATCAGCAACAATTAGATGCGCAAACAACAGCATGTGTTTCACATATGCACACATAATGGTGTTTTCACATGCTACTTCTTTCTTATGCACACAGATGATACTATGGAGGTCGCCTCCAGAGCTAGCACTCTGAGGAGTGTTAGGAAGTGATTAACAAAAAAAGAAAATAGTTATGGAAGTGAAAAATTCAAGACGCACAAAAGCGATAGAATGACTATTGGAAGTAGAATGGGTTGTCAGATTTGGACATAAGATTTCCAATCCTGAAGTAAATATATTAGTATTTATTTCCTTTCCCACGAAAGCAACATGTAACACAAGGTCGTTTTAATATGGGGAAAAACTAGTTCTCCGAAAAGGGCACTTTGGAAGTAGGGAAAAATAAAAATTGCTTTAGTATAGAAGGGTTTCCCTTACATTGACTAAGGACAAATTAACTTCATTGTAGTATCTGAACAGATACTACAATGTGATCTTAGCCCGAAGATCACACCTACTTTTTCTATTATATATATATATATATATATATATTAAATAGAAAAAGTAGGTCTGACCACATTGTAGTATTTCTTCTGATGCTACACTGAAGTTAATTTGTCCTTTATATATATATATATATATATATATATATATACATACATATATATATATATATATTATATTATATATATGTTTTGAGTTATTTTACAACTGATGACAGTTTGTGGCTCAGACCAGATCGGACAAAGATTGAGCAGTTAATGAGATGAGTTGACTTCAAGGGAATGGCAGTGATGGCTTCAACAGACAAATCATCTCAATTGAATCTTAGTTGATACACAGAGGTGCTGTCACACACACGCACACCCAGTATACAATTGTCCTATACACAATGTATTAGAATTTATGTTTTCTCTTTTTTTATAGTAGTAAACCAATGTGCGGCGATGGTCAAGACGACATAATCCGGACGAAAATAAGAAACGGTAAAGACGAATATAAAATCACAACGTACAAGCGTTGGGTTGGCGATTGTCAAGAGGCAAGACATGGTTTTATACATGTATACACACTTGAAAAGGGTTCATGATTATGCAAACAAACGCATACGAACATTTCTTCTTTTTTAAAAAGAAATCTTTTACTCACGACACAAGACATATCGCCACTTGGATTAAGTAGCTGCTATTTGCCTAGGAAATGCTTTTCAATTGAATATCTCTGAACCAAAAACACACATTTTGTAGAACCGTATTCAATCACCAAACTAGCAAACAAATTATAATATGACATCAGCTCGTTGACATACTGGTTCTCGTCAGATCACCAAATTAAAGCAACGCTGAGTCTGGAAAATACCAGATGGGTGACTAATTTGGGAATATCAGGCGGTGTATGTAAGAGAACGTCGACACCTCATTGCAAGAGTTTCAAAAACCTAACGTCGTCATCTCCCCTAACGGGAATAGACATGCGACTGGGGGGCGCTTGTGAATTTTATACTCTCATAAAACTTCCCCCTTTAGAGTATGCTGGTTAAACTCGCTTTAGGTTTAGTGCGTAGTTTAATTTTTCAAACAAACAATTATAAAAGCCATTATATTTGGAAAAGAGTGATTTTGTCTTTTATCCAAACATTTCAAACAAATAATGAGAAAACATAAAGACAAAAAAACGTGAAATTGTCGGACACTAATTTGTTCCCACTTACCTTTTCTAATTTTAAAGAGAAGTGACTGAGTTTTCAAAATACTGGTAATGTCTTCTTGAACAGTCACTGAAAATACAAACAAGAAAAATATTTTACAACACTGATGCGAACAAATATTTAATACAAAAGTACGCCATAAGTAAAACAAACAAAAAATAATTTTTAAAACTTATTCATCTTCTTCGATTTGATTAACATCATTGTCTCTCGAGTTCACTAACTTAATTGCCGCACTTCACTCGATACTTTTTGCCACATTAGTTCTTAGAGCCCGTTCGCTATATTTCTAATATAAATTGTTTATTCCTATATAATCGAATGGAAATTTCCTATTCATACATTTTCTCATTTTTAATTTGTTAAAAATATCCGATCGGTTATGCTATAGGTATATTTTAAGTAAAAACTAAAAAAAATAATTACTAAATTCAAGAAATATTATTTTTCTGCAGTTTAATTTTCGGTAGAGTTTATGCTATCTGTTATATAAAGGAAAGCTATCTGTGTGTTAATGTGTGTGCATGTGCAAGTTTGTTTGTCTGCTAAAACCTTTTGTCAGTCGCATCCGACAGAGTCGAAACCGGTACTATTTGAAAGAGCAATGCCCCGGATAAATAATATATGAAAATTAGAAAAAAAATATTATAACTGGACGACTTTTTGGGGCCGTTTCGCATCGCGTTTTTCGCAAGGCATACACGCGTATCAAAATAAAATGCTTATTTTAACGTTTTGCTTTCTTTCCCTCTTTCGAATTTCGTGTTTGAGTCTGCACGCCGCGGTTCATTTTTTATTTTTTTTTTTTTTTGCGATCGCACGGGCACTCCCTGGTATTTCGATTGAAAGAAAAGTTTTTTTTCATTCATTTATTTTTATTTTTAGGTGGGAAGTTTTTTCTTTTCCAGCGCACGGGTAGCAAATAGTGCTCAATATCGGGAGAATACATACTTGTCTTCGTATCGTTTCTGGAGGTTGTTAGATACTTCTTTTATTGGTTGATTGCATTGTTTTTATCCGTTCTTTTATTTTTGAAATTGTTGTGGAGGTATCGATGAAAGTACTCAAAATCCTTAGTATAGCAGGTGTGTCCAAACCGAACTCCATGTTGACCCAGACAACGCCGGATATCCATGCTAGTCTATCATATAAAAGGCAAATGTCTGTATGTTTGTATGTCCATTAAACCTTCTATCATGCGCATCGTACAGGCACCAACGTGGCATTGTTAGGAATATCGATCTCTAGGACAAAGAATATTGAAAAATTGGGAAAAATCGCCCATTATTTCGTGTAGAAATATTGTTTTGCTTGAAAGGGGAGTCAGATAAATACCTAGCTTACGACGTGATTTGCAAACTGCGCATGCACGAATCGTTGATACGTTCTATCGTTTTAAACAGCTAAATTTGCGGCGTTATAGCATCAGCATTCTCGTGGGCTCATCCAGAAAAGTGTTTGATTACTAACTTAAGTTATGCGAGTTCGCGCCCGGCATGCGGCATTTTTTTTTTTTTTTTTTTTGCTGACAAAATTTTGTTTTCGGTCCTGCTTATGGCTGATGACACCCAAGTCCCGTTTTTTTACGGTCAAGCAACGCTGTTCCGCCCCGCCCCCGTTGTCACAATTTTTTGTTTTACAACCTGGCAATGCTAGTTTTTTTTTAAAAAATGAATATCATAATTATCTAAAATATTGTTAGAGTATTAACCACAGTAAAAAAATACTGCTAGTTACTGGATTAATTAATCATGATTTCACATTTAGATATTTAATAATTTATCAGATTTTATAGCTGTGATTCTGTAGGTTCTTTTTAGCTAAAATTTTTTTGATAAATCACTAATATCTACAATTATATAAATGCAACTTTGTGTGTGTGAGTTCGTTCCTTATAGACTTCGAAACGGTTGAACAGAGATTCTTTAAAATTTACAGAACTTTAATGTATAAGTCTAGGAGTGATCTTAGTTAAGTTTTGTTTAAGAACCCACCGATGATAATCGATAATCGAAAGCGTTATTTTAATTTATCATCGGTAAAGACATTTTCTTCCATATTGTCGCTAAGCAACAATGATAGAACAATGGGCTGTGAAAATTCTACTGTGGGTAAGTTGATAGCGTGTTTTTTTTTGGGGGGGGGTCTGCATGACGTGGTCTGTAGGTTCAAACTCTGCACGTAACTTTCTTAATTTTTTTTTTGATTTACCCCAAAGAATTTTATAAGACTTGAAAATTTACGTTTTTTTTTTTTTTTGTGCATGATGTGGTCTGTAGATTCAAACACCACACGTAAATTTCTTTGTTTTTTTTTCGTTAACTTTTATAGAAGTTTATATTAAATAATTTAATAAAAGAAACACCAGGTTCTCTAGAGTGCGATGTAGAATACATATATTTTAGACTAAGTTACTGCGTGGAGGCATGTGAAGTTTCCTCCCAGGCGATTTCACAGATTTCGATGACAGTAAAAATATAGAAGTGTGAAATATTCGTTGATCAATATTCAATCCTCGGCAACGCCAGGTCTCCCTGCTAGTATTATATAAAATGAACATTGTGTGTGTGTCTGTATGCGAATTCGTTCCCTATGGACTTGAAAACGAATGGGTCGATTTTTATGAAATTTCACACAAATGTGCCTGGCAGTGTTCTATATTTTATTTTTATTTACAGATTTTATATCGAAACGTCTTTGATAAGTATCGATAATCGAAATAATTTGATGAAAGAAGGGAAAAGCAATTTTGACAAAGTTAACACCTTACACAGCCTAACATCACAAGTGTATATGAGAAGTCTATTACCTCACAAGCCAAAAGGCCCAACATATAAAATCAACAATAATTTCTATGACATGACAAGGGCACGTTCAAAATGAAGGTTTCTGTTTAGAGCACAATTGAGACATGATACTTGACTTTTGCATTTTAAACTTTAATTCAAGCCGATATTTATAAGAATTAATTTTATAAAATCAAAAGTAAGTTTTCTACGATGCAATGTAGACTACAATGTATTATGGACTAAGTCACTAGAAGAAAGCATTTGAAACTTACTTTTGGTGCATCGCGATGGGTCCCCAACTAAAGCAGGCAATCAATCGATTTGATTGAAAAATAGGCGCATTCACCGATTTCGATGACAAAAATATAAGTGAAACATCTGCTGATCCTCATTCAATCCCGGGCAATGTCGGGTCTCTCTGCTAGTTTTTTTTATAAGTAGGCTCATCCAGATTTTACTAGAATTTCATCTGATTCTAAAACTTGAAATCGTGAATCTAGCGCTCCTCGGAAAATCCAAGATGACAGCTTGAGAATTTGGATCG
>NC_136505.1:21498737-21501237 GCF_053919585.1 Euprymna scolopes | reverse complement strand
ATATACACATACACACACATATACACACATATACATATATATATATATATATATATACATACACACATACATACACACATATATACATATATATATATATATATATATATATATATATACATACACACATACATACACACATATATACACATATATATATGATATGGAGAAGAAAAGAAAAAAGAAATAAATGGTTATAATAAAGAGAATAAGAACTAGAAGGAAAAGGAAAGAATAATGAGATCTAGTTAAATAGAGAAAGAGAGAAAGTAAGAAATTGACAGTATATAGAAAAAGAAAAAGAAAAAGAAAAAATCTGCGTGTCAACCAATTTATGAACAATTATATAATTCAGTAATGAAACATATTATTACAAATACAAACAGAAGATACAATCCAAGCGTCAGAAATGAACGTGTCAAAAAAGGCAGTGAATGTATTCGGCTAGCATATTTATCCTCTTACATACGTCCACGAGTAAAATCAACGCAATTCAAACATACGTCTACCATTAATTAGGCCCTTTATGCTAAATGATATAAGTTTAAAGTTTTCGCGTTTTTATTAGATAAATATATGAATAAAAGAAAAAAATAATGATAAAACAATATTAAAATTATTATTAATAACAATAAACATAATAGTAATGATAATAATAATAATAATAATAATAATAATAATAATAAAAACAGAATAAAATTAATATTTATTATCTTTTTAATATAACATATTTAGCCATAAGAGGGGATTAAATAAATTAAATAGGTCCAATAATTATAAATAAAAAACTACTAATATTTATGTATATAAAAAGAATATAATACAAATATATATATATATATATATATATATATATATAACCACACACACACATATATATACCCAAATATACACACACATGTACACCCCCTATCAAATCACCCAAAATCTATCATTAGGCATATCCCCAAATCCATTAGTAAAAGAATCAGTGACAATTCTTCCAATCTTGAAACATTTAATAAACATAAATATTTCTATAACAGGGCCCTTAAGGATAGTGGATACAAAAACACCCAAATTGAGTTCATAGAACCAACACACCCAAACACAAATACAAATAGAAACCGTAAGAGAAAAATCATGTGGTACAATCCCCCTTTTAATCTGAAACTTAAAACAAATCTAGGAATGAAATTCTTAAACTAAATTAAAAAGCACTTCCCTATTAATAACATACTACATAAAATTTTCAATAAAAATACAATAAAACTTAGTTATAGTTGTAATGAAAACCTTGAAAAAATAATTAAAAAACATAATAACAAAATATTAAACAAAAATAGCACACCCATTGCTACCGAAAGTTGTAACTGTAGAATGAAATCAAAATGTCCTCTTAAAGGAAATTGTCAAATTACTTCTGTAGTGTACCAAGCAACTATTTCTACTAAGGAAAATCCGAATGAAAAAAAATATTACATAGGAATGACAAATAACAATTTTAAAGAAAGATTTACCGGTCACAAGTGCTCTTTTGAAAATAATGAGTACAAAAATAGAACTTCCTTGTCTAAATATTACAATGAACTAGTAGAGCAAGGTTACTCCCCAATAGTAAATTGGAAAATTTTAAAGAAAGCGAAAACCTGTTCATCTTTAAACTCGCCTTGCTACCTATGTCTTTATGAGAAATTATTTATACTTACTTTTAGAGAAAGAGATAAATTATTAAATAAGAAGCACGAAAATTCAATTAATTGCAAACATTATAAAACCCATCTTTTAAGTAATTTAGTTTAGATATAAAATTTAAATAAATTAAAAATTGTCACTGATTTCTATAATTTATTAATATTCTATTAATATACTTTCTCCTCTCCTGATTTCATTCTTTACTTCTCCTATCTTATATACCTGTGTGTCTATGTGTATATGTATGTGTCTATGTATTTATTTTATGACCGTGTGTACTTAGATCTATATATTTCTATATTATTTGGTATACCCTCCCATGTTTATTCAATCCATTTGTATGTTTCTATGTGTGTATGCATCTATCTATACCCTTGCCAAATTATTTGTATTCTTATGTATTTCTATATATATAATTTATGTAAATTATACATATTTATGTGTGAGTATATATATGTGTGTGTGCGTTGTTGTGTATTAGTATATGATTGTGTGCATATATTTGTGTATTTTTTGTATGTATGTGTATACATAAGATTATATATATATATATATATATATATATATGCTTATTAGTATGTCGGTTGGTTCTCTGTGAGTATATACATATGTATCTTATTATTTTTAATTTGGGTACTATCTACCTGTGCGTCGCTATTTTTGAGTATTTCGTTGATTTAATTACTTCTTTTGCCTGAATATATTTATAGGTAAGTGTACTTGTATCTGTGTTATTAGTAATCTGGTATTGAATGTATTATTTTGTGATTTAATATGACTTTATATCTATACTTAAATAGCTTAAACTTCCAACTTAATAGTATAG
>NC_136505.1:21488737-21496237 GCF_053919585.1 Euprymna scolopes | reverse complement strand
AGGATTTTTAGTTAGCCAATCAGCTTTCTAGTATCCACCGCGCCCCTTCCTATCAGCCAATGGGCATGCATTTTATCGAACAAAGGATCTGTTTTAGAACTAGGTTGGTGGTTTAAGGTAGACGTTTCCTTTATATATATATATATATATGTATATATACATATATATATACCTATATGTACACACATACATGCACATATATATATATATATATGTGTGTGTGTGTGTGTGATCGTTTATGTAAGTTTTATTTTGTAAACACAGTTGTTTGCTATTTCTGGTCTACAGTTTAATAGATTTTGGGGTTCTTTAAAGTACAGGATAGAAAATTTTTCATGGAGGCATAATTTACATGGGTCGTCTAAATGTCTGCACGTGGTAGCTTGTCTTATTATTTTCCATTCGACTACCGGCGAATGTCCGCTTTCTTTGAGTTCCCAGTATTTATTCGCTAGTGTTGTTTTTATACGGTGTTTTTTATTTTTGAATGTACTTTTGTGGTCATAGTATTGGGTTTTTAAATCTAAGGAATCATGCCTACGTAATATTTCTTGTTATTCGGGTTTTCTTTCGCAAATATTGTTGCTTGATAAACTACGCTTTTTGTTAGACATTTATTTTAGACTGGGCAAAGTGTGCGGTGTCTACAGTTGCATTTATCTTGTTCGTTATTAGTATTTTTATTAATGGTATGGTTGTTCTTGTCCGGGGTTGGTTTATTATTATTATTATTATTATTATTATTATTATTATTATTTCTGCTAGTGTTGGTTTTATTTTTGTCATGGTGTCTACTTTTTTTATTGTGTATTTTGTTGTTGTTTACATTGTTTTAATTTAGTATTTTGTTATTATGTGCTTTAATTATCATCTCTAAATTTTCGCAACAACTGTAAGATAACTTCAAGGTATTTTTATTGAAGATTTTGTGTAAGGGGTTGGTTGCGGGAAAGTGTTTTTCAATAAGATCTAGAAATTTCTTGCCATGTTTTGTTTTTAACATTTGATTGTATACCAAATTATATTTCTTTTTCTTCTATTTTTAATTTTATTATAGTCGTTGGTGTTTTGTTGCTTATATTTGATATCGGTATTTTTATCCACTATTTTTAGGGCCGTTTTGTAGATATTGGTTGACCTGTTAAATGCATTTTTATCGCTTGAGTTATTACTGAGTCTACTTACGATCGAGTTAGGAATGTGTTTTATAATTGATGGTGGGTGGTTGGACTTATGGTTTACGTAAATTGGAGTAGCGTTATCTTTTAAGTATGGTTCATATGTGTTTTTATCTAAGTTTAACGTGACGTCCAGGAAGTTTGTTATTTTTATGTTAGCTGATACGTCCGCTTTTAGGCCTAATTTTTTCATTTCTTTGTGTATGATTTTCTTAAAGTTTTCTCCCTTGACTTTGTTGGAGTTTTTATTATAATAAATCTATTAAACTGTAGATGAGAAATAGCAAACAACTGTGTTCACAAAATAAAACTTACTCTAGGATAGCGATACAAAATAGCTTTAAAACTAACAATAACAATAGAAAACAAATAAATAAATTAAATAAACATGAATATACATAAACGATCACACATATATGTATATATATATATATATATGTATATATATGTGCATGTATGTGTGTACACATAGGTATATTTATATATATATATATATATATATATATATATATAAAGGGAAACGTCTACCTTAAACCACTAACCTAGTTCTAAAACAGATCCTTTGTTCGATAAAATGCATGTCCATTGGCTGATAGGAAGGGGCGGGGTGGATACTAGAAAGCTGATTGGCTAACTAAAAATCCTCAACATATATAAAAACAAGAAACAACCACAGAATTCGCGCATAAGCCTGACGAATCCTATAGTGGATGAAACGCAAAAAACTATATCCTGTAGTGGATGAAACGCAAAATATTCAGTGTAGCTTAATCGCCATATATATTTTATAAATTACTATATATATATATATATATATATATATATATATATATATATATATATATATATATAAACTCAGGAAAATGGGACACATTTATTTAATATACAGAAAGGAGTAACCATGGCAAATATGTTTATGTGATATAAGAATTCTTCCCATGAAAATAGATGAACAAAACAGTGGCATCAATTCTAAGCAATATACTATTGGCAAAAACGTTAATGTACATAAGCCAACCATTAAATAAAAACATTCCCAGTAGAACGCTCCAAGAAACAGGAAAGCATCACCAAGATTAATGATTGATGAGAAACAAATGGAATTTTCCTCACTCTTGAAGTTTTACCGGTTTTACTTTCTTCTTTTGCGCAATATAATGAATATGAATAGATTCAAAATACTTTCGGCATTCTACCTTGTTTTTAAAAGGCGATAAAATTCCTTCTGGAATATTTTTGATAAGGTAACTTTTCCTTTTAAATCCGAGACAGTTGCATCGAGTGAAGAAAAGCAGAAGATAAACAAGTTCAAGATTTTTTAGATGAGGACTGAATTTGTATTATTTGGATTATTCGAGCTATTACTCTCATATTTGTTAGTTTCACAACGTTTCGTTTGATATCACCCCGAACCTTCTTCAGGCGTATCTTTTTGAACTCTGAAATCGTTATGTTGAACTCGTGAACTCATTTGGAATTTCTAACTAAGTATTTAATTTAATCCAATTGTTTTCGATTTTTCAGCACTGATGGGATAAAAATATTGTATAATTTTTATTTTATTACTTTTAGCTAATTACATTGACCAAAACATGGTGGAAATATTAATTAAGATAATTAATTAAGATAACAATAGTCCAAGCAAAAATGTACAAAGTAACTTGTTAATTATCTAAATTATGGATACATTCCTCCTGGAATATAATTTTTACTTTTCAATCTTAGACAATTAAATCCGGCACAAAAACTGGGACTCATCTCCACGTCTCATTAAAATAAAATATGTAATACACCCAAGTTATGGATAGCAGAAGAAGACTACATATTTTTATTAAAAGACACGTGATTTTTATTAGCTGTGTTTGTACCTTTAAGAACACGTCATTTTCTCCACATACATAAAGACATGTAGAGGACGTTTTGCTGTCATAAGACCGTCAGGAGAATAGATTCTGGATATTTGTGCATTATTTGTTATCTGCAGCCATAACTTTTCAAAGGCCTAATCTCCATATATAATATTTTGATTGCAGAAATTGCCCTCTGGACCGAATTAGCATAGATTTGCAATAACAAATGCCGCATATATATTTATTATGTTATCCACCATCTTATGCAACTTTCAAACGCCGTTTTATACACATTTATTCGTTATAATAAAATCCTACATTACATCCTAGGAGAAAATCATCACAATCCCAATAGCTTTATAATAAAGTAGTTCCTAGTTTCCCTCTAAATCTAAAGTTCTCCCACCGCTCCCAGTCAAGACCAGGAAAATATATACACATTATAACTATATTTCCCTGACATCCTTCTTAACTGGGTCATACACTCATAGGCATACAATTACCTTCTCACTTCCCGATTCCAAAAATAATAATTTATCCCTACTAACATTCCAGCTATTCTCATTCGCTGAGAACATAATAATCTATTATTCCAGAATAAAAACTTTATAAAAACGAACACTTCAGACCTTTACAAATATGGCCGCTCTTCTATACGAAACAATAAGGTTATGAATATTAAACCAAATACAAAATTATTAAACGCTCATAACCATAATGTTACGTACTTATACACTCACATTTACGTGCAACTACCCCCATATACAAAAAAATTGGAAGAAAAACAATCCGTGAAACAAAATACATAAATCTACGGATATTATTATTTTTTCTTTTTGTGCTTGTGAGTATACTGAGGAAACCGACGGCGGTGCTTTATTGTTTTGTTTTGTTTTCGCTTTGTTTTAGAATGGGGCGTTTTCTTCTTCACACGTTTGTCTTTATTTACATATTCTTGCTACCTATGCACACATTAACATCGCACATATACTCCTCTAAAAAAACAAACAAAAACCCCCAAAAACCCTGAAACATAATTTTTTTATTTAAGGTTACTATTGTTTACTTTGCGTTTCCTGCATTAGCAGCTTAGAATTCAGTTGACGACCCAATATCGTATGTCTTATTATAAACAACTTAGAGACAATTTCCTTTAACATGACATTTTTCCTTTTGTTGCTTAGAATTTACGACCTTGGATCCTTACAGTGGTTTTCACGATTAAATATGGAGCAAGTAGTCTGACCGTCCGCCCCCTCCCATTCCCCACTCACAGGATTCCAAGAGTCATTCTTAATATGGGGATGTTGCAGGTGACAAAGGAGATTGGGGGGGGGGTGTCCGTTCCGAAAGCCACTCTTAACATGAGGAGGTTGGGGTTGGGCAGCAATAACAACAACCACACTTTATTGTTTTTTACGAGAAGGGGGTGGCTGTTTGATTATAAAACAATTTCTTTACCTTAGATCCGCCTACACACTTTCCTTTAAAATGACGACTTTAATAGGTTTCCTCTATGCTGATTAAGAAAATATCATTTATATTTGGCGAATACAAGTAGTTTTTAACAAATCTAATTATATCCGACCGACACTGCCACCCCCAAATTTCTTTGTTAGTTCATAGTATTTGCGTGTGGGGATCCTGACAGCTATTATCAAGGTTACATTTGTGGCAAATATTTGGACAGTCAATTCCACTACCAAAATGGGGTGTTTATTCTGAAAGCCGTTGTTAACATGAAGATGTTGCTGGTGATCATTCTGAAAGCCGTTCTTACCATGCGTATGTTGGGGGTGTCTATTCCGAAAGCAGTTCTTAACTTGAGGAGGTTGGATGGTGGGCAACAACAATAACAGCAGCAGCAACAACAACAGCACTCGTACTTTATTTTTTCTATGAGAGAAGAAGAACATGCTCCCACTGGTTAACAGGTCTTACAAGTAATTAAGATACACTAAACTTGTAAGTGGATGCCTTTACCTTAAGACTTCGTAATAAGAGTGAGGAATTAGATAACTGTGCGGCAATTACATTTAATCTTCTTAGATTGCAGCTGGCTGTTACTATTGCTAGGAAAGATATAGTTTTGTGAGGCGTCTTTAAGTACTCCAGTTTGGTCCATAACCTGTTGAGTATGAACCCCTAGAATTTTATGCATTTCATGGAGGTATTTAACTGGGAATTAGAAATGGGCATTGGGCCTATTATTAAGGGGGGACAGCTAAATGTTTGAAGCTGTCCAATGATATTCATGAAGATTGCTTAGATTTTAGAAGTTGCCAAGATGGCAAAGCCCTGTTTTCTGTATGCATTGATGCACATGTTTATTTTAATGGGTACATTGCCACTGACCATTAAACGTACCCTTATCGAGCTGATAATAATTTTGGGCTAGATATGAGCCCATCGCGCAGAGCCAATAGCTCTGAGAAAGGTCAGTGGAAGAAGAACAGGAGTTTGGCATGTTACAACTCCTTCCAAGAAAAAGTATTGGATGAGCTCAATTTCTTTGGCTTGTCACAAGTACTTGTTTTCGCTACTTTATTTGGTGTGAGTATGCACCTTGGAAAAGAAAGTCTCTCCAAAGTTTTCAGGACCTTCAATAGTTCCCCATTAGAATTCTTTAAAGTTTCGACATAATATTATTTTTTACGCTATCGATTTTCTCCTGATAAGATGATAGCCAAAGAGTTCTTGAGGAACTTCCGCCTATTTTATTTAATATATATATATATATATATATATATATATATATATATATATATATATGGGAACATTATGTCACGAGCTAAACTTCCTAAGCATGAGAGTATAGTATGGTGTTGTTAACTCAGCAGATAAGAAAAAAATGAAAAGTCAAGAAACATAGGAAAATAGAGGAAAAGGAGAGACAGTGAACAAAAATAAAAGAGACAAAAAAGAAGAAAGAAAGAAAACCGGAATAGGCCATTGTTAAAAAGATAAAAATAATAAGAAACTTGCAATCTAAAAATAGGTCTTAATAGTCGCTTAAAAACGCTATATATATATATATATATATATATATATATATATATATATATAGCTGGCATAAAGAGTCCCTTCTATCCACCAAATTTTGCCTGTATTCCATTATTCAATAAATGATCCATTCAATATCTACCTATATACAGTTTTGTGTCTTCATTTCATTCTCTTGTTGTCCTATTTTATATATATATATATATATATATGTATATATATATATATATATAAGACTAGCCGTAACACCTTGGGTCAGTATATGCTATGGCTAGTTATGGAATAATAAGTATATTAATTATGGCAAAAATATGCGCGCTTGCGCGTACAACTATGGTCACCACTTTTACCATGAATATTACATTGCTTAATATCCGGAAAAATTACTTATTTGTGTGAAATTTATATACGATGGTCGTTTTCAGCATACCAGAGAACCTTTATGCGTCGTCCTTATAAAGAAAAATTTTAAGGTGGAAACCAAGTAAAAATTTACTAAAACTCCTATTTTCATATTCGCTTAAAAAAGCTACATCATATACAATGTTGGTCATCCGAACCTTAATATTTGTCTGACGTCACTTCCGCTGAATAGCTTTTTTAAACAAAGACGTGCGAGTCTTAACAAAAGCATTTATCACTAGTTAACGGCTATAACTTTTACCGGCACTATTGGATATGTCTTCACTGATCTGAGGGAGATAATTATTTTACAAAGACATAAGCGTACAGTGAACACCCACTTTTTGGTCATTTTATCTCCCTATTTTGTATGTTTGTTTTTTCTTATTAGTTCCTGTGAAAATAACTTATTGTAATTTTTATTTAAAAGAAAAACATGCTGATATTTAGGCTTGATAATGAATTCTCTGGAAAAGTATGCGACGCAAATTGTAGAGTGAAAGGTAATATTTATTAAACAAGTTCGAAAGTTTTTAGCACAATTCTTTGATTAATTTTTTTTTTACTTATCTTTTTTATTTAATTATTTAGTTTTTCTTTCATTTACATTTTATTTTAGAACAGTTTAAAACTTTTTTCATTTAGTTAGAATCATTTTAATTTTTATTTAAAAGAAACAAAAATGCTGATATTTGAAGGTTTTTCCATGCAAACACTTTAATTTATCTGTTCAAAATATCACCTTTAATGTCGCTAAATAGGGTTTGCGGGTTATATGGAAAAAATAAAATAAAAATAAGGCATTAAAAATATTGCTCATCTTAAAAACTATTCCATGAGGAGTCATTTCGTGTAAAAAGTTAATTTATTTTATCCATCGAAACCCGAGAAATGCACGATTAAATATGTGTAACTATTGAATAAGCAAGAAATCAACATGGCTGCCAGCTGTCATTTTGTTGATTAAAAAGCAGACATGTGCATTTTATGATAAGGTAAACAATTTTATTACATTTCTGCATTTTTGAGGTGAGGATTGGTTATATGTATTATTATTCATCGGACTA